>NC_064630.1:393705784-394020784 GCF_023864275.1 Schistocerca cancellata
TTTAGGTTGAACGGTTGTGCGTTGAATACCTCACGTCGCAGTCTTTCTTGGACCCCAGTAGACCAATATAACTCCAAGAAAGCCCATTCAAACTGTTCGTAGGTGACGCACTGTTCAGCCATGCCTGTGGCCCATAAAAGTGCATCGCCTTGTGTGAATCCTACTACAAATCTAATCTTCTGTGCCTCACTCCAGTTTCTTGGTAAGACATTTATGAATGCTCTTGCGCATACGACTTGATGGGTTTTTCTGGATTCTGTGGAGAAAACTCGTAACTGTCTATGTTTTAACAGGCTCTCATCGACTAGAATCGTCGAGATGCAAGGCGGCACGCCTACTGCCTGTTGCAGCACCGCATTTGATGAATAGCCATTGTTTGCCTGCGCCGGTGCATACACATACGCCGGACTGGGCACGTGATGTTCTGCGTTATTGACATCGTAATCTGGCACGGCGGAATAAGTGTCACGCTGCCTGTTGTTTGACGTATGCAAATCATTTGAGACATTCAGTCTACCCGCAATTTCCTTACGTATTCTGTCCTCGGCTAGTTTGATTTCATTACCTAATTTTTCAAAAAGATTTGTTTCCTGGTCAGTTATTGACTCATTTACATTACCGGTTTCTAAAGTTTCATTTATTTTGATAGTATCCGCGTTGATACGTCGAGTCTCCTGTTTCAGAAGACCGACATCTTCGTTAACTTTATTAACTTGGTCAGGTAATTCTTCTCTGCGGACTGTACTCTGGTTAAATTTAATTGAATAGCCTGTACGTTTTCATGTTTTTCTTTTTGTATCGTTTGTGTTTGATTGTGTGTTTCTACGATTTCCGACAGTTCCTGTGTGTTTGTAAGATCTGACAATTTCTTTTCTAAATCATTTACCAATACATTTTATACACTATTGACTTTTTTGATGACTTTGTCTTCGATCTTTTGATCGATTTCATTGGTGAGTTTATTTAAGCATTGATCGAAATGATTGTGCATATTTTCAAATTGCGTGTTTACACTTGAAAACTGCTGTTGGAACTCAATTTCTATGTTTGACCATTTTGTGTTTGTCACGTTGTGGCTGATTTCTAGATTCGACAATTTTGTGTTCGTCATGTTGTGGCTGATTTCTAGATTAGACAGTTTTGTTCGTTGTGTTGTGGCTGATTTCTAGATACGACAGTTTTGTGTTCGTTGTGTTGTGACTGATCTTTAAATCAGATAATTGCTCGCTCACGTTTGACATCAGACTATATAATGCCTCAAGCGTAACTGACAAAGCTTGTGTGTTTGTATTTTTGCCATTATTTGTAACCATTGTTTCTCTACCACGGTCTGATTGAATCGAAACCGGGCTAGGTTCACTGATTTCACGCGAAATATTTTCATCTGATCTGGTAATTGATGCTTCATCGAGTGTGTACAAGGTTTCATTTGCATGTAGTTCGTTATTGTTAATGCCTTTGGAGTGCAATTGAATTGTATTTACTTCTACATTATGTTGTGCTGAAAAACTAATTGCGTCATCATTTACGTCACTATTGCCAGAATCGGTGACGTGTCCATGAACATTTGTCAAATTAAAATTCTCCGATTCCATTGTGAAGATATTGTCATTGTGCCTATTATCCACAATGATTCCCTTTGTGTGCATGGAAATTAGCAGGATGTGTATATTACCCATACTAACGGAATGTGGGAATCCCATTAGCATATCCGTTGTTTCTGCAGTTTGCTCTTACCTCCAGTTCCGTCCGAGTTGGTTCTTCTGTCTTCAGCTATGGCTGTCCTCAGCCAATTGAAAAGTATGTAAGTCACCCAACACGAAAGCAGCGCATTTGCCGCAGGAAATACGAAACTGCCAAGACGCCCAAGTGATAGTTTCATACTTTCTGCGAAATGATTAGCGCTCTTGCACCTCCTTTGGACATATGGACATACTTATACAGTAGACGTTCAAGATGATAAAATGTGTAGGTTTATTAGATTACAAAACACAAATTGTTTCACTGTTTCGAAACAGCGTATCGAAACATTACAGTGTACTGTTTCATTTTTTTCGAAACAGTTAAGTGTTTCAGTTTGCCCATCTCTACTCTTGACTACTTCTTGGAGTATGAAACAAAAGAGAATCTAATATGAACATTACAGAGATTATATTCTACATCCCTCTCGATTTAATCTTTGGCGCAGCCTTTAAGCTATTGTATGTCTCTGCGTCGGAATGTATCGTTACATACGGATTTGCGAAAAAGGGATGCTAGTCCTAAGTAAGCTTTTAGTTGATTTTTATTCCTTGGAGCTGGGCAATCGCATATGGCATCACGTTTTTTCGTATCAGGTAATATACCATGTTCTGACACAACACGTCCTAAAAATTTGACTTGCTCCTTACCAAAAGTAGACTTTTTTAAATTGGCTGTGACTCCATAATCTGCAAATTGTTGAAGTACCTGTTCAATCAGCCTGATACATTCTAACCAAGTGGGTATGGCTATTAGCATGTCGTTTACATAAACAGTGATTTTGCTAAGCAGTTCTGGTCCTAAGACCACATCCATTGCAGATATAAACACGCCTGCGCTAATGTTCATTCCAAAAGGTAGTACACGGAATTTGTAACTTCTGCTACCAGAAACAAATGCTGTATATTTTCGACTTTCTTCATGGAGCTTTATTTGGCAGTAGGACGCCTTTAGATCGAGGATACTGAAGTGTTTGGTATTATAAAACTTTAAAAGCTGTTCATCCAAGTTGTCTGGTCTTATGTGTCCTATTGATACTTCTAGCGTTGAGAACTAATCTTACAGATGGGTCGGGTTTACTTACTGGTAACATAGGGCTACAATAGGGTGAAAATGAAGATTGTATAATTCCCCATTTAATCATATGATTGATCTCTTCATTTACTGCCTCTCGTTTCGCCTGTGGAATAGGATATAACATTACAGAAAATGTTTCATGCGGAAAAACTGCAAATTTATACATAGTCTTTGATTACTCCAGGCTCCTTACGGAAAACATTTACGTACTTAAATAACAAGTTAGAAAGTTCTTGTCGTTGCATATCATTTAATGTATGTGATTCACTTAATTTATGCTCTACTATTTCGTAACTAATATCAGTGTTTGCTTCTTGTTCAGGATCAAATTTGTTTCTGAAATATACAGTTGGAAAGGAATATTTTACTGTTACATTTGACTCTGGTTGTTTTTGTCACTTTTATCAGATGTTTTGACTAAAGCAATAGAAAAAATCTGAACCTTTACATAAAAGTGGCATTTACCATTACCTATGTCAATCTGTGTTTTGTATGTTCTAAACGCCTCCATGTCAATAAGACAATTACCTCTAAGTTTGTCAATTGTAAGAAAATTGCACTTCACTGTAAAATGTTCAGCTTGTAATGGAATAAGTGCCTGACGTTTCACCAATTTAGTCTTACTGCCTGTAGCAGTTTGCACCCTGTAATTTTGGGCAGAAAATTTTCCTCTCTTCTTCAATTCACAGAAAAATGCGTTTGACATTATGCTGGTAGCTAAACCTGTATCTGAAATTAACTGTGTGTCAATATTAAATATTTTCACCTTAATGATTGCTTGTACTTGTTCCTCCTGGATATTATTTGTTGTATCTAACTCTTGCTGATACAGATCATCCTTGATGTCACCTTGTTTGTCAAATCTTAAGAAACATGTATGTAGTTTTGCTTTGTCCTCACTCCCAGAGAGGTCAATAGCCTGGGGCTTTACTAAGACCGGTTGGGGTTTTCTGACGGCGTAGTGTGACTTAACTCATTACCTGGAGTAATTTCAGTTAGTTGCACAGAGTGGGTACTTCGCGATATGTGTTGTTGGTTTCTCGCGACGTTCCTTCGCGAGTACTCTTGTTGTTATTAGTAAAAACTGGTGTGCCGTTACATTGCTGCCAAAAGGTTGGCTGTTGTACAGCGTGGCATTGTTGCCAAGTGTTGGTCACTGCTGCGGCTGACTGTTTCTGTTTATATTCGGGATATGGCCTTGTGATGGTGGATTTAATTCGATCGTGGGTTGAAATTACTCCTATTGTTTTGAAAATTTCTTTTAAATCGTTTGTTGTTTCCGTTCCCGTTCCCGTACTCGTTACCTCTGGGTATGTAACTTTGCTGTTGTGTATACCATCACTGCTGTGTGTTTAGATCGCGTTTCAGTGACTGATTTACATAACTATGTTGTTGTTGTGCCTGATTTTCTGTTGCTCTATTCGGTACAGGTCTCTCATCGTACATTAAAGTCTGTATTACACTATGTGCCAAACTGTACACCTGTGTACCAGTACTACTAACGTGCATACCTGTAACTACAGACTGATTCTCTTCCGACCTATTACACCATCCACGTGGGATATACCAAGCGGGCACGCGTAGAATCAGACAATACGGGCGAGCAGCAGACGATACAAACGAAAAAAATTGAACTATCTGAAGTCTTGTAAATCGTTCGTTATACCGTGCGCAACTCAAGGGAGACATTATGATATACTGGAGCGTCACACGTTCAAATAATTTCTGTGAGCTCAAGGTTCCTATTTAATAAGAAGTTGTTTTTTACCGTTATTTATTAGGTAATTGTTTTTCTCTTCTGTAGGTTAGTACAGATCTGAATTACAGACTCAAAAGTTCTATATTACAACACTGACAGGTATATGTGTATCGAAATTTACATTTATACAGGATATTGCACATGGAGGATCCACTTGTTTTTGGAGCTATTGCCCTGGCAGTGACAGTAAATCTTCGGATTAGGGCAGAACGGGGACAAAAACGGAAAGTCAGACGTTGTTGGATTCGACCCTAGCTGAAAAGAAGGGACGAAGGCAGGCAAATATATTCACTGTTAATGAAAGAACTGAGGTCCGAAGATCCGCAAGAATTTCGGAAGTTCATTAGGATGAACATGGTCTGTTTTCGAGAATCAGATGGATTTAGCAAGTGTGACACACTCATGAGGGAGGTTATCTTACATTTTCGAAAGTAAGAAATAAATCATATGTTTATACGTTTTGTGATCATACCAGCCTAGATCACGGATAAAATAGCAGTTAACACCCTGTAATGTTGCAGGCTGGTTGCAACTTTACATTTCCTGGCGAATGGGAAATCTTTTAAGATTCTGACTTTTAGCCACAGAATATTTATTTATTTATTTACTTAGCATCCTTGTAATTGTCATTATAAAAATGATATAGGATTTGTCACACATTGCCTTACATAGAAAATAGGAAATGAAAAGATTTACAATTACATGTCCATAAATAAAATATTATTACATATAACCTGAAACCATACACATAACAACATTCATAACATGCTAAATCAGAATGATAAATGAATACAATTTAGTTTTCAATTAACATTTTGGGTAATTATAGTTCAAATGGTTCAAATGGCTCTGAGCACTATGTGACTCAACTGCTGAGGTCATTAGTTCCCTAGAACTTAGAACTAGTTAAACCTAACTAACCTAAGGACATCACAAACATCCATGCCCGAGGCAGGATTCGAACCTGCGACCGTAGCGGTCTTGCAGTTCCAGACTGCAGTGCCTTTAACCGCACGGCCACTTCGGCCGGCGGGTCATTATGATGAAGGAAATAAGCTACTGTATAATGAATGCTTGTAATTTAAGTATTTGTAGACACTATAAAAACCTTTGCTAATTAACATTTTTTTAAGTTCTGTTTTGAATATATGGAATTTTGGTATACTTTTAATATCCTTTGGTAGTGCACAAAATAAAATTTTTGGTTGATAAAGAACACTTTTTTGATACATAGCTTTTGTGTGACTTTCTCTATGAAAGTCGTTTTGTAGTTATGAACTTGACTGTTTAACAAAGAATGTTTTTGGTGTGCCTTCGTAAAACATATACTTTCATAAATATAGATACATGGCAGAGTCATGATTTGTAGTTCCTTGAAAACGTTTTTACATGATTCTCTGTGTGTCATACCTCTGATTATCATTATTGCCCTCTTCTGAAGCACAAAAGAGTGTTTGGCCAAACTGGTATTCCCCAAAATATATACCATATCTTAGTGTGCTATCTATGAGTGCGAAGTATGAACATAACACTGCATCAACAGTACAGAAATTTTTTAGTATTCTAAGAACATAACAATTTTGAGTTAATTTTTTTGGTAACATTTCTGTGTGTTTCTCCCACATTAAATAGTCATCTAGCCATAATCCTAAAAATTTAGTGTGGGGAGTTTGCTCTATCTTACACTGTCCAAGTTCTACAGTTAGGTCAGATTTTACTTTGTTTCTTACATGTCTGAAGTCCATCCAAACTGTTTTTTTGTCATTCACAATTAATTTGTTGTTTGTAAACAACACGTTTGCTTCTTTTGTGGCTACTGTGACTCTCTCCTGTAAGTCAGTTTAATAGTAGCTTTGTCAAACACACTGGTGTCATTGGCAAACAATACTGTATCTGATGTTGATATATGGCTTGGCATATTATTTATAAATATTAAGAACAGCAATGGCCCCAGTACAGAGCCCTTCAGCACGCCATTGATATGCTGATGAGTAAACCTTAGCCACATGATGTATCTCTACCTTCTGATACCTATTAGAAAGATAGGAAATGAGCCAATAATGTGCAACTCCATGAACCCTGTAGTAGTATAGTTTCCTAAGATGTAAATTATGGTCAATGACATCGAATGTCTTAGACAGATCCAAAAACAGGCCACAGTTTAATTCATTTTTGTCTACAGAATTTATGACCAGTTTTAAAAAGTTATAAATTGCTGTGTCTGTTGACCTATTTTTCCTAAAATCGTTTTGTCCATTAACTAGACTTTGATTTTTATTAATAAAATAAGACAGTCTTCCATGCATTACCCTTACTTTTGAAATTACTTTTGCAAATCCAGATAATAATGATATAGGCTGGTAATTGGTAACATCAGACTGGTCACCCCTCTTGTAAATAGACTTGACAGTCGATTTGTTTGGGATGACTCCTGTGCTAAATGACACATTAATTATGTCAGCAAATGGGGGATCTATATATCTAGCACTGTTCTTTATTACTTTATCTGGAGTCCCATCACAGCCACATGCCATTTTATTTTTTAAATGATTTCACGCATTTTGTGCCTCTAATGCAGTAATAGGCAATAGAAACATGGATTTATCATTCATTGGTTGTTGCAATCTGGAGCTGAAATCACATCTTTCTTGAATTAGTTTTGTTGCGATATTTGTGTAATGTGTGTTGAATATGTTGACTACCTGTAGTGGATCCTCAACTGTTTTTCCTTCACTTTTAATTACAAGAATACTGTTTTTACTTTTTTGTTTACCTATGCTCCTATTTATTACCTCCCAGGTTGATTTTATTTTGTTAGTACCTTTCCTGATATATGAGTCATTATTTAGTTTCTTAGCCACTATTATAACTTTTTATATGCTTTCTTGTAAATTTTATGGTTTTAACGCAACAGTATTATTTGCTGATTTGTTCAACTTTCACAGAGTGTCTGCAGATTTTTTTTATTCCCTGTGTTACCCATGTCTTTGTTTTGGTTTTAATTTTGACTCATTTAATAGGAAATGCGATATCATAACAATGCCAATAACTTGCTAGGAATGACTCAATTTTTTTTATCTACATCACAGGTTGATTCTGTGTCCCAAGTTATATTTTTTAGCACATGATTAAAAACCCTTATGCTGTCTTCACTTACAAATCTTTTCTCTGTATTTTTCATATACCATTGGATCCTTAATGGACATACTGTATAATGTTAACATGACTGCCTTATAGTCCGAGACCCCCATATCTATTACTTCAGTAATATGCTCACACTTATTCTTATTGACAAATACTTGATCAATTATTGTTTCAGACACATTTAAACATCTAGTGTTTTCTGTTACCGTTGCTGTCATATTATAAGATATGAACAGATTTGTCAGTTGTTGTTGTTTACTGCTGTTAGTTTTAAAATTAACATTAAAATCTCCAAGAACAATTGTATTTGGTAATTGCTGTTTGAACAGATTTAACAGCATTTCAAGGTTATGGAGAAAAGAAGTAAAATTCCCTAATTGTGATTGTATATATGCACACTATAAATATTTTCAGTTTTTTAACTCAGATACACAGTATTCAAAGCCTTTTTCTATGCATTTTACATTACTGTATTTAATTTATTTTGCATCAAGACCTGTTCTAACATGTATGCATGTACCACCACCCTTACTATTAACTCTACAAGACATACTTATCATTTAAAATTGATGAATAGCACAACTCACCATTTCAAAAGTTATTGTGGATGTATGCACTGCAATTTGCAGCACTTGAAAGGACCATTACTTAAAGGTGTACTTGTGTTATTTGTCCAAGTTTTAAATATGCGCTATATAAGTGCTACTCAGAGTTTTTCAGTCCTCGTCTATCTCACTGGGAGAAACTGCACGGACTTCATCGCCTATTACTGCCTTTTTCTCTTTTCTGGCATGCTGAAATAAACAAGTGATGCAATCAAAACAAACATGAACTTCTGTAACCTAAGGTATTACGATACAAATCGAAAATCACCGTATGGCTTTGTATGCATATTACTAAGGTAAGAAACGATTGCCGACGTATCGTATTATAATACAGCGAGTCACACATACACCTTTCCTCGCAGTATGCCTGAATTAAGACACTTAACGCCTCTCTGCTCTATTTCATTTCTAGAATACGAAGTAGTCAATAGATATAATGTTTTCACAAACAGCTGGCACAAAAGAAAGTCTACTGCAAAAAAAAAAAATGTTTTTTCTTTGCACTTATGAAATCCTACTTACTGAAAAAAACGCGGAAAATGCCCAACACAATCTGAAATGAGCTACTAGCCACCAAGCAATAAGCAAATAACAAGCAGAAAACATTGCGGTAGCCCCTTCTGCGCAAACGCGCGTTATCGCTGTCTAGTGCGCATGCGCGGATTGATGGTAGTTTAGAACTGCTCCCTATTCTGGCGCACAGATAATGTGTCTGCTAATTTTGTGTAGTTTCACCCATTCTACCACTAGATGACTGTCGCGGTAGACCAGTACCGTTCACGGCGGATCGTCGTGTAATACCCGTTTAAGTCGATAGTATATAGCACTGACAGAAAATACACACATCAAAAAAAGTTTTGCATCACCCCGGTCCAAGAACTCCTGAAGATAGTCGTTGACTGTGGGTATTGTATCACAGACCAGTCCCTCTGACTGTTCAGAGACGTCACTAAACTCGCTCAAAGATGTAGACTACCATGCATGAGTAGCGCCTATTAGACGGAGGTGGTGCGACATCCGATCAGTTCCAGTCATTCCACCAGGAACGAGGAACTCGGCTCGTGTTGTCTGAAGTTCACCCATGCCTAGACGGTCAATACCGCGGTTCCATCACATCTGCATTATTACTTTGTGCCAGGAAGGGCTCTCAACAAGGGAAATGTCCAGGCATTTCGGAGTGACCCAAAGCAATGTTGTTTGGACGTGGAGGAGGTTCAGAGAGGCAGGAACTATCGATGACATGCCTCCTCAGGCCACATAAGGGCTACTACTGCAGTGCACGACGCTACCTATTGATTATGGCTCGGAGGAACCCTGACAGTAACGGCACCATGTTGAATATTACATTTCGTGCGGCCGCAGGACGTCGTAGTATGAGTCAAACTGTGCGCAAGAGGCTGCATGATACGCAACTTCAATACCGACGTCCATGGCGAGGTCCATCTTTGCAACCACGACACCATGCAGCGCAGCACAGATAGGCCCGACCACATGCCAATTGGACTGCTCAGGATTGACATCACATTCTCTTCACCGATGAGTGTCGCATATGCCTTCAACCAGAACAATCGTCAGAGACGTGTTTAGAGGCAACCCGGCCAGGCTGAACTCCTTTTGACACACTGACCAGCGACTGCTGCAAGATGGAGGTTCCATACTGTTTTGGGGTGGCATTGTGTGGGGAAGACTATGCCGCTGGTGGTCATGCAAGGCGCCATAACGGCTGTTCGATATGTGAATGCCATCCTCCGACCAATAGTACAACCATATTGGCAGCATATTAGCGAGGCATTCGTCTTTATGGATGACAAATCGCGCACCCATCGTGCACATCTTGTGAATGACTTTCTTCAGGATAACGACATCGCACGACTAGAGTGGCCAGCATGTTCTCCAGATATGAATCCTATTGAACATGCCTGTTTATGGACGACG
Source organism: Schistocerca cancellata (assembly GCF_023864275.1). Classification (NCBI taxonomy): domain Eukaryota; kingdom Metazoa; phylum Arthropoda; class Insecta; order Orthoptera; family Acrididae; genus Schistocerca; species Schistocerca cancellata. The sequence continues at coordinate 393,716,045 of NC_064630.1, forward strand.
ACCCACAAACCACTCTGAGGGATCTACGCCGAATAGCCGTTGAGGAGTGGTACAATCTGGACCAACAGTGCCTTGATGAATTTGTGGATAGTATGCCATGACGAATACCGGCGTGCATCAATGCAAGAGGACGTGCTACTGGGCAATATAGGTACCAGTGTGCACAGCAGTCTGGACCAATACCCCTGAAGGTCTCGCTTTATGGTGCTACAACATCCAATGTGTGGTTTTCATGAACAATTAAAAGGGCGGAAATGATGTTTATGTTGATCTCTATTCCAATTTTCTGTACAGGTTCCGGAACACTCGGAACCGAGTTGATGTGAAACTTTTTTTGATGTGTGTATTTAGTTTCGTGTTCTGGCATTGTGGCTAATTTTTCTCTAATGTAAAAAATTTTAATTCGTCTACCTGTGGTATTGGGTTCGTCCAGTAGAGTGTCTTGTTCAGGTATTTCTAAAAGTATCCTTATAGACTACCGTATTTGCCATTGAATGGTGCAGGTTTGAAAACCTCGTGTCTGAGTCTTTCTTGTACTTCCTCAGACCAGTATTTGTCGAAGAAAGCTCATTCAAATTGTGTATAGGAGGGTTGGAACTTAAATAATGGCAACTATTTATTCACAACCGATACAAAAAGAGTTACATGTTTGCACCTATTACTGTCCTTCAAAGTAGTCACCAGCGTTGTGTAGAACACGTCGCCAGCGATGTGAAAGGCGTAGTATACCTTTAGCAGAGCCTGTTCTGTTGATGATGCGAATGGAGCGGTGGTTCTCGTGTACGACTGCGATGGTGTTATCCTAACGCATTACGGTTCCTCCACGGCAGACCGTCAATGCACAATATTACTGTTCGTTTTTGGCGCATCACCTGCGACGGCGAAACTTTCTGCACAACCCACCTATCATTTTACACAACAATGTGAAAGCACATACAGCGCAAGCAGTGGCTGCTGTGTTCAGTCGATGGGACTGGGAAGTACTGTACCATTCACCATACTCCCTGGACTTAAGTTCTTGTGACTTTGATTTGATTCTGAATATGAAGGAACCGTATCTCTTTTGTATCAGTTGTGGATAAATAGTTGTCACTATTTAAGTTCCAACCCTCGTAAGTGCTGCAACGTTCAGCCACTTCAGTTGCCCATAAAAGAAAGTCACTTTGTTTATATCTCATGACAAATCTGATTTTCTGTACTTCCGTCCAGTTGCGTGGAAATACATGACGAAAAGCACTGATAAGGGAACTGTCAATGTCTCAGCAACCCCTCGTCTGCAAAAATAGTTACTAGACACATGTCATTTTCGGTCGTATTTATGTTGTTATTGTAGTTACCTGTAATTCTGGTTGGTAATTACTCAGGTGTTGGAGTTTTGAGTAAGTTTACATTTTGCACTCTACAACTGTCACTGGTACCTGCTGTAGGACTTCTAAAAGTTTGTGGATACATACCGACAGGTTGCACTTTGTTCACTGTAGCCTGTGTATTATCTACATCCATATTTCGAGATCTGGTAATATCTTCTTCTAAAAGATTGCAGATCCTACCTTCCGCAGCTTGTAGGTTAATGTTTACTTTGTTCACTATGTCACTTTCTTTTTCTGAATAGCTTTTTCTACTTCATCTGTGTATAACTTACAATCGGTTGCTAACTGCTCTGCAATCGTATTACTCTTATCCAACATACCTGCTTCAGCTTGACTAATGATATCACTTAGATTTTCATTGATTTTCTCTCTGTCCTTCTCAGCACATGCTAACTTCTAATGTTGCTAACCTTAAAATAAGCTCTTCTACAGCTAGAGGTACACCTTCACAGTCTTTGTTTAGTTTGTTAACGACAGTGGTTATCTTTTTCTGTCGAACACAACTGGTTTTGTGTAGCTTCAATATTTGTGTTCGCGTCTGCAATTGTCTTTATCTGTTGCTCTACTAGATCATGATGGTCGTTAAAAGAATCTACCTTCTGTTTTAACTCTGTAATATTACTGTTAACTTCAGAAAGTACTTCATGCTTTACTTGGTTTTTCATATTATTCAATTTTTCGTCGATGGCAGTGTGATAATTTTTGGCTAAGTTATTGAACAACTGTGAGACCGTGTCTTGCAAATTCTTGTTTTTGTTCTTGTTTCATTGTATTTAGATCTTGTGTAACAGTGTTTTGTTGCTGTTTTACTGTGTTCATATCTGGTGCCAAACTATCAATTTTGGTATTTATATTTTGTTTCATATCAGTGAAATTGGTGTTCATGTTATCTAATTTGGTGTTTATGTTAGATAATAACTGCCGTAGCAGTGAGTCAGTTGTGCTACTGTGATTGCTGTCAACTGTATTTTCCATGTTGATGTTTGTGTTGTGAACAAGTAGTGTCTGTAATGTGTTGTCAAGATTCATAACTGTTTCATTCATGACCAGTGTATCACTCTGGGTGATGTGTGACATTGTCTCATCAACTGTAAATATTGTGTCATCAAGGCTATTCTGTTGTGGAGTATTGCTATCATTTGTCACACCTTCGACACTCATCTCTGACCTAATTAAACTTTCTGCGGTAGGCAGGCATGGCGCCTGAACTTCAACTGTTCGATTGCGCAATTCTACGCCATCTTGGCTGATTGGGGTTTCGCTATTGCTATAAACAATGGACATATATTTTTCTGCCATGTTGTATGAATATGCAAATATAAAATTTCACAAAAGTGGTAAAATTTCATATGCTAGTTATTACATGTGATAATTGTCATTTACAATATGTCAAAGCTTGTTTTACATCTATTATGATATGGAAACTATTGTGTCGCAGTTCTTTATATTTTACTGACAATGCGTATCACACTGAAAAATTCCTGTAAATTTTCCACAATAAAATTCAAGGAGGGGAATAATGAGGAAAAGGCTTCTGTCTACAACAAAAGAGGCACTACGAAGTGTAACCATGCAAGCAACTTGCATAACCATCCTACCTTTGCTATGCTGAATAAAACAGCATAATATGGAAAATTTTACGTAATCTGGGTCCAATTCTTATTTCTTTCCAAAATTTTCTTTTCAGTTTTTTTCCTGTTTGCTTTACTTGCTCCCCATTGTGATTCATGTAGACAGAAAATACAGACAATTAGTTTTTATGACAAATAACAATGTCATACAAATTTCTTATTATAACAATAGTTAACAAACCCTATTTACAACTGGTGCCCTGAAGTTCTGTCATGGTCACCAGTTGTATTATAATAACAAATAAAAAATGATGATATGTAATTAAAATCGAAAAAATGAAAGGATAATACAGTTGCATTATTAGTAAATGTTCTGTGTGAACTTTACCTTTTGTCTTTTTTGTGTGTGTGTGTTCATCACTATATATTTTTTAATTATATTTGTCGTCTCCTGAAGGCTCTTCTGATAATCATACAAAATAGGACCATGTACTTCCTCTCCTTCATTTCAATTGTAGATGCAGGAGCCGATTCCAATGACACCAGTGCCTCTCAAAATGAAGGAAAGCCTCCCAACCTGGCTCCACTTCACTTCAGTAAAAATACTTAATACTGTTATTAAGTCTTCTCTTATTTAGAATCATATATAATACAAAACACTCATAGCACATCATACTTCAAGCAGTACATCTTAACCATCCTTCTACATATGATAGAGTGAAACTGAACCAAGTACAAAGAAAAGTGAATGATGTTTTTTTGTTCATTTGTCTGCGCCTTACCGCGCATTCATAATTAATGTCTTTGCCGACACTTAAGGTTGGGTTTTGCTTATGTCATTATCACTGTTTCATTCATTTTTAAATAAATTTTAACATTACCATATCGGGAGGAGGGGGTCTTTCACCATGTACCTACACAGAATACATTCAGGGGCAAATTATCCCCCTCACCTTAACCTAGTGTTATGCTAATTGATTTATGACCCCCTGGGGTTTATGTATGACCTGGGCATAATCAGCTTCCTACTTCTACTCCCCCATTAATCTGGGAAAAAGAGAGGGTTTTCTGTCACCACTCACTAATTTTGAGCCTCTTTTCCCCGTCCTGGGAAATCCCCTAGATTCCTCTCCCATCCCCCAATTCCGCACTCCCCTCCTCCATCTGGGAATTGTCTGGAAAAAGACTCACTCTATACTAGAGAGGAGGGATCTCATGACACGGAACTCAAATCAATGTCAATGATACATTGTTCAATTCAGTTTCCATATTCTTTATGTAATCAGTTTGTAGCAGACAGGATTCCTCCCCAACTTTCCTTGATATAATAACTGTAAGCACCGAGGTATGGAATGAAGTGTGGTGTATCAACCACCATTTGGAGACGGATGTGCATGTGTGTGTCGTCTGGACGCCGCCACAGAGGTGCTAATTATAGGTCAAGATACTAAATACCACCGACTGTGGAATGTAAGTCTTCGTAATTTGATATTCACTACCTGGAGAACTACTTTCGCTCTGAATCAAGTGGCTACTTCCTGTTGTTGTAACACTTGCACCGCAAACACGTAGATCAACGTGACGTCTCTACCTGCCCGAGGGAACTCCTTTTGTTCTCATGGTCCCCCAAACAAAGCATCAGGTGGTGGCATTCCTTCTATCAGGAAATTCCAGTCTCATTTTCTGTATCTGTCGCTCTCTCTAGTGGTTACTTCCTATTTGTGTGAACACATGCATGAACCAACACATCCAAAAATGCAGGCAGAAGTTTTCATCCATCCTCAGAATATTGTTGTCCTATTTTCTAATGCTGGAGACAAAGAGAGAGCTAGCGAAATTGTGACATCAAAAATGGCAGGAAATAGTCCATTTGCACTACCCTTTCAAATTAATTGTTTAACAATTTACAAGAGTGAAATAGATCGCTTAAAACACTCACCACCACTTCATGATGATTCTATTTTGTAATAAGAAATATTTTCAGCGTTTGAGAATCAAAGGTAAACATTTGAAAATCAAGTAATTAAATTTCTGTCACCAATAGATTGTAGCACTAAATATATCTGAGGTCTTGTATTCGCCAATGTTTGAGGACACAAGCACCTTCCTCCACCACAACGTTTCCACCTTACACTAAACATATCTGGCGAAAAAGCTCTCCGATCACACACACTCATGACCACAAAGTATGTGCCAACCACGGACTGCCTATGAGCCACAAGCTGGCTGAGAGAGAATTAGAGACCCACAAGCTGGCAGCTGCACGCACGTCTCCAGCCATTCCAGATGCTCAAGGGAGAGAGACCGTTCGCATGACTGCCATGCAGTCAGCTAATCAATTTACATAGGGGGTAATAATTGCGCAGTGCGAATAACTGCCGTATTGAATCTTCTCACACGATGCACGCATCAGCTTCTGTCGCCACTCTACCACCATACTGATTAGTTCGCTATTCAGCCATCGAGAAGGCTCCACTGCTTTGACTTGTCCCCTTAGCTACCGGCGAGTGCCGACACGTCGGATCGTTATTTGTACCCGCCGATCACATGAAGCTAAGCCGCAGCTTCCGGTTGGCCAAGCCCCCATGAACGCACATGCTGCTGACTGCAAGACAAGGAGGTGTGGCTTGGACGTATAGTTCTAACTGCAATTCCACCCCTGACATGGACTCTCCCCAGGTTAAAAAATCCACTTTACGCAATCTGAAACGGGGATATTATACATACTTCTCGAACTTCTCGGGGCCGGCCGCGGTGGTCGTGCGGTTCTAGGCGCTCCAGTCCGGAGCCGCGCTGCTGCTACGGTCGCAGGTTCGAATCCTGCCTCGGGCATGGATGTGTGTGATGTCCTTAGTTAGGTTTAAGTAGTTCTAAGTTTAGGGGACTGATGACCTTAGCTGTTAAGTCCCATAGTGCTTAGAGCCATCTGAACTTCGAAATTCTCATGCGAAGTTTTTTTCGAGGACAGAAGAAATTACGAAATACACGTGTTTTCGTATCGCTAAACTATCCTGCACAACAATAGGGAATGGGCTATATTTCCTCTAAGTGTTCTCTCATTGGATAAAATGATCTGCTCTTATAAGCTTAATATCTCTTATATCTTGCATCACAGGACTGAAATACTGTACTGATTTTTGGCTCATGATGGAGTGCTAAGAGTATGCTGTACCTCTGTCACAGGATGCTTCTAAGCAAAGAAGGGAAAGCAGAAAGGTGGAAGGAGTACATAGAGGGTCTACACAAGGGCGATGTACTTGATGACAATATTATAGGAATGGAAGAGGATGTAGATGAAGATGAAATGGGAGATATGATATTGCGTGAAGAGTTTGACAGAGCACTGAAAGACCTTAGTTGAAACAAGGCCCCGGGAGTAGACAACATTCCATTAGAACTACTGACGGCCTTGGGAGAGCCAGTCCTGACAAAACTCTACCATCTGGTGAGCAAGATGTATGAGACAGGCGAAATACCCTCAGATTTCAAGAAGAATATAATAATTCCAATCCCAAAAAAAGCAGGTGTTGACAGATGTGAAAATTGCCGACATATCAGTTTAATAAGTCACGCCTGCCAAATACTAACGCGAATTCTTTACAGACGAATGGAAAAACTAGTAGAAGCCGACCTCGGGGAAGATCAGTTTGGATTCCGTAGAAATATCGGAACACGTGAGGCAATATTGACCTTACGACTTATTTTAGAAGCTAGATAAAGGAAAGGCAAACCTACATTTCTAGCATTTGTAGACTTAGAGAAAGCTTTTGACAATGTTGACTGGAATACTCTCTTTCTAATTCTGAAGGTGGCAGGGGTAAAATACAGGGACCGAAAGGTTATTTACAATTTGTACAGAAACCAGATGGCAGTTATAAGAGTCGAGGGACATGAAAGGGAAGCAGTGGTTGGGAAGGGAGTGAGACAGGGTTGTAGCCTCTCCCCGATGTTATTCAATCTGTATATTGAGCAAGCAGTGAAGGAAACAAAAGAAAAATTCGGAGTAGGTATTAAAATCCATGGAGAAAAGAAATAAAAACTTTGAGATTCACCGATGACATTGTAATTCTGTCAGAGACAGCAAAGGACTTGGAAGAGCAATTGAACGGAATGGACAGTGTCTTGAAAGGAGGATATAAGATGAACATCAACAAAAGCAAAACGAGGATAATGGAATGTAATCGAATTAAGTCGGGTGATGCTGATGGAATCAGATTAGGAAATGAGACGCTTACAGTAGTGAAAGAGTTTTGCTATTTGGGGAGCAAATTAACTAATGATGGTCGAAGTAGAGAGGATATAAAATGTGAACTGGCAATGGCAAGGAAAGCGTTTCTGAAGAAGAGAAATTTGTTAACATCGAGTGTAAATTTAAGTGCCAGGAGGTCGTTTCTGAAAGTATTTGTATGGAGTGTAGCAATGTATGGAAGTGAAACAGGGACAATAAATAGTTTGGACAAGAAGAGAATATAAGCTTTCGAAATGTGGTGCTACAGAAGAATGCTGAAGATTAGATGGGTAGATCAGATAAGTAACGAGGAGGTATTGAATAGGATTGGGAAGAAGAGGAGTTTGTGGTACAACTTGACTGGAAGAAGGGATCGTTTGGTAGAACATGTTCTGAGCCCTCAAGGGATCACCAATTTAGTATTGGAGGGCAGCGTGGAGGGTAAAAATCGTAGAGCGAGACCAAGAGATGAATACACTAAGCAGATTGAGAAGGATGTAGGTTGCAGTAGGTCCTGGGAGATGAAGCAGCTCGCACAGGATAGAGTAGCATGGAGAGCTGCATCAAACCAGTCTCAGGACTGAAGACCACAACAACAACAATCAATCAATTTGATGTCAATGATGTGGAACCAAGCAGGTGGAAGCCAGGGCGAGAATACCACAGATGTGATTCGTGAGTTCGAGTGGCAATCAGGCATTTTTTCGTTGCGTCTAGATCTTTTAACGAAATTTCAATCTCCCACCTACACCGGGAGGGATGGCCATCGTAATAAAATCAGAAATATTACCGAATATATAAAGTGATACTTAAGAATATACACTCCTGGAAATTGAAATAAGAACACCGTGAATTCATTGTCCCAGGAAGGGGAAACTTTATTGACACATTCCTGGGGTCAGATACATCACATGATCACACTGACAGAACCACAGGCACATAGACACAGGCAACAGAGCATGCACAATGTCGGCTCTAGTACAGTGTATATCCACCTTTCGCAGCAATGCAGGCTGCTATTCTCCCTTGGAGACGATCGTAGAGATGCTGGATGTAGTCCTGTGGAACGGCTTGCCATGCCATTTCCACCTGGCGCCTCAGTTGGACCAGCGTTCGTGCTGGACGTGCAGACCGCGTGAGACGACGCTTCATCCAGTCCCAAACATGCTCAATGGGGGACAGATCCGGAGATCTTGCTGGCCAGGGTAGTTGACTTACACCTTCTAGAGCACGTTGGGTGGCACGGGATACATGCGGACGTGCATTGTCCTGTTGGAACAGCAAGTTCCCTTGCCGGTCTAGGAATGGTAGAACGATGGGTTCGATGACTGTTTGGATGTACCGTGGACTATTCAGTGTCCCCTCGACGATCACCAGTGGTGTACGGCCAGTGTAGGAGATCGCTCCCCACACCATGATGCCGGGTGTTGGCCCTGTGTGCCTCGGTCGTATGCAGTCCTGATTGTGGCGCTCACCTGCACGGCGCCAAACACGCATACGACCATCATTGGCACCAAGGCAGAAGCGACTCTCATCGCTGAAGACGACACGTCTCCATTCGTCCCTCCATTCACGCCTGTCGCGACACCACTGGAGGCGGGCTGCACGATGTTGCGGCGTGAGCGGAAGACGGCCTAACGGTGTGCGGGACCGTAGCCCAGCTTCATGGAGACGGTTGCGAATGGTCCTCGCCGATACCCCAGGAGCAACAGTGTCCCTAATTTGCTGGGAAGTGGCGGTGCGGTCCCCTACGGCACTGCGTAGGATCCTACGGTCTTGGCGTGCATCCGTGCGTCGCTGCGGTCCGGTCCCAGGTCGACGGGCACGTGCACCTTCCGCCGACCACTGGCGACAACATCGATGTACTGTGGAGACCTCACGCCCCACGTGTTGAGCAATTCGGCGGTACGTCCACCCGGCCTCCCGCATGCCCACTATACGCCCTCGCTCAAAGTCCGTCAACTGCACATACGGTTCACGTCCACGCTGTCGCGGCATGCTACCAGTGTTAAAGACTGTGATGGAGCTCCGTATGCCACGGCAAACTGGCTGACACTGACGGCGGCGGTGCACAAATGCTGCGCATCTAGCGCCATTCGACGGCCAACACCGCGGTTCCTGGTGTGTCCGCTGTGCCGTGCGTGTGATCATTGCTTGTACAGCCCTCTCGCAGTGTCCGGAGCAAGTATGGTGGGTCTGACACACCGGTGTCAATGTGTTATTTTTTCCATTTCCAGGAGTGTATAAAGTGATACATAATATTAACCTGATACTTACAAATCTTCTGCGCCGCTACCTTAAGAGACTTCATCGGTGGCAATGCATTTGGCTACTTTAAGAGACTTCGAAAGTGAGGAAGCATCCTGTGACAGGTAGAGCATACTCTTAGCAGTCCACCATGAGCCAAAAATCAGTTCAGTATTTCAGACCTGTGATGCAAGATATAACAGATTTTTTTTTACCCGATGAGAGAACACTTAGAAGAAATATAGCCCATTACCTACTGTTGTATAGGATAGTTTAGCGATATAAAAAAGTGTGTATGCCCTGATTTCTTCTGTCCTCGAAAATTACTCACATAAAAGGGAGGCATCTACATTTCGCATGAGAAATTCGAGGAGTATGTATAATATCCCAGTTCCAGATTGGGTAAAGTGGATTTTTTTAAACTGGGGAGAGTCTTTGTCAGGAGTGGAATTGCAGTTAGAACTATACGTCCGAGCTGCACCTGCTTGTTTCGCAGTGTGCGGCAGTCATTGACAGGGGTGGTCACGAGGTCTTGGCTGACGAGCCAGCCGTGGCTTAGTCTCATGTGACTGGCGGATACAAAGAACATTTCCAGCCGCAAAGACGTCCTGGTGGCAGCGACCTCTAAATGGCCAGTATGCTGATTGGCTGATTCAGAAGTGGCAGAAGCGGATGTCTTTGTTGTGTGAGAAGATTTAATGTTGGAAGTGTTTGCAGTGGGCTGTTAGCTGCTCACTTACGCCAGCGGTTTTTCGAAACCCCGAAATACTGCTGGAAATTTTATCTTTGGCACTGCTTTCAGTGCTTTCGGCGACGCGTTTATAGTCTCATCTGCGCTTATAAAATAAAACTTTAAGCATTTTTTATTTTTGGGAATAAAAAATGCCTCATGGAGCGAATATTGGGACTGTGTAAACATACCTTTTACACAAAACTTACATTTTATGCAATTAAACTAACAAGAACATCAAAACATTAACTCTAGACCTAAACACTGTTTTCACTGGTTACCCATGCCGTAGGCAAGTGATGTGTTGACACCTCCTCTACTGGTGCACATTTCCACACTCTCCACTAAGCTACACTCAAGAACAATAGAAAAACGGCACACCATATGGCTGAAATGCTCGCTGTCAGTATTCTGTCGGTGCGATGCTGTTGTAACGTTCGAAGGTGTTCCAATACTTTATTAACACTGATAGATCCTTCCTGTGCATGAATTAAGGGTTGCAACGTTTCCAAAAACTCTGGATTTAACGTGGAGTTTAAATATGTCAGATTCTGCATTGATAATATCTCTAGAACCCCTTCCCACTACAAGTCACTACAAAATTGTATGACATCCTCAAAAATTCCCAATAGCACAATCTGCCCCTATCGAAGTCTCTGAATTAGTCTCCCCCATATAATGACAAAACTAAAACAACAAACTAGAAAAACGCAACTATTGCCTGACCCACCAAAACACAAAAAAATACGCAAATAATTCCTTGATAGAAAAACAAAATGAAACATGCCTTGCAATATTACACATATAATAATTTACTCCTTCCGTGACCGTGACATATACAGAACGTTATGTGTCCACTGTTGTCCCTCCGCCACGATCTTATCTTCCGTCTGCTTTGCCTAGCCTCTGCAATTGGGTCACTTCCTTGCAATTGAAGTAATCCATCCACCATTCCTTTAAAAGGCATTACTCTACTTACGTGGATAACGGATGTTTCTGTTGGCAGCTGCACTTTAACATTTACTGGCGAAGTCATCTCCACGACTTGGCATGGTCTGTGGTACTTCGTCAAGAATTTTTTCGTCTTTCCCTTAGGTGTATATGGATTCGTGATCAGTACCCATTGACCTACCCTATACTGTGGTAGAGGTCCCAACCGCTTGTTCTGTTCTTCCTGCCTTTCCAACGCTTTCGTATTGGCCTTCTGTACCCTCTTCGAGACTTCCTGTATTGTCCATGCAAATTTCCTCACTGCGTCCCCTTTAGCTCCCGGTTTCAGACGTAGAACATCAAACGGTAATGCCATCTTTCTTCCATAGACCACCTCGAACAGTGACATTCCGACCCCCGAATGTATTTTGGTGTTATAATTCGATACCACATACGGAAGGTAAACGTTCCGGTTATCATGGTTTCCATTCACATAATAACTTAGCATTTTTGAAATTGTCTTATGTACTCGCTCCATTCTCTCATTCGCCTGGAAATGAAATGGACTGCTGCGTAATTTTTTAATTCTCAATAACTGATACAACTGTGACATTAATTCGGACTTGAAGTTTGTTCCCTGATCCGTAATTATGGTATCAGGCACCCCAAACTTCAATAACCAGTTACTGACTAAAGCTTGTGCTACAGTACTTGCCTGTTCGTCTGGTATTGCGAACATGGCTAGAAACCGTGAAAAGTGGTCAGTTATAGTTAAAGCGTAATGATACTCTAACGGTGTTTTGTTATATGGCCCGCAGACATCTAGCCCGATAAACTCGAAAGGTTCCGAAGCCTCTGGTAACCACTGCAATGGAATTTTTCCTCGCGTCACATCCGCTCGCTGCGCACGCGGTACACAATTTGCTACATATTGTTCAACATCCCTTCTTCGAGCGTGCCACCAAAATCGTTCTGCTACTCGTCTTCCCATTGCTCGATGACCCCCATGCCCTGAAAGCACACGAGAATGGGCCAGCTTTGACTTCCTCTCTCAAACTCTTTGGTACCATTACCCGTGGTCCGCACCTGGTAACTCTACACAACAAATTTCCCTCCACAATGAAATGATAGTTGAGCTCTAAAACCCTGGCACTCCTAATCCCTTGCTTGTGCCCTTTGCCATTCCGCGACACTCTCACCCATTACTTCTAATACGTCTAACTTGCAACTTAATACATCTGAATTCCCGTGTTTCTTCCCTGGCTTATGAATTACTTCAAAGTCAAACTCACTTAATTTTAGAGCCCACTGTGTGAACCGACTAGAAGGATCTTTGAGTCCCAGTAACAATCTCAACACTGCATCATCTGTCACTACCTTAAACTTCCTACCATAAATGTAACAACGAAAATACGTTAGGTTACTCCATATATAACAGCCAACAGCCTTTTCCATTGTGGAATAATTTCACTCTGCCCTATTTGACTGTCTGGAAGCATATGCCTCCGGATGCTCCTATCCCTTTACCATTTGCCCCAGGGCGCACCCTACTGCGCCATTTGAAGCTTCACATGATAAGATGAAGTCTTCTTCAAAATTCGGAAACACCAACACTGGGCCGGCCGGAGTGGCCGAGCGGTTCTAGGCGCTACAGTCTGGAACCGCGCGACTCTACGGTCGCAGGTTCGAATCCTGCCTCAGGCATGTGTGGTGTCCTTAGGTTAGTTAGGTTTAAGTAGTTCTAGGGGACTGATGACCTCAGAAGTTAAGTCCCATAGTGGTCAGAGTCATTTTTTGAACCAACACCGGACCAGAAACTAATCTCATTTTTAATTTATCGAAAGCTTCCTGACATTCCTCGTCCATTGAAATTCAACCCCCTTCTTTAAAAGCTTTGTTAATGGATCGGCTATTTTAGCTAAATCCTTTACAAATTTACGATAATATGAACATAACCCAATATACGATTTTAATTGCTTCGTTGTACGTGGTATAGGAAAATTTTGAACTGCCTCTGTTAACCGAGGATCAGTTTGAACCCCTTGTTCACTGATTACATGACCTAAATATTTGACCTGCGTCTGCGCAAAATTACATTTTTCTAAGCTTAATGTTAACCTTGCCGACCGCAGTCTTCTAAGGACTCCTTTTAAACGCGATACATGTTCTGGTATATCCTTCGAAAATACTATAATGTCATCTAGGTAAACCATACATGTTTTTGGTTTCAATCCCCTTAAAATCCCATCTAATAATCGCTGAAAAGATGCTGGTGCATTCTTCAACCCGAACGGCATACGTATATACTGAGTGTCCCCCAGGAACAGTAAAAGCTGTCTTTGCCCTATCCTCTGGCGCTACTTCCAACTGTTGATATCCACTCAGTAAATCCATCGTCGTAAAATACTTACATTGTCCCAGATTATCCAATGTGTCCGTGATATTCGGAATCGGATATGTGGCCGAAATGGTTTTCGCATCCAGAAACCTATAATCACGACAAAACCTAAATTTCCTTGTACCATCCACCGACTTCTTAGGTACAAGAACTACATTGCTTGAATACGGACTATCGCTATGCTCTAGGATTCCATCCAGTAGCTCTTGTTCTATGAACTTCTCTAGTAGCGGTTGCATTTGACGTGCTACCCTGTATGGTTTCCTAAATACTGGTGTATTATCTTCCGTTGGTATGTGATGCTTCGTAATCGGTGTTACCGGTAACCACCCTCCGTTCCGAATAAATCGCTAAATGTCAATAACAATTCCTCCAACGTGACCCTGTCTTCTCACTGCAAATGCTATAATTTTTGCCCTCAATTGCGCTGCATAGACCTTTTGCTTATGGCTCGCCTCTAGCTCCTCCCTATCGAGGTCATCTTCATCAAAAACCCCCAACGTGGCCAATAACAATCCTTTCGACAAGCTAAAATCCGCTGAGCTGAAGTTATCTATACTTACAGGAACCTTACAATCTCCTTCCACGTAACTTGCGTGAGCTAAACTCCTCCGCCCAAAACAGTGCGCATTATCCAACACCCTATTACTCGAGAGTGGCTCCACCATGTACAACGTCTCCTTTGGTAAGTCCGTATTAATCGAAACCCAGACTACCTTGCCTGTACCTGCCGGTATGTTATCCTGCTGATCGACCTTCAATGAATCCGTTCGCAGTTTAGCTGGCATCACCTTCGCGTTAAGTGCGCCTTGCGACATTCGTCCATTTGCACACGTTTCCCCCATGCAAAACATTGTTCCACTGTTTGTTGCCAAAGATCTATCTTCGCACGATGTTTGTCAAGGGAGTCCAGTCCGAGAATCACCGAATACCCCTCACCAACACATGGTAGCACCTCTACCTGCTCACTAAACTTAGTTCCTGCGATCAATAAATTGAAGTACTGTCGTACCCAATGACTCCACTTTATTGTCCCCCGCCCAACGTAAACTATAACGTGGTGGCTCAAGCCTTCTCCTGCTAACCAGGTCTGGACTAACAACAGACACGTGTGCCCCCGTGTAACCAGAAACCTCTGTTCCCTTCCGTTCACCAAGCCTAGTAAGCAGCAGTCCGTCTGTGCAGCTACAAGCGCATTACCTAATTTCACTGGGACCACCCTCCGGCAGTTGAAGCAGACCCGTTCTCGTTTAACGGCTGCTGCCGCCGAGGTTCCCCCCTACTTTTACTCCTGCAGTTCACTACCGGGTGACCCATTTTCCCACATGAGTAACACCGCAACTGACGCTGACACTGCCTCCTAATATGCCCTACCTGCCCACAACCAAAACCAGAACTTTATCCTTCACCCTTTCCTTCGCCGCATAATCTACCTCTTTTAAGCATGCGGTAATCCTTAGAGCCGCCACGAGATCACTGGATTTTCCATTCTCACCCGACGTGACATCTCCGGCGGTACTCCCCGCAAAACACATCTGACGCCCTGTTCTCAGTTTCTTGTAACAGCACTCTATTCGTCTCCCCATTCTGCGACAGTTCGAACGTTTGTGCATTCAGCTTTCGAATCCTGTCTGAGAAAACTTCCACAGTCTCATTTCCCCTCATAACTAACGCACTTAATTTTTCACGAAAAACCCTGGTACTATTCTGTTTTTGGTACCTCTGGCATACCCAGCCTCAAGCTCTGAAAACTTCCCCACATTGTTCAACGTTTCACGGTACAATATGTACGACTCGGCATCCTCTATCAAACGTAACTTCACCACCCTCAACATTACAACATCCGATCTCAGCCATAGTGATAATGTTATTAAGGAATACCGACACATCCTCCGTTGCTTTACCCGAAGAGGGGTTAATCAATGCCGCGATTGCTGGGTCAAACGGTCTATGACACTCCACGACCTGTAATTTACTTTCACCCGACGTCCCTTCCCCTACTCACAATGCCTCAAATCTCCCTGCTGATTCTTCATATTTTTCTGTCACTTATCGTCGCCTCTGACAATACCCGAATTTGCTCTGATAGAACGGCTAAAGCTTTCGCTGTAGTCCCTGCCGCAGCCTCCGCTGCTTGCCGTGTTTCCACCATTCTTGCTTATAGCTCCACTGTTGCCATTAATTTCACTCTGCTACTCCTTAAACTTAGTTCTTGCGGCGAATCGTTGCCCATCTACATTCTAAACAACTGCGCGCCAAATGACCAAATCTCTTACAAATAAAACATTTCTTTGGCACCCACTTTGTAAACGGTAATCCGTGGCCTGACAGGTTACAAAAATTACATCGCTTAGGCGCTATGTTATCATGTCCCCCATTTCCCCTGAATCCAGATAAATCTGCAGGCCTCTCCGGCCTTACAAAAGACACCTTTAAAAAGTCCATCCTAATTAACAAAATAATGACACATAAACCATAAATCAAACGTCACTCACCCCTCCACATCGTGCTCGTGTGCAGGTGAACAGTCCTGCTTTCCTCCCTATACTGGTATGGACGAATACCTCCCGAACGACAAGACGTTGCAAGAAGTGCACGACCAGCCGTCACGAACGCAACCTAACACCTTAACTACCCCTCTACACAGGCACACCTCAACGCTGCTTGCTCGACATACGATGTGGGAGTGGAAATCCGGCACCAGCGTTGTAACCTGCACCACTTCTGACTCCACTGTTGCGGGGTCGGAGGGTCGAACCCGAGACTCCATATGGCGGAACTGAAGCCGGGACCCACCGTATTTCGTCAGGAAGCCGAGGAAGTTCTAGAGCGTCAAGGGGCGGTAAATACAAACATGACACACATATCAGGCGAAGTAAAAACTTTGCACACAGAACTCAATAATCTGGATACGAAGTTCACACAGCAGATTTCGCAAATCTCCACGGAAGTGGACAGGAAAATTAACGAACAAGTACAATCTTCAGTTCACGCTATGAGTGAGAAAGTGGCACAGTGGAAGAAAAATTTGGAACACTCACACGCACATATGGACAGGAGCTATCCGGAATCAGGGAAACTCAGGATAATTTACAGGTAATGCAGAAGAATGCGCAGGTTAACACAGATAATGTACAATCAGAAGTAGCGAAGCTGCATTCGTTCTGTGACGACTTACCATAAAATAAAGAAAAAATCACAGTGGAGATATGATTACTTAAGTTAGAACATAAAAGAATCAACTCAGACATTGTGCAACTTTACGAAACAGTAAAGGATAATACAAAAGATAAAAACACAACGTATGCAGAAGAATGCGTACGCGAACAGCGTACTTATGTGGAAGCGGTAAAGGAAGAGATGGGGGACAAGAAAGAACAAATATGTGGTAGGACACACAGAAGGCGACACCCTTTTGTGGGCTACAGAGATGTCGGAACTCTGTGAGACATATGATCAATTTGAGAATGCATTTTTAGATAAATACTTGTCAAAACCTATACAGGAGAGATTAAGGTATTTAACCCATTATCATATCATCCAGAAGTCGGGGGGCTAAGGAATTATTTTGAAACGTATGCACAAGAGGTTGGTCCTGCAAGACAAGAAAAGGAAACGCAAATATTCAGAATAAATAAAAGATTCCTTCTAATTTACATATTAGTATGTAAGATGGTGTCTGTCATGAAGTCCATATATGAAATTTAAATGTGAATTGTGTATTTACTTGTCAACTTTATTATTGTCAGTATCTGTGTCTATGTAAAATGAATGTACTATTTTTATGTGCTGTTGTGAAGATAAAAATGTGCAGCAGGTCGGTCCTAAAAGACAAGAAAAGAAAATGCAAATATTCAGAATAAATGCAAGATTACTTCTGATTTACATGTTAGTGTGTAAGATGGTGCATGTCACAGAGTCCATATATGAAATTTAAATGTGACTTGTGCATTTATTTGTCAACTTTATTATTGTCAATGCCTATGTAAAGTGTATGTACTATTGTCAGTTTTATGTAGAATTTTATTCTTGAAGGAGAACCATTTGTGTATGTCTGTGAAGTGCAAGGCGATGAACGAATAAAATACTCGCATGTGTGTAGTGATACGAAAATAGTAAGGCTTGATAATAGGTAAAATAACGGCTGAGTCATGGTAAGAGTAAACGCTATAGTCTAGCGAAGTGAATACAGTGAGTGTGATGCGACGAAGAAAGCAGAGGAAATCCGTATAATCACTAACTGATGTGTGAGGACCTCCGAGCTACAATGCACAACGGAAGATAATTCCGAGTCCTGCAGTGCGGCCTTACCTTCAATTTCACTGGCCGAAAACTTCGACCAGGTGCGAGACGAAGTATACGTGTTCTTCGGTTGAGCGTTGGAGCTGAATCCGTCGTATACTGTCTCCGGACTGGAGGGCATACACAACAACGATTTCATAAGCCTACAGCGACATTACAATGGATGCGTGGGCAGTACTGGTGCTCATTGGCGCTTGAGTCACTGCGACGGGCGCGTTAAACAACGAGCTGTTGCTGGCAATAAGTACAGCGAACAATGAGATAGCGTGTGCCGAAAGAGCATCTTCTCAGAATTGCCAACGAACCCAAGGCAAATGAGTAAAACAATTTTTAAAACATGGTGAAAGGACAGTTTAAGAAATTCGAATTTCTTTCCCTGTTCACACCATACAGCTTAACAAATGTAAGGATAAATAACAAACTAAGACGGTAGCACAACATGGACGCGCAATTGTGTAATATAAATATATGTGAATGTATTTACGTCTATGAATTTGAAATGGACAAAGAAATTAAGCTTTGTAGATAAACTTGTAGCCTAGTAGCATAAGGCAGTTAAAACACCATTGCTGTGCACGCAGTGAGCAAACTATGAGCCCCAATGTAAATAAGGCTACTACATACCGTCTCCCTAAATAAAGAGTTTTATTTCTGACAGTATACAGTAGGGGGGCATTTGTGATGTATCTTTTGTATTTCTTGTTTTTATGTTTTCGATTTCTTCAAAGGCAAAGAGAAAAGGTGAAGCGGTAGCCGAGCGTAGAGCCTGCGCCTACCGTCATGTATTTTTGATTTTCAAGTGTTTTTAGAAAAATATGTTTTTCCTGTCCCTCGGTAAGAGGAGGGACTCACTTTCTGCTAATGAACGAAGGTAGGCACACGCTAATTTAGAGCGTAATCAGTAGTAGCCACTTTAGGTTGAGAGAATAAGTAAAAAAGTCTGTATTTTTTATGTGTGTAGAAGAAGTAATACATTCGTATTTCACCAGTGAAAAATTGAGTTATTATTCCAAGTAGTACTGTAATATAGAAGAATTCAAGAAGCCCACCTGTGTACTTCGGAGCTAATACGAAGATCCAATTACAAAAGGAATGATGGACACTGTCAAGATTTTATAGGTGGATACAGCAATCGGACGTAGTATTATTAATTAGTAAAAATAAATCTACAACAATAGAAAGACTATATCGTCCATGCAGAACTAAAATGAACCCATTTACAGGCATAGCCCAGATTATAGTACTTGTCCGAGTGCCAAAAAATTAATCTCATTTCCATGTATCTTAACATTTGTTAAGCTCATCTCCTCCCCACCCCTCTTTGCCCATCTCCTCTACTCCAGCCCTTCGTCGATTTCCTCCTCCCCCATCTGTCCAAATCTTCCCCTCGTCCCTCAACATACACCTCCTTCTCCTTCCTTCTCTGTCCGTCTTTCCCTCCACCTTTCTTTCTATCGATCTTTTCCCACCCTCTCTGTCCATCTTCTTCCCCTTGATCTCTCCCTCTACTTCCTCCACACCCATTCTCTTCATACCTCCTCCTCTCCCCTCCTATTGATCTCCGCCACCATCCTGTCTCTTTGTCCAACTCCACCTGCCTCCATCTCCTCCTTCCCCTTGTCTCTATCCATTTGCTACTGCTCCCTTTCGCTATCTTCCTGCTCCTGCTCCTCCTCCTCCCCATATCTCCCAATTCCTCTACTTCTGCCCTCTCTCCCTATTATAGTAAAACTGTTTATGATGAGATAAATGTACTAACCGATCTTGGATCATATGTAATGACCGATTCCCAAATTGAAGAGACGAAATCCGGAAATCCACTACCATATAGCTATATGAAAATGTATGAACATCAACATATATAAGCACTTTAGGTAATTACTATGATTATTACGGACTTCTTAAAAAGATAAGCAATGATATAAATTATTTGTACTTTATTTTTTTAACGTATGTTCCAAAGATGATTTTGGATGAATAGATCAATATACGATGGTATTTTCTTTGTTACATGGTGTAATTTCTTTCTTCTGGTTCAGTATGATTTTGGAGTGCAGCTGGGTTCACGCACGTAACAAATGTGTCGCCACAGCTAGTAGTATACAGTAGTTCCAAGGCAGTTGCATGTGTGAACTCACAGTTTTTAGTGGTGCAACTCAAGGGACGCAACTTTTGTCACGGCACAAAAAGTTCACCTTGGCTGTACTTTGTTGTGACACTTTCTTTCCACCACTGCTCCCTTGTGTTTGATTTATGAAACACGAGAATTCTGTGACAGTTATCGTGGAGTAGGCTAAATGCTGCTGTACTCCATTCCATTTCAGAATGTTTTCATTTTGTTACCGGAGAAAGTGAGAAAAATGGTCGGCAGGTGCACTTTCACAGCTTCTAGAACTACAAGAACAATGTTTGGTACAACAACCTATGTTTGATTTTCTGTCAGTGTGTGTGTGCCACGATGTTAAAAGATGTTTAAACGAACAAATAAAGCTGAAAATGTAACGAACAAGAAGCAGTACAAGTAAGCAAACAGGCATCTTTTTCGGAGTTCCACCTTCATTTGCTATTGTTACAAATGAGTAGCCCAGTTGCAAAAGCGGCAAAGTCAGTTTTAAAAGATTGTTGAGAAAAGCCGCAAAACGTAGCCTTGCGGTCCCAGCAATATGACAGCGGTGGTTGGTGCCTCAAAAAAAAAAAAAAAAAAAAAAATAGTGACAAAATCATAAATGTATCTATAATCCTCCTACATTGACCCCTTATTAGTATTTTTATGTAAAAATTTGTACTTAGCCCGTTCTGCAACCGAATGGGCCAGTTAGCCACTTCTGCAACCGCTTCGGCGGTCATGACAGAATGCAGTCGGTTGCAAAACCGGCCAGAAAGTTAATTCTGGTGTTTCAATGTCGGTAAGAATGGTAGACTACAGTAGTATATTAAAATAATGCGAAAGGAAGAAAATTAAACGATTACAGTGCTGAAATACTATTTTATTTTCAATATTCAAAAAGACTAAAACCTTTACATAAAAAACTAAACATGAACTACTACAAGGTACAATATTAATATTACTCAGATTTCATCACTGAATTCAGTCTTAACACCTGTCATAAAAGTGAGAAATCTTTGGAAACAAATCTTGGGAAAATGAAATATTGCAAAGAAACAATCACAGGGTAAATCGAATCCTAGAGCTTTTAAGCTATGTTCGGGGAATCGTCGTCATCTAAGAGCTCAAAATCAAGTCCTTCATCCTCACTGTTTTCATGATCTTCTGCTGCTCAAAAACATCAGTCTAGAATTTTAACTTTTCCTCCTGGGGCCATGTCTCTCCCCAGTGTAGTTCTAAGAGCCGCTTGACGTCCATAGTTTTTGCTTTTTTCGGTGGCACGCCTTTTGGAATCTCCTCAGGAAGAGTTTCTTTCGTGATACGTTTGCCTCTTTAAAGAATAGATTTCGTCTCTCCACTTTCAAAATTCAAGAATGCTTCTCCTTGCTTGTGTTTGCTGTCTTTGATATGATAATTCTCTTCGATTTTTGGAACTGGAAGTACCAGGATCCAGGAGCTTTGATGATATCAGTGACGATCTACTTCCAGTCTCTCACTTTGCAGTTGGCCAACCCCAAATGCACCACTGTTGCGAATTTTTCCATTATGCCGACGTACACTGCAAGGTTTTCGATTACGATCAGTTCTGAAAATTTTGTCTCCATGTTTCCAAAAACTCTATCAGTGGGTATAAAAGAATGACTGACGATCGGGAACCACACTTCAATGCTCTCTACGTGTACTGGAGCAGCGTACAGGAACCAGTGCATGAACATACCAGTCATTGTTGTATTCTTGTTTTGCTCACAGCATCCATCCAGAAAGAGGCGTAGTTTGGTGACACCATGCAAATTGGTGTTAAGCATTTGATGATGAAGCGGTGAAGTAATCTGATTCGACCCGGTTGCAGATTCGTTCTCCAGCCAAACCTACAAGGTCACATTGTCTTTCGTCTGACTGCTCGTAGAGGAATCTCGGCAAACCGTGAAATTATTTAAGTACATCTGTCTGTAGTAATAATAAGCCGCCTGATCTGGGACTTTAGGAAGGACTAAACTTTTGTGGCAGTCATAACTTAAAATTAATTGACCTTCGTCTTCCTTCAGTCTTTCATAAAAAACATCGCTCCAAACTTTGTGAGCTGTAAGCTGATGTTCCAAATTTTTCTTTTCCATTCGCCAATTTTCCAAGGAAATCATTCTTTGTAGGGACATCCAGGTCAGGATGTTTGTCACAGAACATTTTCCACATTATTTTTACATTTAATTCACTGGGGCAATATTGACAATGTAGCATTTTTCCTCTAGAATGGTGACTTTTGATCGGCCTGATTTGTTCAGTGAGTCTGACAACTGCATTTTCCCTATATTCGTACAACTTCGTTCTTCTGCCGCCTACTCTTCTTTCAGCGGTTACATGCTGTCGAATGTAGTTGCTCTGCCATTATCGGTTATTTTGTTCTTAAAAATTTTGATGAATCCGCTTTACGTCCTGCAATGTTAACAGTTTGGCATCTGTGGAAACCCTTTCGGTTAGTACCTACACATAACTGAGAAAAAAAAAAAAAAATGAAAACCAACTGATAGTAGTTTTATGTCAATTCAATCAGAAGTTCCGCATTTTTGTTTCCAAATACGTTGAATTTACAATAAATGTGTTCCAGAAAAGGTTAGGTAATGTTGCTAGGTCATTAATTCCAACAACATTATACCTGTAATGAATATCTGAATATTACTATAAGCAGTGGTCTCCCTTACCTCTTCCTTTTCTCGACATTTCGTTTCCATTGCTGTACATTCCATCTTCTCTTCCTAGAAATAGAGTTTCTTGTGGCATCTTCACTCTCATCATTAACGCTAATCTCAGCTCTATTGTCTTCGGATTTGTCGAAACGTACTTCAGTAGTAGAAATTTCCTCTTCATTATCCTTGTCGATTTCAACTGTGCTACAATAAAACTGCCTACAAAGTCGTTTTAACCCTGGAGTGGGAGCGTGGGGTACACCTGTCCCCCAGCGGTTTTGCATCGGATTATTTCCGTTACGTTTAAAGTTCCCACGCTCGGTACCTTTCAAATCGGTGCATTGTTGAAGATCCGTTTACAGTTAACGTCAGTTGAAAAACCAAACACAAGGCAGCAGGACACTGAAGTGAGTTGGGGTACAACTGTCCACCACGCGCCTATCTACGTAACAATTTCTTAAGGTAGGTGTTTTCCTTTTTTTAAACATTTTTCATTCTAAATTCGTTGTAAGTACAATATTTAAAATTTTTATTAATCTGAATAAAATAACTATGTTAACTAAAGTGATTACTTACGCAGTCTCCAACATGTACTAAATTTACAGAAACTGATACTCATAAGTATGTTTTTATTTTTGTGATGTCAGATCCGAAGAAAAGAAGACTGGATGTGTCGTCCGACCCTGAAGTGTGGATGAGGTGGCTCGAAGAAGATGCAGAGAGTGATAAAAATGACGTAGGCCTATTTGATTCAGAAGAATCTGATTCAAATGAAGATGTATCGACTAATGGAAAGCGATCATGATACTGGACAATCTGCAGGTGAAATAATAAGTATTTCCTATTATCTTGGGAAGAACAGTAAAACAAAATGGTCTAAGTCTTTTCCTAAAAGAAACGTGAGAACAAGGTCAGAGAATATAATAACTCATCTACCTGGCCCCAAGATGCAAGCATCAGCAGTTCTTTCAGAAAGTTACTAGATCTTTTCTTAGACAGTAGCGTTTACAAAATTATGGTTAACTGCACAAATATTTATGTAAGAAATTTGAAAAGCAAATTTCAGAGACATAGAGATGCTAGATTCACTGATGAGACTGAAATAAGAGCACTTTTCGGTAAACTCTACCTAATAAGAACGCTAAGAAGTTCTTGAAAAAACACTTAATTACGGCGAGGTGCACGTGTTCTACTGGGCATAAATTCAACAGTTACAATTCCAGAGAAGGTTCCAAAGGACGTTGCTACGAGTGTGGAAGGCAGAAAGACAAGTCAACTACAAAATGATGTCATAAATGTAAAAGGTGGACGTGTTCGCCTCATTTGCAAAGCGTATGTGTTAACTGTCTCTGAAATAAATTATTGAAATATTTTTTTGGATATTTGTGTTTTATTTCCATCGCTATACACATACAAACATAGAAAAAGCAACTAAAGAACATTTGATAATCATTGCAATTAGTAATTAAGAAAAGCAAATGGCGGACAGGAGTCCCCCACACGCCTTAACCCCGTAATGATACAGCACGCGCCTATTGCAGGGGTAAAATACACAGCGCAAAGAGTGTGCTGGTATGTATAACACAAACAGCAATACCATGAAACATGATCTTGTCACCACCTCCATCTAGATAGAAAGAACAAGGCAAAGACGCAAAACGTATATTTTATAATGGGATAAAACTGTATAACAAATTACCACAGAAAATTAAAGAAATAAATGAGCCCCTCACTTTCAGACAAAAGCTTAGAACCTTCTTAGTAAGAAAAAGTTGTTATACTGTAAAAGAATATTTGACATAGGTATAGATTATTAGAAACATTGACATTATCACCAAAATATGATGTAGTTATAAATGTGTGTATGACTAGTTATAAAAACTACAGAAAATATGAGAAATCTGTTTCATTGTAAATGTGTGCTCATGTATTATAAACTGACGGATGAATAAATAAATAAATAAATAGGTCTTCTTATCAGATAGCAATGCATTTCTCGCACTTTCCTTCCTACAATGCAACAGCAGAAGGAAAATCATATGAGAACCTACCCAATATTGCCAACCCAAATATTTTAGTCCCATGTAGCTAAAAATCGGAACCTCTAAAAAGTGTTACGTGTGACAAGACGATATGTCCGGTTCTGCAACAGTACCCTTTGTCGGCAGCCACTATCCCGTTAATATTCTGCCTCTTTTGCAAGCGAATAGGATTTGGCCATTTTTGAAACCAAACGCATAGAAAACATAACAACCGTTTTTGAAGCCTGATCGATACATTATTACATAGACCGGAAAATCTGTACAAGAAAGTGCCTCTAACTCAATTTACGATTTTTGGTCACATAGCCGCTTATGCAACTGGGCTTCTCAAGTACAGTAAAAGTGGAATTAAATGGATTATGAAAGCATGCTTTTCACATCACTTCCTTATCTTTTTGGCTATCCGTAATGCAGCAGCAAAAAACAAATTAATTAACGAGACCAAATGTGTCATATTACTAGAGCAGATATGCATTTAAGAACAGAAAAACGGTCCAAATTGCCTTCCTCATGTTGTTATTCATGTAAGCAGTGTAAATTTTAATATTTAAAAACAGAAATAATGATCAAGAAGTTTTGGGCTACTTAAAATGGTGACAGGCACTGCCCACTCTAGCTTCAAGACAACATATAGCACAACTCCGAAGTACAATCTCCCTTCTGTTTTACCTCCATGTCCTGAACAAGGTGGCGATACCTGGGAAACTCCCTGCCCTTCCAAAAATGAGAGGCTGGGAATTACTTGGAAATAGGTCCACCACTCTATCAAATTGATTGATTGATCTGTATGGTAAAGTTTTTCCTTGCATACTATTGTTGGATACTAGGACTGGTAAATGTGGTGGGGAATTTCGGGATTCGATCCTGTAACCGTCCAGTTTCCAAACTTTACCCTACTCCTTTACGGATTTTTTTTCCTTGCACCCTGTTAGCGAATACTGCCGCAGCTAAGTCGTTTAGCAGGAAGTCCATAACACTGGAGGTTACTGAGAATTTAAAATTTCAGCTCAGTTGTGTTATGTCCTTAAACAATTTGCAGGAGACGGTGGCAGGGATTTGGCTGGGGTGTGCTTGCAATACCACTATCAGAAACAATAAATTTATCAATCAGGAATTTGATATTGCTGTTGCTTTTTAAATCATTATATAATCCCTAAGTTAGTTCTCTCAACTACACCAAGATGAAGAAGGAGGAGGAGGAAGAAGGGTCTATCATGTGATAGGATAACAATAAACAACAAATATCCATCCATCCATCCACATCCATACTACGCAAGCCACCTGATGGTGTGTGGTGGAGGGTACCTTGAGTACCTCTATCAGTTCTCCCGTCTATTCCAGTCTCATATTGTTCGTGGAAAGAAGGATTGTCGGTATCCCTCTGTATGGGCTCTAATCTCTCTGATTTTATTCTTATTGTCTCTTCGCGAGATATACGTAGGAGGGAGCAATATACTGCTTGACTCCTCGGTGAAGGTATGCTCTTGAAACTTCAACAAAAGCCCGTACCAAGCTACTGAGCATCTCTCCTGCAGAGTCTTCCACTGGAGTTTATCTATCATCTACGTAACGCTTTCGCGATTACTGAATGGTCCTGTAATGAAGCGCGCTGCTCTCCGTTGGATCTTCTCTATCTCTTCTACCAACCCTATCTGGTATGGATCCCACACCGGTGAGCAGTATTCAAGCAGTGGGCAAACAAGTGCACTGTAACCTACTTCTTTTGTTTTCGGATTGCATTTCCTTAGGATTCTTCCAATGAATCTCAGTGTGGTATCTGCTTTACCAACGATCAACTTCATATGATCATTCCATTTCAAATCACTCCTAATGGTACTCCCAGATAATTTATGGAATTAACTGCTTCCAGTTGCTGACCTGCTATATTGTAGCTAAATGATAAGGGATCTTTCTTTCTATGTATTCGCATCACATTACACTTGTCTACATTGAGATTCAGTTGCCATTACCTGCACCATGCGTCAATACGCTGCAGATCCTCCTGCATTTCAGTACAATTTTCCATGGTTACAACCTCTCGATATACCACAGCATCATCCGCTAAAAGCCTCAGTGAACTTCTGATGTTATCTACAAGGTCATTTATGTATATTGCGAATAGCAACGGTCCTACAACACTCCCCTGTGACACACCTGAAATCACTTTTACTTCGGAAGACTTCTCTCCATTGAGAATGACATGCTGCATTATGTTATCCAGGAACTCTTCAATACAATCACACAATTGGTCTGATAGTCCATATGCTCTTACTTTGTTCATTAAACGACTGTGGTGAACTGTATCAAACGCCTTTCAGAAGTCAAGAAACACGGCATCTACCTGTGAACCCGTGTCTATGGCCCTGATGGTTGAGGGCAGAAATTTTCCTGGGGAGAGGGAGGCCAGGAGTCCAAAATTGTCATTTTGATATAAACTCCCAATTCTTTAAAGAACCTACTTCCATGTATAAAACAGTTTCAAAAGTCTTATTACTTTACAAATGAGTTATATTAAATGTTTGACCTCAAGCATATAAGAGAAAAGAAAACGTTTAAAATTATGCTTCAAGTTTAATGGGTGACTTGAAGTGCTTTCATTATAAAACACCAAATGATTATGGTCTGGATAATTTGCGCTCCATTTTAATCAAAGGCAAGTGTTTCCATATCTAAATGTCTATCACATCATGACTCCTGAAGTATGTGTCATACAGTAATACAATTTTGCAAGTATCTTGAGTTGTATATTTGTAAGGGTCCACTTCCCACAAAATGTGTTGTAGAAGAGTTAGTAGTAAAGAAGCAATAAAGCAAATTTAATATGAAATAGCCCTAGATTAAAATTGTGATAAATTATATTTTTGTTAATGTACTTTGTCAAAGGATAAATAAATAAATAAAAATGTCATGTCTGATGCTGAAGTTTTTGAGCATAAATGGCAAAAATGTAGTACTATAAGTGCTAGTTAGTTGGCTGACACTCGGCTCTGTGACTTTTGGGAATGACCTTAAAGGTATTTCTCATTTACAGTTACTCCCATTAGACTCAGAGCCAAGTATCAATCTAGTTTGTGCACATAGTAAGTTACTGTATACACTGTTTTCCTTGCATCATTCGGTGGGGCATCTCAGTGAGGAAAAGTTTTGCAAAGGTTTGAAATTATGTGTGAAGTTTGTTGTTAAAAAATGAAGATGCCAACCAATGTGATAATCTCTCCAGTCTATTCACTCTTTGGTAATTGTTTCAGTACATTCTTAATGTCAAAAAGTTTGTGATAGGTCAATGGTTTGCTTGTAATCATTCTTGGAAGACTAAGGTTGGTTCAATAAAATCTTTGAATGCTAAGCTGAAGTAAAAGTAATAATAATAATAACACCTTGTAGGTGATAATGTCCACAACTCTCAGAAAACAGATATTTATTCACACTATAACGAAGTGCTAAAAATGTATATGACACCGTAGTACTTAATGTAAGGAAATGGATAGATGTGAGATATCAAGATAGCTGACTTCGGCAAGTAAGATCTGAGGCAGACAATCAGAGAATTCTACATGGTGCAGAAGCTTGTGCCCAGCTTCTGGAAGGTTCTGTTAGTTTTGTGAGAAAAGATAGGCTGGGGCTATTAAAGCCAGTCACATTCAGATTAAGAAAAATTCAGAGCAGGCAATAAAGTTTGCAGATAATCTGGATAAAAAAGTTTGAACCACACTCACCTACAGCTGTATCATGTGTTTTAGACCACTCATCGAATAGCACATGCATCGAGTCATTGACAGGCACACAAGGAAGATAACTCACTAGCTTTCAGAATAAATCCTTTGTCAACATAGAGTACCAGAACTTTCCTACATATTTGTATCATGTATTCAATAGTTTGTGTTTTTTTTTTAATTAGAAGCCTCTTTGTCAAAACTCCTTTAACAGCAGGAAATGGCTATTTAGTCACCTGTGTAATGGAGACAGTAGTGAACCTGCATTCTCCAGTCATGGATGGGATTATGTGGTTTGTGCTCTCTGTTCCATCCATCAACATCCCATACACCATTGTTTCAGGCTCTGACAGTGCACACGTGGTCACTGTATGGCAGGAAGGGCTGTCATCATAGGAAGTTGCTTGAAAAATTAGTGCACGTCACGGTGATATCATTCGAACATTCAACCACTATCACGATTCATATAACAGTAAGAGTCTGCTTTCTATAGTTCTAGGCGCTACAGTCTGGAACTGCGTGACCACTACGGTCGCAGGTTCGAATCCTGCCTCGGGCATGGATGTGTGTGATTTCCTTAGGTTAGTTAGGTTTAAGTAGTTCTAAGTTCTAGGGGACTGATAACCTCAGAAGTTAAGTCGCATAGTGCTGAGAGCTATTTGTATAGGTCACCTGTGGTCTACATTACCAGCTGATGACTGTTACATAACAAATTATGACTCATAGGTATCATCAGGAGATGCATCATAACTGTGCACTGTCTTCTTGGAGGCAACGCGGAGGACTATGTCAATCCAGACAGTTCACGACCATCTTCACACGATCAATTTTGCCTGTAGGTATCCATTATTAACAACAGTACAAACTCCACAGCATGATGTAATGTGAAGAAAGTGGGCAAGGAAACACCCAGCATGGAAACTGGATCAATGGCATTGTGTTCTCTCCACCTACAAATGCATGATAATTGACAAAGAGCATGATGGCGGCCAGGTAGCAACCATTCTGAGGTATGCAATCTCATGGGTTCACCAGGGATGTGGGTTCCTCCTATTTCGGGCTAGTATTATTCACAGATGTCAGAGACGTTTCATCATGGTTGAGGATAATTAGAGGGCTGTACAATAGGAACGTATCTTCCAATGTATTCTCCAGCTCCACAGCAACAAGATGATGATACACTCATCTTTCAAAATGATAGTGCATAAGTACATTGCACATACAGGGATTGGACAAAAATATAGAAACAGTATGAGAAATGCAAGCTCGAACATAAAAGCAGATGTTAGCCAACAATGGAGGTTCTGCTGTTCTATTTGACCATGAATATCACCTCTCCAATGTCTTCAATATTTTGCAAGTGTCAGTTGTGGTCAGAACAGTGTTTTGTGTAGTTGTGAGTGCATTATGTTGGAGCTAAGTGAATACGAACATGAGAAAATTGTTGGCATTTGTATGCTGTGTGCTCCTGGAACAGTGCAATATGTCAGTTGACAAAAGAGGTATGTCCTGCATTTTGCATTGTCACTGTCACTTACCAAACACTCTGGCAAAATAAAACACATGTCCAAACAGTTTATATCAATAACACTTTCCTGCTATTATCTATGGCATGACAAAGTTTCACTATTATTTGTTTGGTTGGAAGTTTTACTAGTGAAAGATCATGGGCCACTTCAGTCTTTGTTTCATCCATTTAAACATGTTCTGCCATAAGCAGCTCAGAAACTGCTACTTTGTATTGTCACAGTATCAGTATGAAATATTGTACTGACCCACATCAAAGCATGCAGATACTGATGCCCTTTCTCATCTTCCTGTTGGTCCTGATTCTATGGATGCTACTGCCACATCTTGCTGTCAGATTGGTGCGCAGGATACTGAACTTTGATGGACTTTTCCACTGTGTTATAGGAAGACTGCACAGGCCACAGAAGCAGACACTGCCTTGAACCTTTTGTTGCACTACATCCATGCTGCTTGGCCTCATTCAGTGAAAAACATTCAGCATTCTTTTGTGCACCAATATTTTGCTCATTGGCATAGCCTCTCTGTCCAGTGTGATGTGTCTTTATTGCAAAATGACTTTGGACAATCATGTGTGCTTATTCCTAAAGGGTCACAAAAAGATATGTTGTGACTGCTCCACCAAGGACACTGGGGAATTGTATGCATATGCATATTGACTTTGCTGGTCCATTATGGAACACTCGTTGGCTTATTGTTGTGGACTCTTCTTCTTCTTTTCCTTCAGCGTTTGTCCTGCGCACCTGCGGGGTTGGCTACATGGGCCCATTGTCTCCATTTTGCTCTATCACAGGCTGTATCTGGGCAGACGTTCATGCATTTAAGGGGTTTATGAATTGTATCAGGCCAGCGTTGCTTAGGTCGTTCTTTGGGTCTTCTGCCGACAACTTCAAGTGTGTAACCTGCCTTGGCAATAGAGTCATCACTGGCCCATAAAACATGACTCTCATGCCTCTTGTCTTGGATCAGTGCAACACCAAACTGTTTCCTAATGCTGTCATTGGAAATGTGATCTAACTTATTGTTTTGAACTATTTTAGTAAATATCTGTTTGCAGTGCCCATGAACTCGAATATGTCCTGTAATACCATTAAGGGTTTCTCATCCACTTTTTTGCTTTCATAGTTTGCCTGAAGCATTGGTTATAAACAAAAGACCTGTTTATGGCTCAGGACTTTGAACAGTTTTGTACAACCAATGGTATCACTCATCTTACCAGTGCTCAGTTTCATCCTCAGTCGAGCGGAAAAACTAAACAAACATTCATGCAAAAGATGAACAAACTATGCACCTCCCACACATAGGAACAAGTGCTTCCGCTCTTCCTTGCAACTTACCTTCCCAGCCCCGCAATGGTCCACCACCAGCAGAGTTTCTACATTGCCGGCTCCACCGCACGCTGCTCCAGTTGCTGCATCCACCATAGCATATGGCATCTCCCATGCTCCGCAAGTATTGCTTTGCCCCCAACGATCTTTGAAATTTGGGCACTTGCATGTATTTAATTCAAGGTCCTTGTGGGTTGCTGTGCTGTCATCAGACCCGGATTCATGCTTGTCAACTGCAATGACCTCGGTGGAGCAATCACAACACACCTTTTTGTAACACTTTAAGAATAAGCACTCAACACTTGTCCTGGTGCCCACCATGGACCTGGCACTGTCATCATCATCATCATCATCATCATCATCATCATCATCATCATCACCACCACTGCCCTCTCTGTTTTTCATTGGACCTGCTCGGGAAGAGGGTGGGTATCCAACCAACGTTCCCCTCGGAGTGCAGGATGGATGTTGTGGCGTGGCCAGAGACTTGACGTATCCCAGTTGCGGCTACCGTCTCCTCACTGCACCCAGCATCCTCCATCCCCCCCCCCCCCCCGCCCCATTATTGTAAGAAGTATCCCTACATGACAATTGTGTGGCATTCTGTGGTTGGGGGGGGGGGGGGGAGTGTGTGTGTGTGTGTGTGTGTGTGTGTGTGTAGTCCTAAAGCTTTGACTGCACACTGATCAGTGCAACACCATGAGATGGCAACAAGGAGGTGTTGACCCACATGCCAATGGATAGAGCAGGTAGTGCCACACCTCCAGGAAGACAGAGTTCAGGGCCCTGTGTCAATGCTGATTTAACGAGTCTCCCATCACCGGTTGGCCTCCAGTTTGGTTGCAGACTTCGAGAGCATCAGTGCTGAGTAACAGAAAGATGTTACTTAGCCTGTGTTCTGCATTTTTAATAAAGTGTAAATGTAATTGCATGGAGGAGGCACAGGAAGCAAATCAAGCCACTTTATAATGAGAAGTTAAGTTATATTCTTTCCTTTTTTGCAAATAAACCTGTTAGCGTGTATGTTTTGTTCTTTTCTGCCACATAACCTTTTAACCTGTGTCTAAATTAATTCATTTGGAATATATTGACAGTGGTACAAGGGGAAACACAAAATTATGTGACTACATTCATGTGCGAGAAAATCAGATTCATACATACTGTCATGTGACTTATTTAAGTCAAAGAGCTGCAGGAGTTTGTCACGAGCCTGGTTTATACTGTACAAAATATTTTTATTTTTAATCCAGAGTACAATATCCGCTTTGTTTGTACTTGGAGTTGTCTCTTTAACAGCTGAATTTTAACTGGCAATGTCCACTACAATGATCATCTTTGAAGCAAGGTATGGCAATAACTGTTCAATGAACCATTTCTTGAAACTTTTTTTTTCTGAATCGTAGTTGCTGCTATTTTTCTTGTAACTAAATAAAACTTTTCTCTCAAGAACAAAACCAGACAAATTATTATCCGTAACTTTTTCCAATGGCAACATTAAAACCTCCAGTACCATCACTCATTTTCCAACTGGTTTTCCTGTAATGATTCTGATTTGCCATTTATATACATTTCAAACATGGAGCAGCTGCAAAAATTCTTGTCGAAGGCATCCATTGGTGTTATACATTTGTCCTGATACAGAACCAACTTCTCCTGGCATTCCTACAGCTCTGATACTTTCATTTACAATTGTCTGTGCTGTTCTACCTTCTTCTCTTATTTCCTGCATCTTTCTTAGGAATGTGACTCATGCTGCAGCTATGTCACTTCTTTCAGTTAAACTCTTTCTTCCCTCATTACTTTTAACATATTTGAAACCAATGCCTTTTAAATTTCTTTGCATTGACAGAGCGCTTGCTTTGAACATAGTTTTTTTGTGCCATGTTTTTTGTCATACTGGATATTTGTCATCTATAATACATTTCAAACATAGAGTGCCCTCAAACATCCTCATCAAAGGCATCCATTGGTGTTATACATATCTTCCGACATTAAACCAACTTTTCCTGGCATTTCTACAGCTCTGCTACTTTCAGTTACTATTGTCTGTGCAGTTCTGATTTGAAAATCTCATAAATACAACAAGAAAACCAAACCACATCACCTGATTGGGAAGCACTTCATGTTTACTGTTGCCACCTGACACAATTATTTGGAAATTTCTCTAACACATTTATGGATACACATTCACATCTGTACTTCTACAAGAAAAATAACATTAACATCTGAATAAATAATCCTGTTGCTCTGTGAATGAAACTACATTGTTGCGAAGTGGCAACAGTTCAGCTTGCAGGAGAAATATTCTCACTGCCTAGTTGTAGCTTGTAGGTAGCCGCACGGAAAGAGAATGAATATTATTGGCTGCTAGCTGTTAATGGAGGGGCATGTGCAGAACAGCAGGAAATTGGGCTGCCTTCCTTCATGATGCAGACTATAGTAGCACTGCAGAGGTGTTCGTGGATTTTAGACAATGTAGGATAGAAGTGGCAGAGAAGTGAAGTGTGAACTGGTCATAAGTGTGGTTATCCCCTTAGTCAAGGCAGTGTACATGCCCTTTTGTGATTGGTTCTCTTTGACCAACAGCATGGCTAGTGGAGGTGATAAGCATTATTTGAGAGGACAGTGTGGAGTCCATCAAGCCAGGGGCCATAGTATGGATGTGAGGCACGTGGTCACATGTAAAGGTATTAAAGGGAAGAGAGAGGACGATATTGTGATTTATGCAGATGTACTTTATGTTGAATTTTTCATATAATTGGAAGAATGATGGCTGATAATTGGCTTGCTTGTATGAAAGGTAGAATTATAATTTCAATAAAGTGTGTGCAAATCATAGTGATTGATTTTTGAAAATAAATTCCAAAAGTTACATTAAACTTGACTTGAGCTGTCATTATTCAATATTTCACCTCCAACAGTGTTTCTTCATACTGAGAAGTTGCCAAACTAGATATAATCAATACCATTAGTTTTGTCAGTGATGACAAAGGAAGACTGTTCCAATACCTTTCTGTGAACATATTTAGGTTTTTTGATCATTTGATATAGGGTAAGTCACCCATATTACTTTAGCTGACTCATTTTTGTAGATTAATAGGTTTTTGCGATCTCACGGTTCGTTCAGTGCCTTTTGGTTTACAAATATGTCACCATTATTTCCATCAGTTGTGTTGTTTCAAGTGTAAACCACTGATACAGATATGCCGTCTGATCGGGAAAATTGGCCACATTACACATCCATATTTTATGCATAGTATAACAACTGAAATTAAAACATTACGAATTGTTTTACACACAAAACTAATATCCATTATTCTGCTCTTCTGCAAGTATTTGCTAGAGCTTCAAGATGCTACGACAAAACATGCAGAAAACAGAGCAAAAAATGTGGGACCCTGTTGTGATGCAAAAGGCAATTGAACCACTAAAAAAGGATAACATGCCTTTTTCAGCAGCAGCAAAACAATTCAGTATTCCACATAATGTGCTAAACAGAAGAGTTCTAGGGAAAAATAGAAATGCAGTTGGCAGTAAAGAGATCATGGACAGCTTAAGGACAGTTTTCAGTGAAGAACAAGAGCAAGGACCCTTGATTACATTTTTCAAATGAAATTTTTGAAATGGAAAACAAGTATTATGGAATTACAGTGAATGGCCTACAGTGACTGGCATTCCAGTTGGCAGAGCGTAACAAAATACCACATTGTTTCAGCAGAGAGTCTGAAATGGCAGGCAAAGACTGGATGACATGCTTTAGATGACAGCATCCTAATATTAGTCTTAGGAATCCAGAATCAACCTCTGTGGCTAGAGCACAAGCATTTAAGAAGGTGAACATACACAAGTTTTGTAATATCCTTAGAACATTGCGAGATAAATGATTTCATATTGCTC
Source organism: Schistocerca cancellata (assembly GCF_023864275.1). Lineage (NCBI taxonomy): Eukaryota > Metazoa > Arthropoda > Insecta > Orthoptera > Acrididae > Schistocerca > Schistocerca cancellata. The sequence goes on from NC_064630.1 coordinate 393,751,116, forward strand.
ATCGTATTTATAATGTAGATGAAACTGATAGTTCAATCCAAGACAACAGTAAAGGAAAACGACAAATCGGAGCCACTACTTCAGCTGATAGAGGTTTGCTGTCGACTTTTGTAGTGTGCATGTCTGCAGGAGGAAATTTCATTTCCCCTTTTGTAATCTTTCCATGGCGAAGAGTGAAGGTTGAACTTAAAAATGAGGCTCTGCCAGAAACCAAATTTGCATGCCACCCTAGCAGGTGGATGCAGAGTGGAAACTTTTTTGAACTGGTTTGAAAATTTTTTGAAACGAACAAAACCATCTGTTCAAGATCCAGTTCTACTAATCTTAGATGGTCACACTATGCATACTAAGAACATGGGTTTCATGGATAATGCCAGAGAAAATGATACAACCCTTGTGTCGTTGGCCCCTCATTGTACCCACAAGATCCAGCCTTTGGATGTGGCATTCATGTCTCCTTTGAAAACCTTCTGCACACAAGCTTGTGAAAAATTTCATCACAGTAATCCAGGAAGAACTATTACACAGTTTCAAATAAGTGCAATCTTGGGTGAAGCTTTTCTTCGTACGGTCATTCTAATGACAGCAATCAATAGCTTTAGAAAGGGTAGAGTTTTTCCTCCGGACCCTAACATGTTTACCGATGGAGGCTACACTGCAGCTGAGGTTACTGATATTCCCTTGGACAGAGACATTAATATTGTGCCTTGTTCAAATACTGGATCTTCTCATTGCGAAACTGCTGAGTCTTCTGCAAGTGCTGGTCCCTCTGGATGCCAAACTGTGCTGGTCCTTCTGGATGCCAAACTGCTGTCTTCTTCAATAAGCCTTCCCCATGAGAAGGTTCCTCTCAGTGTCCAACCACTGAAGTATCCAACTGGTGGGTTCCACAAAGCTCAAAGGATGTAAAACCTTTGCCTAAGACACAGAGTGTGAATCAAAAACAAAATAGGAGCAAAAACAGAAGGACTGTCATGATCACTTCAAGCCCTTATAAAAATGTGTTGGCTGTAGCTAAAAGAAAGTGTTTTCTAGATCTAAAGAAAATGAAGACTGGATAAGATGTCAGAGCTGTAAACGCTGGACACATCAACTGTGCACTGGATGTGATGACAACTTCATGTGAGAATTTTATACATGACTTAACATTGTTTCTGAGTGGATAAATTGTGTATGACTTAGACTGAAATAGTAACCTATTGTTAGTCATTGATTTCTCTATTATGTCATTAGGTATAATTAATACTTCTCATTTGTTGACCTTTTTGTGCCAACAATATATTGCAACAAGTTTCTCCTTCATTTCCATTATTGTTCTCCTAATAATAATCAACAGTGAAATACAAACTATGAGCCTACCTGTTTTTTAAATTAAACAGTGTATTTGGGAACAATGTCAAATAACTTGCCACTTCACTTCATTAGGCAGGGATAAGTGGCCACTATGTAAGGATTCAGAAAAACGTTTACATATCTCATAAAAGATACTTTTACCTTAGCTATAAATATTTGAAGTGATGCCTTATAGTTGTAGATTCAAGATGTTTATGCTACAAGCTTCTGTTAATAGCCATGGTTTCATGAAAATTCAATTTCACTTAGAGTGGCCACTTTACCCCACTTTCCCCAATATGTTAACAATAATGACATTATGTATGGGCACACAGTCATGATTATTAAGAAAGGAATACAATGTATGGATGTGAGCTCTACTGCTATTGAATAGTCTGACTGCCCAAAGATTATTAAATTGTGATGTAGTTTACTAGTAAAGAGCTACCATACAGCTTATCATAACAGGAATTTGTCCTTTGAGGAAGAAATATTAAATAAACAATAGAAAGCAAGAGACATAAACTAAAATTCTGGTAAATAAAATTTGTGCCATGTTTTACAACAAAACTTCAACAGATCAAACTGTACTAGACAAAAATGTGGCCATTAAAACAAAGTGAGCAGCCGTGCAACAGAATACATGCAACATTCATCTAATTAGGGAACAGAAACTAGTGCAGAGTAAAAGGGGAGCAATATGAATTTTCTTAGCTAACAACTAGCCATGGCAGACAAAACATCACATTGAGTTACATTCTCAAATTTCAGAAAAAGTAAGTCTCTCGCTCTAATCAAAACACTGTGGCATAGTTGCATTTATCATTGCTGCAGTATGTGCAGAACTTTTGGAACTCGGAAGCGGTATTACAAGCAGTTGTCATTTATACTATCGGGACTGTGGATGTGTTAATGCAATATTTTGTGCGGGATGAAACTTGGTTTTGTTAGTGCTGAAACTTGTAACGATTGACAATATGGAGCAAGAAAGTGAAGTTGATAGTAACAAATGCAATCAGTTTTGTCAGTTAAAGAAAGACTTTAATGACAAATCAAAAATTCTAGTTTTGAATAACAGTAAATCGAGGGGTGAGACACTGGGCAGCACCTTTTTTTGGAGGATTTTATAGTGCCAGATCCACAGTTACAGAAAGAGTCAATAGAAGCAAAGATGAAAATGCTTTAGACAGGGGAATTACCATATGATGCCACAAAAGGGAGGCAGATGGAGCACAGAAATATTGTCAGAGGCTTCAAGGAAACAAACAGAGATAACAGAAAAAATTAGTAAGGAATTAAAACAAGCATTAAGAGATCAGTATGGTGTGACACCTGCTGATAACACAAGCTGATAAATGCATAGTTATGGTCGAGCATATTACAGTAGAGAGAATTTACAGGTAGAAGTGCAATTTACAACCAAGACTATAGAGGAGATTAAATTAAAAGCACACATAAATTATATACAAAAATTAGTAAAAGTAATCCAATAACAATTGCCGGAAACACACCGAGTAAACATCACCAGGATGGCTACAATAAAAACAAGGTTAAAGGAAAGCAAGACAAGGAGGATGTTGTAATTGTGATATGTAAAATGTACAAGAGGAAGGATATAAACAGACTAATGTGTGTCTAGTACTGGCATGCAGTTCACAGATGGAATTTATAAAGAGTATTCCATTCAACAAATTTATCCCAGAGGATCGTTTACACCCAGTCTTATTCATATGAAATTTCAAAGGTATCATGCCAGATGCATTGCTGGAAGTGCAAAAGATGCTTGGTTGTCAAATTATTAGAAGAAGTAGTCAGGTGAAGGGAGCGACTACAATAAAACAGAATATCATAAAGAATGTGAGCTAGCCTCCTTGCAAAGTACTGGTCACAAACCAGACAAGAAGGGATATTGAAAACAATTATTCAACAATTGCATAACAGAAGGGATAATGGAAATTTTGCAACACTCCTGGAAGGAACTAGAATGGAGACAGTATTTAGAAAATCCATTCGAGGAAAGCTTGGTCATAAGTTAGGTTGTACATCACCTAACATACTATGTTTGAGGCAGATTGATAGGTATGATTATAGAACTGGAATAAGCAAGCAGAATATCAGCACAAATGGAGGAAGAAGGAATAACCATGAGAGCAGTTGGCATGGAGAGTGGCAAGAATATAGAGAAGCTCATCATCGCCTTAGATATAAAGACAGCTGGAACTGTGGGCAAGGGAGACGTGACAGCGGCCTAATAAAACAACTGGGGACTACAGTGCAGAAGTTTTGGACAGGATGATTCTTTATAGCAAATAAACAATGTTTTCAGCCTTCAGTTGCAAGGTAATTTTACTCGTTTACCTAGGTTTCGATTCCAGTAATGGAATCTTCTTCAGAACAACAATGAAATTATTTTGTGAGCCAAACACTGGCCATGTCACAGATTAAAAATTAAAACATTAAAGATGCATAATCATAAGATTATGTCAGTCAAAATTAAAACCATTAGGGTGAACGTAGACGGAGCTGCGCCGGCCATAAATCAGGACCACACGTAAGCGGCTCGAAAACTATCTGTGACATGGCCAGTGTTTGGCTCACAAAATAATTTCATTGTTGTTCTGAAGAAGATTCCATTACTGGAATCGAAACCTAGGTAAACAAGTAAAATTACCTTGCAACTGAAGGCTGAAAACATTGTTTATTTGCTGTACATTTCACAGTTGCTGACACGCTGCAATATGTTAATGATTCTTTATGCCAAGAGGAGAAGACAAAACATATACACTATGGTGTGAAAGCAATACAGGGAGAAATGGAAAGCAGGTAAACATTGATTAGTTTCAGCTCAGACCCGCCCTGGAGCTATTATCAAGGGGGAAACTGTGTCAGTCACAATTATAAAGACGGGAAGACCTTACAAAAAAATGAAATAGTCAGAGAAGTAAATTTCAAAAATTAATAGTTAATGTGGATACTGCCATAAAGGAGCCTGTGGATAGTGATGTTAGAGTAAAGCAAATCACTCAAGAGTGAGGATATTCACTAACAGAAATACAAGTAATAACATAGGGAGGAGCAGGCTGAATTAATCATCCACATAAAGGAGACAAAATACAGGTGGCAGTAATGTAATTAGGAACAGAAGATATATGCCAAGAAAAAGGAACAGGGACAACATCAATAGCAGAATGACCAAATACACAGATAAGTTCACTGAACGGAACAAGATGAAAGAATCTCCATGGATGCTGTAATATCTGAGAGTTATATTAGCAAAGAAATTAGTGATACAAACATCAACAGATATAAAGTTCATTTTAATGGTATAGTGGATTACTCTATCACATAGTGTGACGATAGTACGGAAGTTATAATTAAAGAAGAGACACCAGATGTGAACAAAATCAAAGCAGACATTGTCACATCATCTGAGACACTACACAAAGATAGAGAAACACAAGATGAATCTTCAGCTTCCAGAATCAAATCCAGGATATGTATCACATTTAAAGAATAATTGCCATACTTTGAAATGTAATCTATATCCCATGAAATGGAAATATGGAATTGAAAAGAAAAAAGGGGGAATTATATTATGAAACAAATAGTTAACATTCAGCAATTCTACCAAAGAAAGGGAATTGTAAGCTGCTGAGGTAGAAGTAGCAAGGTTGAAAAGTGAAGGTGATCATATCTAAAAATCGACTGAGAACTGCAAGGAGACAGGAAGATGGGTGATGCTGCAAAATACACTAGTTCTGAATACTCTCAGTTTGGAACAATATAGCAATACAATTATGAATGACAACTACACAAACAAAATTGCAAATTATGCACAAGGAATGCATGATGATAAAAGAAAAGGAAAAGATTTGCAACCATCAGAAGAACATTAAGTTTGTTGTACAGAAGAAGGAAAGACATAGTGTGTTTACAGACTGAAAAGAAATGGAAGGAAGAAGAAACAGGAATACTGATTAACAGTTCCATGACCACGATGGGGGTGCTGCTTACAGCATAAAATTTTATTTGTGACACAAATATGAAGACAATGACTTGGAATGCTGAGTTACAAATCTTGACAACTTAGATATGCAGGAACTCTAGGTTGAAAAAAGAAACAGGATGGGACTTCTTGTGATCTATCAGTGAAATGAAACACAAATCCTCAGGTCCAAGACTAATGTGATGGAAGAGTACTGTGAGGAGGACAAAGATAAACAAATGGAAGTAGGATGTTGTTGTTTTGTACATGGCATGATTGTGTAAATGGTGAATGGAGGTCTGGGCACATGGCTGCCATATCAATCATATGCTGGCTACAATGTAAACAGAGTGGTACAGATAACACAGAAAGAAAAGGGAAAGCCATACATTGCAGCGGCAAAGTCCCTATGGGGTATCAACAGTGGGAATCAAGGCAAAATCTAAGGCTGTGATTTTTATCTGTTCCGGCCACAGAAAAAGATACATCAGTACCAAACTACGTGCTGCACACCAGGACCTGCAAACAACAGGCCAGTTACTATGAGCTCAACCTACACCCACAGCAATGCGAGCTTGTTTTATAGGACCAGCCGTACCAGAAACACACAAACAAATTTACATGATGGTGCCATTGTAATATGTGATGTGTGCACAACATAGTGATTCACCAGTGAAGATGACAAGAGGCAAGTGTGGAAAGAAAACTTTTGTGCTAAACAGAGCATGGAAAAAAATGAGTTTTCATTTTATCACTCGATGTTCATGATTTTCTTCATTGTATCATGTTTCTTCCACATATTTCGTTTCTTTTACAGAAGACTCCTTTACTGTTTTCATTTAGCTGTGTAACGCCACACTGAATTATACTATTTTAACTCGTAACTAAATACCTATATTATTTCCAGGTTTGTTTATACTGAATTCCTTTCATCATATCTTCAACGTTGATATGAAAATTTACCGTGTTACAACTAAACGATTTTCCACCTGAGTAATTTGTTCATGTGAGTCACCGTAACTTGGAATTTTTCATTTTTTTGTCTTAACGTAGATTGAGATATAAGTGATACTTTTCTTGTGTGTGCATATATACAAAGAAAATTTGTTTCTTTTGTGTGTTTTATGGGTAACTGCCTTTTTTATTCTATTCTTGTCAGTGAGACTATGTTTTCATAAGATGGTCAAATGGTCCACATTCCTTATTTTACAGTTCCTTGCTATCTTTTTTGTTAAAAATGTTAACATATTTGTAAGGAAACAGAGATCTTGGTTTGTTGTATGCAAATGTTTGTGAATTTAAGATCAGGGAAAGAGCAATGTGGAATAAAGTGCAACATTATTTTACTTGTCACTTAACTGTGTGCATCAGATTGTGTATTATCAGAAGTTTTAGCTTTTGGGTGTCATTTTTGGTTCTGAGAGGTTATTTTTTTAATGTATATTGAGGATCTCATGATAATTTCAAAAAGAAGTTAGTGTGGCGGGTGTAAGTGTACTGTTCACCTTAGTCAGGATCATGTACCCTTTCTTTTCCTTTGGTTCTTTTTGAACTGCAGCACAGGTAGTGCACACTAGAGCTCGGTGATCTGCTCCCGAACTGTTTCAAAGAGCTAAAATCTTCTATGTAATAAACAACTGGTGATTTGGAAAAAGGGTGGTCGAAAGTGAATGGAATGAAGATTCTAGGACAGGTTGGTACAACAGCATTCCACACAACATGCTGCATTAATCACTATGGCACAGCGGATTATAATAAGAACCAGTCCCAAGTTGCAGAAAAATACACTGTAGACAATGTGTTTGTTTGTGTTTATGTACCTTACTGTTTTGAGCATCTTTTGTCTACCACAGAAAGAATAGAGAGCAAGAAAAGTCAGTTTCCAGAATACTGCATTAACGCATAAAACAATTTCTCATTTTTTATTTCCAGTCTTGATTTGAAAAGACAGCTTGTAATGAATGTGCTGCAGCTCAGTCATTAGTGAGTGAGAAGGAACTTATTCACAAGACCTGCTTCCATGCTCTCTGCTCAGCTACTGCTCCTGATGGAGCATGGAGTGATTTGCAGGTGAACTAGCTCCTGCCACCCATCCACCACTTACCATTCATTGTTCGTCAGCCGTTCACCATTGACTGTCTGTCAGCTGCTCACCATTCACTGCTTGCCACACACTCACTGTTCACAACTTGCCAACCCCTCACTGTTCACCACTCGCCAGTTTCCCACCATTCCACTACCACTCCCAACTCCAAATGGAGTGGATTGCCGGGTGACTCAGGAGCCACCCCACTCTTTGCAGTCTTGGCTCTGTAACTAATTCAGCTTGCTGAGCTCTTGGTTCATTCACTGTTTGACCTGACTGCTTTCTGACAATGTTTATTATAATAATAATGGTATGTATTGTTAAATTTTACTACTTAAAAAGTGCATCTTGATAGCAAGTATTTAAATTTTTCCATGTAAGATGTTTTTCTTTGCTTTGGGATATAAGTCAGCCACACTGTCTTCACCTAGATTTTCAAGTGATGTATGGTATTGTTGTACTGAACTGAATAAATAAGTGGAAGTGCCACTACTCCCAGCAGATAGTTTCTTGTTCTTCTGGCTCCTCATCATACCTGAAAAGACATCTGAAGTCCAAGCATTCAAAAGTACCTCTGGAATGGTGTGTGTTAGGAAGCCAATAAAGATACCAATCAACTGATGACATCTGAGAAATCATTCTCGCGAATAGTCCTCACCAATGCCTACTTCCACTTCAGATGAAGTTCTCCTCCCAGGAAGTCAAAGTTAGTCTCAATCTATATCCAGCCCACCACTGTCACTGGGTTCCTGCAAATGCTGATTTACTTTTTTTTATGCCCTTCTTCCAACTGAATTTCATTTGTAACAATCCATAGGTAAATTTGCCAGTGTTATAAAGCAGATCATAATAAATAAAATTATGGCATTATAAACACAACATTTTAACAAATCATAAATACCCATTGCCAAATTTATAATTTGCGAGTTTGAAAAGCATTATCAAATTTTCTAATGCCCAGTTATTTGATAAAAATTACAGGCAAACAACTATAAATAATATTATTTTCTATGCATACACAACACATTTTATACATGAGAGGACTCAGAGTCGTATCTTCTTGAGTGCTTCCAATCTAAAGAAAGACACACTGCAGAAAATATTTCAAATTGGGTAAATGTTGTTATCACCAACTGCAGAGAGATTAGTTAGAGTGATGAAGGCAACTATTGAGATAAAGAAACTGAGTGTAAAATCTGTAAGAACAGCTCTGGGATTATTCAACTAAAGGTTGTGCCAACTGCATCATACAACATTCAACTTATATGGAGACATGTCACATATTCAAATCTCAAAAGATATGAGGTAGTCAAGTTATCACAAGCTATGCATTGTAAAATACACTCAAAACCGAATAACCCATATTTTGGCAGACACGACCTGCTTCACTGAAGACCTCATGGCAGCTCATAATCTTATATTGACCCCTAATACACTAGACTCCTGGAAGACAGACAGCAAAAACCAAGAAATGTGGAGCATGGACTCCACAACATCCCAACAATGACAAACAACAAATTTGAGGAAGCCAACTTCCAGCTGCACCTATTGCCCATGGAATACATTTCCAAACATGCTCAAGCACAGGATACCACAACCCCATCGACAGTTGCCAGTGCACTGCATGTGGAGCACCTTGCAACACAAACTGCATCATTAAGTGTAAAGAAAGAATTTTGTCATTATCTCACTATGCAAATAGTAACTTTAGTTAACTGATCAATACATTGCACACACCGAGTTCAATAAAATTTTAATAGATATAGAGTTTAAAATCACTGCCATAATAATGGCCTACTCTTCAAACATGAAATTAAATGCCACACTTTTGAATCTGTCACAAGTTCCAAACTTTGCGCATTCTTTAAATCTCACTGTGCAACACACAATACAGAAGTCAGTACAGAAAACTGTTGATGATGTCAAAAAAGCATTTATATTCTTCAAAAAAGTGCAGATTTGTTTTAAGAAAACTGTGGTAATACAAAAAAATTAAACAAAAAATAATCACCAACCTATTACTAACATAATGGGTGCAAATTAGGGAGGAGTTCAATGATACTATCAGTCACTTCAAAGGAAGCCACACTCCAGAACTTGTCGCTATTAGCAAGCTAGACAAATATTTATTTGAGGCATATTCGCCTGCAAGTAGTCAACCCTTAAACTTGTGGGAATCTGGATAACTTCTGTACCCACAGTTCACCAATCGGATCCGAAAAAATTATGTATTCAAGCTACACTGATAGCCTGTGAGAGCAGCTTTTTGAAAGGAGGACAGGCTTGCGCTGAGAAATGTAACCAACTCACTTTGAGTAATGTTGGTCAAATTTTGTTTATAAAGCTTAACATTGATTAGTTCCTTCCTCTTAGGCACATCAATTATCATGTTGATTGTAAACATCAAGAGTAAATAATTTCAAGAGGTAGAAAATTGATTTCAGTTATGTTGTAGTATTTATTTTGTTTTTAATAAAATTATTATAAAGTAAGAAGAATGAATTTTATTTTTATAATTTCTGAACTTGGTAAAAGTATTCAGAATTCTACTGCAATATTTTTAAGTTTTACTCAAGACAAAAAGTAGACCTTTCCATAAATTTTAAAACTAGAAGGAACATAACGGAAAATTATTAATGGTCCTCCTCTGTTCTTTCGAATTAGGTTACAGTAAAGTGAAAATACAGCCACAGTGACCTTGAATTAAAAGGGCAAAGTTCCCAAGTGATTCTGATCCAATTTCTATTTTGCTCATCACTAAAGTGGGCAGTAGGCATTTTTTTAGAGAGCATGGTTGAGTGTGTCAAGCAAAGGAGTAGTAGTATGGATGTGAGGCACATAGGAGCATTAAAGCACATATAATGAAGTTAGTTATCTGAGGAGAGATTAGATGATATCATAAGTGATTTATGCAGAATATATCTTAAATTTGAATTTTTTACATAACTGGATGACTGATCACTGGTAATGGGCTTACATGTATGAAAGGCAGAACTATAATTTAACATTGTGCCTAGGAATCACAGTAACTGAAATTTGAAAATAAATTCGAAAAGTGTTGTGAAAACAGATGTGAACTGTTATTCAGTATTTTCCCAGTGAGTAATTTTACATGCTAATAATAATGATGACTCCAACCTTCGTCATATTGGTTAGGTCACAGTTCAATTACTAAAAAATGAATACGATCTACGGATGTGAGCTCTACTACTAATTAAACAGTCTAATTGCTGAAATTAATTAAACTGTGATCACAGTTTCTTAGTAGGGAGCTTACATAGTGTATGAGGTATTCTTGAATAGACTAATTGGTAGAATACTGTCCATGCAAGGAAGACATAGGTTTGAGTCCCAGTCCATATCACATTACAATTACAGATGGTTCACTTCAGCAGAAGCTTCACTGAGGACTAAAGGATTTCATTTGTGGGTAATCTTCTTTAGCATAGAATCTATTGAAAGTAATATTAAAATGTATCACTGTATAAAAAAATGTAAACATTATTTGATCACTTTTATTGTCTTTTCCAAGATGGCATAAAAACTTAACAAATACATAGTATACAATATTTTGGTGGGTTTGAAATGCAATGGAAGAAAAATGAAAGAAGCCTCAGGCTCAATGCCCTTCGACATTATTAGAGACAGAGCACTGGTTGGGACTGGACAAGAATGGGGAAGGAAATCAGTACAGTCCTCCTTTTTTTAAAAAAAGAGGGACCATCCCGCCTTCCACCTTAATCACGTTAAGTATAACATAAGTCTAGAGGGCCAGAAGAGGAAAGAGGATTTGAATTACAATCCCTCAAATCTAGCTTGATGTACAGAGAAAGAGTTTTATAGACGATGATTACAGCACCCAAAATCATATGTATCAGGACAGTCTCCAGTAAAATGAAAATGTGCAAATACAGTTTTTGGAGTAGCTGGAAATATATTTTCATAAAATATTTTCGTTACTACAAGACCATATGCTATCCAAAATTATTATTTATTTATTCTTACATTGTTCTTTATGAGTACCATAGCAAATGCTTGCTGTTGTTACATCCTATTAGCATTAGATTTATCGGTAACTTTTTTTAAGAAAGAAAGTTACTTAAAGATTTTGATATACACAGTATTGTGAAAGAGGAAGGGAGGGAAGACAAGAGTGTAAAATTTTGGCAAGTGATTTAGTAACATTAAAATATTAAGATGAGTACAAAGCACAATAAAACGTTACAAGAAAAGGCTGATAACAGTTATGGGTAATGGACTAGGGATGAAAGTACACCAAAAGAGCACACCCATTTGGTTATAAAAAATAAGTATCTGTACACAAAAACACATTTCTGCATGTGTTGTTACTGTCTCCACATACATGACGGCATACAATGTTATGCTGTTTACCAGTGATAAATTCTCATAAATTCTATCAATAACTTAAAAGAATTTATTGGAAAGTATGGCACATTTTTTTTTTACAATGTAGACCTTAATCCAGTTACAGAGATAAAAAAAATACATTTTATATATGCTAAAAAAATAAAAAGGAACAATAGTTCATAAACTACTCTGTAAAACATGGTAACTTGTTCATGCACACTTTACAATCTGTCATTATGTACACATTTCATGAAATTCACAATTAGTACACTAAAACTGTATCACAAATGAAAACCCAGACATCAGGTTTCTTGTTACATAAAGCTATTAAAATGATACGGAGTAGATTTCTGTAATGTTCTTGCCAACGTGCATACAGTTCCTCACTCAAGATATATTAGTATTTCTTCCAAAATAATCTAGGATATCACATTAAATTTCTTACTATTTGTCAAAGTATTCACGGCTTTGTTGTATTTTGCATATCCTTCAAATTTTTCAAACAGCTATCTGCAGTGTCTGTAAACCTCTTCTAATGCATGGTTCATTTATTTACACTGTGAGTAAAATCAACATATTCTCAGTGCTTACATCGTGGTATGAGTTTTGACCTGTGAGCAAGGCAAGTATTGCACTATTCAGTACTTATCAAAAACATTAACACTTTATGGAGACCCAATGTGATTACTTATGAAAATAAAAAGTACTGCTTTCTCAATTACACACTTTACAAAGATAATATATGTGTTGGCATATTTAATATTACAGCAGTTTCTTTTTTTAAGTCAAGAATGCATTAGATAAATGATTCTTGATTTATAATGAGACATTATGTTAGAAAGTGTGAGCATTTCGACACACCCCACATCCCAAAGCAAATTCTTCACCAGTTGGTGGATGCTTCACATGGAGTGGACACTCGTCTCCCTCAAGCTGTTTTGCCTTGGGACCTGCAACAATATAAAATAAGATTACTGCAACCAACAAACAAATGATTATTGTTCATCATACAAACTCCACACATAGTTGTAATTATTATACAAAAGAACACATACGGATTGTAAACAAATGATTGATCAAGGCGGCTTAATACTGCAAGAAAACGTGGAAGACTCGCCAAAATTGACTGAGTGCAAGAAATGGTGTGTTGTTATAAATTAATAAAAAGCATTAAGTTGAATTTGTTTCATATGCAGACCAGACACATGTTGAAGAATGCTTTCACTGTATCATAACAATACTCAAATAATGTATAACAATACTTACAAAATGTAGGCCTTATTTCAGATTACTTTAGTTAATGTAATACGCTAAAAATAATCTTAAAATATTTCAACTGTCAGTACATGCACTGGTGTCTTTGTATAACTTTTTTTTGGAATTATGAGATTCTCCTTCACAGAATTTTTTATAATTATTTGTGGAACATTTGGCTGGAGAAGAAGTAAATGATTTCAGTTCTGTACAAATAACTAATTGTCTTGTAAAAACAAGAATACATCAGGAAATCTGGGCATCTGGAGTGTTATGCAATATCAATGATATTCCAGCTTTGGGTACTTAGAAAACTGAACAGATAGCACACTTCCTTTTTCGTACCAGTCCACTGGTGGTAGCATTTATCACAAAAAATCGCATAATAGTTTAGAAAATGTTGCAAGTGTTTGTTTATATTTTGAACAATCAGTTTCTTTTATTTTTAATACCACATGTGATTGTACTACACTTATAACAGAGGGAGGTAGGGATGGAAAAATCCTTTAGAGGCTGTGCAGTTATTTATACAACACAAAATCTGGTCATCAGAGAAATTACTCTCAAAAGTATTTTTCCTCATTCCTATCCAGTGTCACAATTTACTGGGTTTTCAGACTGACCTAATTATTTCTATATGCATTTTACCTTTGTTCCTTATCAAACAAGATAACCACATAGTTTCAGGATAACTTAAGATGTCAAAATTTGATATAAAGAGAACTGTTCTGTACCATTGACATGCACTGACATGCTAGAGATTACTGTTAAATATTTAAAAAAAAAAAACGTCAGTTACAACCTGCAGGACATGATGGGAGTTCCAGACGGGGAATGTTGGTGACACGCTGAAAGTCGTCATGGCAAGCATTACAGAAATGAGTAGTTCCAAAGCAGAAGAAGACAGCTACTGAACAACAGTATCTGCACTTGTACTCAAGAAAATCTGTCCCATGTTTTGGGCACATCTGGGCACGAGATACATCACTGCAGGCACCACAGACCAACTCTGTAGGGTCATACTCCTCTCCCACTTCTGCATCGCATCGTGCTTCTCCTCCATAATATGCCTATGACAGAAGAGCATAAGATAAGCTTTAATATGGATCTGATACAACTGTCAAATTTTGAAAAGGCATCAAAAACTTGTTTTCTAAAAAGCCAATCGTTATGTAATGTTGATATTTTTCCAGATGCATATCATATTAATGGATATGACAAACCTTATTGCATTTGTAGCAAACATAATATGCATATCTATCCATTGCATAGCTAGCAGGATCATTATGAAATCGAGCTCCTGGACTGGTTATTGCTTCTGCCTTATGGAGTCCCTCATACTCTAATCTCATAAGAGCTTTTCTGCGAACATCTTCATACAGGTCCTTCACAGGTGCCAACAAATCAGCCAGGACTGAATGTTCTATGCTGGCCTAAATAACAAGCAAATCAAATAATGGAAAATCCAGGATGGAATAACAATAATATGAATTGGATAGATTGCTAATTACCACACAGAGGAGGCGTTGAGTAGCAGAAAGGCACATTTAAAAGTAATTGGACTAAGTCCTTCATCAGAACTCTGCCTCAGTGTCTGGAGACAACAGTGGTCATGTGAGTAAGTTGTGCGCACGTGGATGTGAAAGAATGCACTTGTGCATGCCAATGCATTGGACTTTCAAATGTGCTTGTTTGCTGCTCAATATCTCCTCTAAATAATATGAAGATCTGGTTATAATAGAAGGAAACATTCCATGAAGGAAAAATATACCTAAAAACAAAGATGATGTGACTTACCAAATGAAAGTGCTGGCAGGTCGACAGACACACAAACGAACACAAACATACACACAAAATTCAAGCTTTCGCAACAAACTGTTTCCTCATCAGGAAAGAGGGAAGGAGAGGGAAAGACGAAAGGATGTGGGTTTTAGGGGAGAGGGTAAGGAGTCATTCCAGTCCCGGGAGCGGAAAGACTTACCTTATGGGGAAAAAAGGACGGGTATACACTCGCACACACACACATATCCATCCACACATATACAGACACAAGCAGACATATTTAAAGACAAAGAGTTTGGGCAGAGATGTCAGTCGAGGCAGAAGTGCAGAGGCAAAGATGTTGTTGAATGACAGGTGAGGTATGAGTGGCGGCAACTTGAAGTTAGCGGAGATTGAGGCCTGGTGGATAACGGGAAGAGAGGATATGTTGAAGAGCAAGTTCCCATCTCCGGAGTTCGGATAGGTTGGTGTTAGTAGGAAGTATCCAGATAACCCGGACGGTGTAACACTGCGCCAAGATGTGCTGGTCGTGCACCAAGGCATGTTTAGCCACAGGGTGATCCTCATTACCAACAAACACTGTCTGCCTGTGTCCATTCATGCGAATGGACAGTTTGTTGCTGGTCATTCCCACATAGAATGCATCACAGTGTAGGCAGGTCAGTTGGTAGATCACGTGGGTGCTTTCACACGTGGCTCTGCCTTTGATTGTGTACACCTTCCGGGTTACAGGACTGGAGTAGGTGGTGGTGGGAGGGTGCATGGGACAGGTTTTGCACCGGGGGCGGTTACAAGGGTAGGAGCCAGAGGGTAGGGAAGGTGGTTTGGGGATTTCATAGGGATGTACTAAGAGGTTACGAAGGTTAGGTGGACGGCGGAAAGACACTCTTGGTGGAGTGGGGAGAATTTCATGAAGGATGGATCTCATTTCAGGGCAGGATTTGAGGAAGTCGTATCCCTGCTGGAGAGCCACATTCAGAATCTGATCCAGTCCCGGAAAGTATCCTGTCACAAGTGGGGCACTTTTGTGGTTCTTCTGTGGGAGGTTCTGGGTTTGAGAGGATGAGGAAGTGGCTCTGTTTATTTGCTTCTGTACCAGGTCGGGAGGGTAGTTGCGGGATGCGAAAGCTGTTGTCAGGTTGTTGGTGTAATGCTTCAGGGATTCCAGACTGGAGCAGATTCGTTTGCCACGAAGACCTAGGCTGTAGGGAAGGGACCGTTTGATGTGGAATGGGTGGCAGCTGTCGTAATGGAGGTACTGTTGCTTGTTGGTGGGTTTGACGTGGACAGACGTGTGAAGCTGGCCATTGGACAGGTGAAGGTCAACATCAAGGAAAGTGGCATGGGATTTGGAGTAGGACCAGGTGAATCTGATGGAACCAAAGGAGTTGAGGTTGGAGAGGAAATTCTGGAGTTCTTCTTCACTGTGAGTCCAGATCATGAAGATGTCATCAATAAATCTGTACCAAATTTTGGGTTGGCAGGCCTGGGTAACCAAGAAGGCTTCCTCTAAGCGACCCATGAATAGGTTGGCATACGAGGGGGCCATCCTGGTACCCATGGCTGTTCCCTTTAATTGTTGGTATGTCTGGTTTTCAAAAGTGAAGAAGTTGTGGGTCAGGATGAAGCTGGCTAAGGTAATGAGGAAAGAGGTTTTAGGTAGGGTGGCAGGTGATCGGCGTGAAAGGAAGTGCTCCATCGCAGCGAGGCCCTGGACGTGCGGGATATTTGTGTATAAGGAAGTGGCATCAATGGTTACAAGGATGGTTTCTGGGGGTAACGGATTGGGTAAGGATTCCAGGCGTTCGAGAAAGTGGTTGGTGTCTTTGATGAAGGATGGGAGACTGCATGTAATGGGTTGAAGGTGTTGATCTACGTAGGCAGAGATACGTTCTGTGGGGGCTTGGTAACCAGCTACAATGGGGCGGCCAGGATGATTGGGTTTGTGAATTTTAGGGAGAAGGTAGAAGGTAGGGGTGCGGGGTGTCGGTGGGGTCAGGAGGTTGATGGAGTCAGGTGAAAGGTTTTGTAGGGGGCCTAAGGTTCTGAGGATTCCTTGAAGCTCTGCCTGGACATCAGGAATGGGATTACCTTGGCAAACTTTGTATGTGGTGTTGTCTGAAAGCTGACGCAGTCCCTCAGCCACATACTCCCGACGATCAAGTACCACGGTCGTGGAACCCTCTTCCGGCGGACAAGGGTTCCACGACCGTGGTACTTGATCGTCGGGAGTATGTGGCTGAGGGACTGCGTCAGCTTTCAGACAACACCACATACAAAGTTTGCCAAGGTAATCCCATTCCTGATGTCCAGGCAGAGCTTCAAGGAATCCTCAGAACCTTAGGCCCCCTACAAAACCTTTCACCTGACTCCATCAACCTCCTGACCCCACCGACACCCCGCACCCCTACCTTCTACCTTCTCCCTAAAATTCACAAACCCAATCATCCCGGCCGCCCCATTGTAGCTGGTTACCAAGCCCCCACAGAACGTATCTCTGCCTACGTAGATCAACACCTTCAACCCATTACATGCAGTCTCCCATCCTTCATCAAAGACACCAACCACTTTCTCGAACGCCTGGAATCCTTACCCAATCCGTTACCCCCAGAAACCATCCTTGTAACCATTGATGCCACTTCCTTATACACAAATATCCCGCACGTCCAGGGCCTCGCTGCGATGGAGCACTTCCTTTCACGCCGATCACCTGCCACCCTACCTAAAACCTCTTTCCTCATTACCTTAGCCAGCTTCATCCTGACCCACAACTTCTTCACTTTTGAAAACCAGACATACCAACAATTAAAGGGAACAGCCATGGGTACCAGGATGGCCCCCTCGTATGCCAACCTATTCATGGGTCGCTTAGAGGAAGCCTTCTTGGTTACCCAGGCCTGCCAACCCAAAGTTTGGTACAGATTTATTGATGACATCTTCATGATCTGGACTCACAGTGAAGAAGAACTCCAGAATTTCCTCTCCAACCTCAACTCCTTTGGTTCCATCAGATTCACCTGGTCCTACTCCAAATCCCATGCCACTTTCCTTGATGTTGACCTTCACCTGTCCAATGGCCAGCTTCACACGTCTGTCCACGTCAAACCCACCAACAAGCAACAGTACCTCCATTACGACAGCTGCCACCCATTCCACATCAAACGGTCCCTTCCCTACAGCCTAGGTCTTCGTGGCAAACGAATCTGCTCCAGTCTGGAATCCCTGAAGCATTACACCAACAACCTGACAACAGCTTTCGCATCCCGCAACTACCCTCCCGACCTGGTACAGAAGCAAATAAACAGAGCCACTTCCTCATCCTCTCAAACCCAGAACCTCCCACAGAAGAACCACAAAAGTGCCCCACTTGTGACAGGATACTTTCCGGGACTGGATCAGATTCTGAATGTGGCTCTCCAGCAGGGATACGACTTCCTCAAATCCTGCCCTGAAATGAGATCCATCCTTCATGAAATCCTCCCCACTCCACCAAGAGTGTCTTTCCGCCGTCCACCTAACCTTCGTAACCTCTTAGTACATCCCTATGAAATCCCCAAACCACCTTCCCTACCCTCTGGCTCCTACCCTTGTAACCGCCCCCGGTGCAAAACCTGTCCCATGCACCCTCCCACCACCACCTACTCCAGTCCTGTAACCCGGAAGGTGTACACAATCAAAGGCAGAGCCACGTGTGAAAGCACCCACGTGATCTACCAACTGACCTGCCTACACTGTGATGCATTCTATGTGGGAATGACCAGCAACAAACTGTCCATTCGCATGAATGGACACAGGCAGACAGTGTTTGTTGGTAATGAGGATCACCCTGTGGCTAAACATGCCTTGGTGCACGACCAGCACATCTTGGCGCAGTGTTACACCGTCCGGGTTATCTGGATACTTCCTACTAACACCAACCTATCCGAACTCCGGAGATGGGAACTTGCTCTTCAACATATCCTCTCTTCCCGTTATCCACCAGGCCTCAATCTCCGCTAACTTCAAGTTGCCGCCACTCATACCTCACCTGTCATTCAACAACATCTTTGCCTCTGCACTTCTGCCTCGACTGACATCTCTGCCCAAACTCTTTGTCTTTAAATATGTCTGCTTGTGTCTGTATA
This sequence comes from Schistocerca cancellata, assembly GCF_023864275.1. Classification (NCBI taxonomy): domain Eukaryota; kingdom Metazoa; phylum Arthropoda; class Insecta; order Orthoptera; family Acrididae; genus Schistocerca; species Schistocerca cancellata. Next base: position 393,770,047 of record NC_064630.1, read on the forward strand.
TGTGTGGATGGATATGTGTGTGTGTGCGAGTGTATACCCGTCCTTTTTTCCCCATAAGGTAAGTCTTTCCGCTCCCGGGACTGGAATGACTCCTTACCCTCTCCCCTAAAACCCACATCCTTTCGTCTTTCCCTCTCCTTCCCTCTTTCCTGATGAGGCAACAGTTTGTTGCGAAAGCTTGAATTTTGTGTGTATGTTTGTGTTCGTTTGTGTGTCTGTCGACCTGCCAGCACTTTCATTTGGTAAGTCACATCATCTTTGTTTTTAGGTATAATATGAAGATCTGTTTTAAATAAACAAATAAAAGACATTTCATTACTCATCCAGTAGGTTAACAGTAACAAATAAGAGTAGAATCAAATAGTTAAGTACATTATAAACGTAGGCTTCTGCGGCCATTGTAACATTCAATAAAATTTTTCTGGGTTTGTGACTGCATTGTCAATATATATAAAACTACTGATGTTTCTGTCCCTATTGCAAGCGACCTTCTTCAGGGTGTTTTTGTTAATGTCGAATGAGAAAATTTTGTTTCTTAGATACCTGCAGATATAGCTGTTATCTAATTCTGATAGGCTGTTGGTCTGCAGGTATATAAGAAACAAATTTTTCTCATTGAGCAGTAAACAAAACACTCTGTAGAAGGTCGCTTGCAACAGGGACCGAAACATCAGTAGTTTCATATATGTTGACAATGCGGTCACAAACCCAGAAAAAGTTTATTGAACGAGTTAAATACATTGTTTGACCAACCCTGAATTCCGTACATCCTTGCCTTTTAATTTATTATGGAATCTCTGAGCTATATACAGCAGTTTCTGGACTTACTAATTTTAGGTGATGTGTGGGAAACTAAAAGCTTTGTGGGTTGATTGTCTCATCTATGTCAAAATTGGAATTAATGTTCACAGAATTATGCAGAAGAGATTTGTTGTAAACAAAGCTGAGAAGAAATGCATTAAACATATGCAAGAATAACTCTTCATATGTGAGAAAGAAAATAAAGACCTGACATTAAAAGAAAATTACCCCGGATTTTTGAGGACATACAACTGTAATCCTTTACTGCTGTTCTGCACTGAACAAACATAACCAGCTGAAGCCACTCAGCTTTCAACAACCTGAGGAAGGTGCCAAAGCAACTGAAGCAGAAAACAAGAAAAGGAACAGAAAACAAACTGCTATACATTCAATCCAAAATGCAGGTTTTGTTCATCTGTCTTTCTCTCATTGTAGCTATGAGTTACAATATTCCTTTAACAGAGAGATTACTGGAAAATGCTGACTGAGATGTAAGAAGGAATCAGAAGTGCAATTTTCAAAGAGAAAGCCTTGTGGTTTTCCTAATGTGTTTCAGATAAACTACACAAAATTTTAAGTACTTGAAAAGATTACCATAATTATAGCTGACCATTTATGTAGAATAAATGTTCCTCAGTGGTGGACACGATTCCCTACTAAACTAAGTGACACTAGACTACTAAGTGACATTAGACTACACTGATTGTTCTTATTCCAAATACTGATTCCATTTATAGACATGTATGTTTGAAAGAGAAATAAATTACAGCTAGGGATTGGAAAAATTTGCATTTTGTGATAAATGCGAAGTAGATCCAAATTCTGTCTCGAAATGCAAAATTACTTAATACATGCTATTTCCTACGGAATTGTATCCAGATGAATTACTTTATCTGTAACAGTTTGAAGTAACATACAAATATTAAAAATGTAACCAATTTTCAGTTACTGGTATTGTATATCATCTGGCGATGCCAAATTTGGAAAGGTAATGTGCATAAGGATCTGTTTGCCAAGTAAAAAGCGTACGAACACAATAAAATATCAAAGCTCTCAATGATTTGGCGTCATGCCAACTGTGGATGGTTGAACAGTCTATTTAAGACACACACTGTAATGCAACATAGTACTCAGCCATGCAACTTAAAGCATTTTATAACAAAAAAATGTGTACATTTGTTTGTTAGCAAAAGCTCAAAAGGTGGAATAACATGTACACCTTAAACATGGCAAATTAGGTGGTGGTAGCTTTGAACTGTGGTTGCATCGAATACCACAAGAAGATGGGCTTTGAATATACACTCCTGGAAATGGAAAAAAGAACACATTGACACCGGTGTGTCAGACCCACCATACTTGCTCCGGACACTGCGAGAGGGCTGTACAAGCAATGATCACACGCACGGCACAGCGGACACACCAGGAACTGCGGTGTTGGCCGTCGAATGGCGCTAGCTGCGCAGCATTTGTGCACCGCCGCCGTCAGTGTCAGCCAGTTTGCCGTGGCATACGGAGCTCCAGCGCAGTCTTTAACACTGGTAGCATGCCGCGACAGCGTGGACGTGAACCGTATGTGCAGTTGATGGACTTTGAGCGAGGGCGTATAGTGGGCATGCGGGAGGCCGGGTGGACGTACCGCCGAATTGCTCAACACGTGGGGCGTGACGTCTCCACAGTACATCGATGTTGTCGCCAGTGGTTGGCGGAAGGTGCACGTGCCCGTCGACCTGGGACCGGACCGCAGCGACGCACGGATGCACGCCAAGACCGTAGGATCCTACGCAGTGCCGTAGGGGACCGCACCGCCACTTCCCAGCAAATTAGGGACACTGTTGCTCCTGGGATATCGGCAAGGACCATTCGCAACCATCTCCATGAAGCTGGGCTACGGTCCCGCACACCGTTAGGCCGTCTTCCGCTCACGCCCCAACATCGTGCAGCCCGCCTCCAGTGGTGTCGCGACAGGCGTGAATGGAGGGACGAATGGAGACGTGTCATCTTCAGCGATGAGAGTCGCTTCTGCCTTGGTGCCAATGATGGTCGTATGCGTGTTTGGCGCCGTGCAGGTGAGCGCCACAATCAGGACTGCATACGACCGAGGCACACAGGGCCAACACCCGGCATCATGGTGTGGGGAGCGATCTCCTACACTGGCCGTACACCACTGGTGATCGTCGAGGGGACACTGAATAGTGCACGGTACATCCAAACCGTCATCGAACCCATTGTTCTACCATTCCTAGACCGGCAAGGGAACTTGCTGTTCCAACAGGACAATGCACGTCTGCATGTATCCCGTGCCACCTAACGTGCTCTAGAAGGTGTACGTCAACTACCCTGGCCAGCAAGATCTCCGGATCTGTCCCCCATTGAGCATGTTTGGGACTGGATGAAGTGTCGTCTCACGCGGTCTGCATGTCCAGCACGAACGCTGGTCCAACTGAGGCGCCAGGTGGAAATGGCATGGCAAGCCGTTCCACAGGACTACATCCAGCATCTCTACGATCGTCTCCATGGGAGAATAGCAGCCTGCATTGCTGCGAAAGGTGGATATACACTATACTAGTGCCGACATTGTGCATGCTCTGTTGCCTGTGTCTATGTGCCTGTGGTTCTGTCAGTGTGATCATGTGATGTATCTGACCCCAGGAATGTGTCAATCAAGTTTCCCCTTCCTGGGACAATAAATTCACGGTGTTCTTATTTCAATTTCCAGGAGTGTACCTTAATACTCTTATACCCTGCTAACCTCAACGAGCAGCTGTAGCTGTTCCTAGATGTTTTGTGTTGGACATTGCTCGTTGTTTTCTTTTCTTATTTTGAAGTAATTGCCAAGTAAAAAGTGTACGAACACAATAAACTATCAAAGCTCTTACTGATTTGGCGCCATGCTAACTGTGGATGGTTGAAAAGTCCATTTAAGATACACACTATAGTGCAACATAGTACCCAGCCATGCGACTTAAAGCATTTTATACCAAAAAAATGTGAACGTTTGTTTGTTAGCGAAAGCTCAAAAGATGGAATAATATGTACACCTTTAACATGGCAAATTAGGTGGTGGTCGCTTTGAACTGTGGTTGCATCGGATACCAAAAAGGATGGGCTTTGAATATACCTTTAACAATACTCTTATACCCTGCTAACCTCAATGAGCAGCTGCGTGGTAGCTGTCCCCAAATGTTTTGTGTTGGACATTGCTTATTGTTTTCTTTTCTTATTTTTAAATAATTGAAGCAACTAATCGTGGTCCATCACGGATTTTAATTACGACTCTTCCAACACCATAAGAGACTGGTGATCCCTGTGACAATGCGTCAGTTCTGCTACCTGCTATAGGCGCTGCCCTGCGGAAGGAAGGCAAGGCTTGTTTCTCCACACTGCTCATTTCCCTCAGACAGTCAAAATTCAAATCTGTTGAATGTACACAGCCATCTGCCACTATAGCCTATACTGCCTTCACTCTGCACTATAGCAATTGGAAAACAGTATCTGAAACATTTTTTGACTGCACCAAAATTCTCCCCCTAACATTAAAATAGAGCCAGAGTGCATTTAGTTCTACGTCTATGCTAAGTGCCTCGCCCACTCTGCCTGTAGCGTTGTCAAGCAAGGGTTGCACTATTATGAATGCCCATGAATGGTAGAAATAAATAATCTGCAGATTTTGTAATCACTGAACTGGGTGGGAAAAGACAAATAATGTCCAGAAACATCTTAAACTGGAGACGCATTCAATTCACTGGTGGGAAAATCCTGCTGCTTTTTAAGAAGACAGTCATTTTTGAAAGCTTAAATGCAGCCTAATGAAGAAAATGAATGCCATTTTCAGAGAAAAAGGTGCTGAAGTTTTTTCAAAAGCAAACATTTCAGTCAAAAAAGTTACCAATGAGCACTTTTTTAAACAGTTTCAAAGAACTATGGCTTTGTTCGTCTTCTCTCGTGTAGCCTGATAACCTTTTAAATTTGTGTGTCTAATTACTTACAAACAAAAAGATATATGCAAATTTCGTCAAAAATACACACAAATTTTGCAAAAAATAGATGCTAATTTTGGCAAAAAAAGATGCTACATTTTCTGGTCCCTAACTACATCAAATTTTATCAAGCAACAAATGCAGTGTGGAGCAGTATTGAGTATAGCCAGTTCTTTGAACAGGCTCTGCAGGTCATTCTTGAATTCAGACTACCAGTGTTTCATTTTATACACTTCTGGATGCAATACTGTATGATATAATGGAATGACACTACATAATTTTCCTTCTTCATCATATTTGTCAAAAAAACTGTTTTGAACATATCTTCCAATATACCGAACTAGTGAAAGTTTGAATAGTAACTCTAAACAGTAAGTGATAAGAGAGCCTGCACTGTCATGATCCATATATTCACTCATTCATTAAGTCCTGTAGTCCTACCAAGAAGGAGAATCTTCAGGACTATGGAACAAGTCATGGTATACATTAACAAGAGATAAGCAATTATTAAAAACTCAATATGCACAATGTACTGACACTAAACTCTCACTATGTTGCTTATCACTATTTGTTTGCATTTGTGCCAGCTAAATGTAACTTTCTAAACTAGCTACTTTAAAAACAAGTACTTTGAAAAGCTAGTTAATTTGAAAAAGGTGCTGCTTCCTCAGCTGTTTAAAATAAGTGCTGTTTATCTCCTACTGGTAGTTTAATATGTATGTTAATAGATTATAATTTTTTTGAAGAAAATAGTTACCTACTAATGTGTCAACAGGGATCTGTTTACAATACATTACTACTTGTAATGCACCTTTATACATTGCAACTTGTCATGTAACAAACAGAAATTTCATTTCTATCAGCCATAGAGTTGGCCATGGCCATGGTCTTTTGGTGGTTTAATACAGGGTGTCTCACATAAAACTGGTACGCCTTATGTACTGGTTGCTTGTGAAGTGGCAATACTCTCTCGAAAGTTGGCTACACTGCATTTTATTGGAACATTGAGTGCAGCTGTTTGTTAGTGTGTCAGTTGTTGTGACTACCTCATATTGTTGAGCTGGTATTGAAATGGGGAGTTTGCAGTAGAACAGCAAACTGATCTTGTGGAGTGTTACATAAAGACAGGCTCCATCAAGAAGGGTAAAAAAAAAGTTTCATGTGAGGCAAAGTGGTAGGAAACCCCATGACCAGAATTATTCAAGATCTGTATAAGAAATGGGAGGATTGCCTGATCCATTCAGAATGTGCAGAAGAATAGGCAATCGACAGTGAGGACCCCTGAAACTATAGGCAGAATTCGCATGCACATTACGAGAAGTCTCTGAAAGTCAGTAAGAAGCCTATCACAGCAGGCAAGTGTATCTCACACACCATGTCATTGTGTACTAAAAGATATGAAATTAAAAGCCTGTCATGTGAGTGTGGTATAATAGTTGTTATTAGAGCGAGTCATGGGAAAAAAAAAAGAGTTCAATATTGTAACTGGTTGTTAACACCAATTGCTAATGATTACTTGGACCCCTTGCTTTACTTCATGTCAGATGAGGTTTGGTTTCATTTGTCGGGTTATATAAACTCCCAGAATTGCAGATACTGGTCGCCGGAGAACTCACATATTCTGCATGAAGAACCGCTCCACTCATAGAAATAGGAGTTTGCTGTGTTGTCCAGCATGTGCATTATTTGCCCCATATTTTTCAATTACACTTAGACTCTTTATATGCACAATTAACAGATGTAGAGAAGCTGTGTGCAGTATTCTAACGAGATGTAGCAACTGCTTACATATCCAACCAAAGTATGAACCGCATCAATAACATGTACCCTGAGACAGACTTGTGGGCCTCTTGCCTCGAAGGCCCCAGACTTAACATTGTGTGATTTTTATTTATGGAGCACGCTAAACAACTACAAAGGAAAGAAAATCAGCCTGGTGCCTAACAACAGCCTTGAACACATAATATAGGTGTCATTTTGCAGCAAAAGTAAAAGAGAGCGATTGAAAGGGGCATCCACATTCTGCATAGTCTTGTGATTGCATTGGTTACTGACTTTGATATTTTGAGTACAATTCTTCATTCCAGTGAAATATATAGTCAGTTGATTATTCATCTCTCACTTGGGAATAAATGGCTTGGCATATGTGGAAGTCTGTCAACATATGCTTTATAGGTTTAATTCTGATGGGTCAAAATCAATATTCGATAACTTACATGGAGATGGAATATTGCTAATGAATATGACCCAGAGACATAGCCACATTCTGGTGTCTGGATCTTCTCTGATGGTGAGTGTTCAATAAAAATGAAGATAACTATGAATGTGAGAAAATGATCATGTGTCTTTTCTTTGCTACTCCGTTGGATATTTTGCCACAATCATACTTGATGTCTGCCCCTGGTAGCTGAGTGGTCAGTGCGACAGAGTGTCAGTCCTAAGGGCCTGGGTTCAGTTCCCGGCTGGGTCAGAGATTTTCTCCACTCAGGGACTGGGTGTTGTCGTAATCATCACCATTTCATCACCATCGACGCACAAGTCACCGAAGTGGCGTCAAATCGAAAGACTTGCACCTGGCGAACGGTCTACCCAACGGGAGGCCCTAGTCACATGAAATTTACATTTTTTAAATACTTGATGAAGGTAGGACAGAAACTACAAACTGACGTAGTGTAATGAGTCTTCCACAGCTTTGTGAAGGAATCCAAGTGAACATGAATTGGATAAGCATTTTCTAAGGAATCCCAGCTCCAAGCATTAATGTTTCAGAGCCCAAATTTGACTCGTATGCTATCTTTCTTTTTTCAAATGAGGAAAACATCCCTGGGCATTGTTAGAGTTCTCAAAGGGATGAATTCCTACTGAGCAATTTCTTAAAAAGGAGCAGTGGTGGAAGTCTGCATTAAATTGTTTCAAACCATGCTTTGGCATACACAACTTGAAGCAGAGAAAATGAGAGGTGAAGATTTTGGAAAAGTAAGAACTTGCATTACATCCTCAAAACATTTACCATGAACCCTAAGGCGTGCACATTTTACAAAGTGAGTCCCACAACCATACATATTTTTTAACTTGTAGGCACAACATAGGTTACATTAAATCAAGTGACACATTTGGCAAGGAAGCTGTTTTGTGACTAGAGTCAGTAAGAGGGCCATTATAAAAGTTCTCAGCAGACACAGGGGTGATGTGAATATGGCCAACTACTAGGCTCACATAACTAATGAGGAGGTAATGAATAGGATTGGGGAGAAGAGGAGTTTGTGGCACAACTTGACCAGAAGAAGGGATCGGTTGGTAGGACATATTCTGAGGCATCAAGGGATCACCAATTTAGTATTGGAGGGCAGCGTGGAGGGTAAAAATCGGAGGGGGAGACCAAGAGATGAATACACTAAGCAGATTCAGAAGGATGTAGGTTGCAGTAGGTACTGGGAGATGAAGAAGCTTGCACAGGATAGAGTAGCATGGAGAGCTGCATCAAACCAGTCTCAGGGCTGAAGACCACAACAACAACAACAACAACTAGGCTCTTCGTACACTATGACTCATTAGATGTTGTCTGTGGTGCTGAATGTTTTGGCACTATCTGTGGTGTTAATGTAAACCAGGAGTACTCTCTCATCTGCTCATGTGACTGGCTAGAACTCATGTCACAATCATACGCTAGCAGCTGGCTCTGGTGAACAGGTGACTGTATGGAAAGTGAAGCAACACACAATGAACTCTGCTTGTTGGCTGGCTGTCATTCAATCTGATGTTATGGACTGCTGATGGCATGACACAGTGCTCCATGCTCTGCATGCTAAACAAGAACAACAACTGTTACTGACTATCCATGAATCAAAGTGTGCTACCACTTTCTGAATAAAATATGAAAACATGTGTTTCAAACTGAAGTCCCGCTATTGACCTTCATTATAGAAAATATAGATTAGTTCCAGCTGTAATTCAGTTTCTGTATTACACACATCAATATGTAAGGGATTTGAAAGCACGTTAAACATTTCTTCTTACTCCTAGAAGATCACAAAGTAAACCTCAACTGTGCAGAGATCACTATTTTATATGTTTTGATACTTTTCAAAATTTTGCTGTTTTTCCAGTGTGGGGCACTTAATGGTCTGTGAGGATTCTAAGATTCCTGGAAAACTGATGTTTGACCAAATCATAGCCACTGCACCATCTATGTTACAGATGGAGAACCCTGAACCACACCCCCATATTGTCAGCATATTCTTGTACAAACAGAAGAACATCTGCCTCCATTCTAGCACCCTCACTGGAATCGAATATGTAACTTTTCTGAAATGACAATGCTGCTTTCAACTCCATGAATATAAATTTCCTAGTAAGCAGTGTCACACAAATTAGAAACTTAATGTACTGCCAGAGAAAATGCTACAACATTCTGTGCAGGAAGATGATTTTCATTGTAATGTTACTTGCAACTTCTTGAATTCTGTGTTCTATAAGTAAAAGACAAGACAAACTATCATAATCTTCACACTTCTCAGGATATATCTTATCAGCTGCAAACACTATACATATTTTTACATTTCTGTTTTAGTGAAATTATGTGCTGTCTTATTAATATGTCAACTAGCTTGAACTGATTCATCCTGATAGCAGAAATTATTGTTATAGTGAAAATATTGGTAAGAAATATTAACAGTTTCCCCCTTCATTCATTCCACAATTTCTAGTATCAATTGTATCAATTAATATTTCCAATCCCATTTAAATATGAAGTTTTTTAAAACTTAAACACATTAAGTATCTTCAAAACCTATCAAACATGTAAATGCAAATGAAACTTGCATGGACAACTTCTAAAATGATATTTAGGTGTCTGACCTTTGCTCTGAAGTTAGTCTTTCACTCTCAAACATTGTGTGTATGGTTTCGAAACTTCCTGGCATGGCAAAGACTCTTAATCTGTCACCAGTTCCACAACAGCATTCTCTGTGCTGCAGAGCGAAAGCTTCGTTCTTGAAATAAGCCTAAGTCTGTGGCCAAATCATTTCTCCACAATATCGTTTCTTCCAGGAATGCTAGTTTAGCAAGATATGCAAGAGAGCTACTGTGAAGCTTTAAAAGTAGGAGACAGATGCTAACAGAATTGAAGCTGAGAGCACAGATTATGAGTCATGCTTGGATAGCTCATTTGATAAGATTCAAGTTACAGTCTGAAACACATTAATCTATTGGAAAGTATAGTAATGTAGTTTATTCATAACAAAAATTAGGAAAGCCTTCACTATTGTCTCAGCAGAGTGAGTGGCTTTGCTGGACACAAAACACCAGTCATAACTTTGCTGCTCTCCCAGCAGTGACTTACTTTAGAAATGGTATTCTTGTTTATTCAACAAGATAGTAAAGTAGCAACAAGGACTGTACTTTGTGTGCTTTAATACTGATTAACAGTTTCTCTATTTGTGGCATCAGCAGCTGAACACTCCAACAGCATCATAAGTGTCGGGAACGGAAATATAAAAAAATGGCATTAATGCAACAACTGATTCAGCAAAATAATAATTTTAAAAGAGGTGAGACACTTAATTTTAAATAGAGGTGGGACACTTATTTATGGCACTTTCTCTCTGCTGTGAAGCACATGTGATTATCGACCTTACTTGTGAAGGAGCTCTAATGTTGTCCTCAACTAACTATTTATATGCGATAGTCTAAAAACTAATACAACTCTCTGACCATAGTAGCATATCATTTGATGATATTTGTGACTTGCTAACCAAACACTTGAAGCACACAAGACAACATATCAATCCTTTGTGGCCTGGACAATGGACTTTTCTTGCAAAGACTTTAAGGTGTTCTATGCAGACTCCCTCAATAAAGATGTGGTAGTTTCTTTAGGCCCAGACCACAAAGTACAAGCTAAGGTTCTGGGTGCTTCCAACCGTAGCCTCACCCATACGTAAAAATAATTCAGTCTTATAAAGTAGTGTTGTCAGCATATAAACCAATCAACGAGAACAAATAAATTGCTCAAATTTTGAAACAGTGTTTGTACTCACCAATCAACAGATGACAGTAGTTCATTTTTTGGTAAAAGCACACATTGTGGCAAAATTAGGCAAAAATGCATGGAAAGGCGGCTAGTAGGAATGTAATTAGTAGAAATCCTCTCTAAATATCAGTAGGTACCTGAAGCATGTAACACACCATTTTTCTGGCTCAGCAGATGTGGCAACAGTTACATACAATGTAACACTGCCAATATACCACCTTCATAATAAACAAAGCAGTAATACATTGCACAAAAACATGTCTACACTGTTACAGCTGGCAAGGTGACTTGCATTACCTGAATTGAGACATAACATGAAGGGACACATGGACTGTCTTTGTCTGGGCAGCCAAGGAGCAATTTCAGTGTATGATGAGCCACTTCATAGCACCCTCCATGCATCCACAGCAATCAATGAAACTCACAGCAAGATAATGATCATGCAACAAATTAACACAATTGCTGCTCCAGGCACTACAGAGGCAATTGGTTATATATAGCAAACAAGTATCACTCAGTGACAAAACTGGTATCCCACCGCTGTCTGGGGTGCCTCCCGATACATCTCTGCTGGTATCTGGGGCTTAATTTGAAGTGGGAATCATCACTGAGGACACTTTTACTTCAGTCAATGAGTTGCCAAAATAAAGACGTGTCTGGGGATGCCGCAGACAGTGGGTGTGTTTGTCAACTGCCATACGGTCTGACAAGCAGGAGTGATGGTCTAGGGTGCCATTTCTTTTCATAGCAGGACCCCTTTGGGTGTTGTTCACAGTATTCTTATAGCAAAGCAGTACATTGATGATATTCTATGCCCCGTTTTGTTGCCCTTCATGGCTTTCATTTCAGCAAGATAACACCCACTTGCACAGGGCAAGAGTTACTACTGCCTGTCTTCATGCTTTCCAACTCCTACCTTGACCAGCAAGGTCACCGGATTTCTTCCCAGCTGAGAATGTTTGGAATGTTATAGGTAGGGCCCTCCAGACTTCTCCGGATTTTGATGATCTAATGCTTGGACAGAATTTGGCATGATATCCTCCAGGAGGACATCTAACAACTCTTTCAGTCAATGCCACACTGGATAAGTGCTTGCATAAGGGCCAGATGTGGACCAACAAGTTACTGACTTGCTCAATTCATGAACCTCTTCTCTTGAATAAATCATCCAATTTTTCTGAAATTGTAATGATTTGTTTGTCTGTGCATGTCCATCACAATTACTGATTTCCATCCCATTTGGATAATTTCTTCATGGTGTGTCATTTCTTTTTTTTTCCGAGAGTGTATTATGAAATTATGATCCAGATACAAACCCAACAAGAAAATTATCAGTTCACTTAGTTGTACGAAGCTGTTTGTCATGTGCTATATTAGTTTACTGACTACAATCCTTCTCTGTTCTTTGGATTTGCTTTGGTTTCATTGTGTAAGCACATGACAACTCAAACCATAACTCAGGCTTTGTTTTAGCTCACAATCAGAATGATGAAGTGTCCTGCTTCTTTTATCAGGTGTTGTCCAATTTCCATACTTGTTCATAGTTTTGTTATATCCAGTGATGACTTCTGCTATGAACTACACTCTAGTCTATCCAGTAGGGCATAAAATAATAGCTTCTGGAAGCGAAGTTGCATTATCTTTAATAATGAGAATGGGTGGATGGGGGGTAGGGTGAGAGAGAGAGAGAGAGAGAGAGAGAGAGAGAGAGAGAGAGAGAGAGAGAGAGAACTGATGCAAAAGCCTTAAGCACATTTCTGCAAAGTTTTGTCTTCAGTTTACTGCTGACTTTCAATTGCCATTTCCTTTTTCTTCATGCAACATTTTTCTCATGTTATGGGGAAATATAAAACTGATTCTAAGAGCAGGAGTGACTACTGCAGTTCCTCAACCAGTTATTGCTTAATTCACTGCATTCATTTGCACTATCTGTTAAAAAATAATTAGGAATACAACATACCTTACATATTGGACACTGTGAGAATGCAAATGTTATTCTAGGACCAGACCATCTCTTCATTAATACACAGCGGCAGCAGTGAAGGTGAAACACATGTCCACATTTCAGCTGAAAAAATCATTTTATGATTTATTCTTTGTCACACCGTCATGTCACATAATGCTATTTATTTTATTTAGTATATGACTTACAGAATATACTTTACAAGTACATACATTAAATTCGTACAAGATATGATAATATAATATGAAAGCGTAAAAGTCTGTAAGCCAAATGCTACATACAATAAATAAGGAAGCCAAAAATGCGACACAGTTTGAAGAATTTTTTAGGTGTGAATAAGATGAAAAACACTGTTGTTGTGAAGATAACTCATAGACATGATCTGATTTTTATTTCACATGTTAACAAAGAGATCCATAAACCCAAAATTAAAATAAAACAACTAAGCTCCATTTACATAAAATACAATACAATATAGTAGTTATTAATAGACTACAGAAAAATGTGCACAGTGAACATGTGAGTGCCTACATCGCCATGGCAAGAAATTTCTATCAGGAGATAAACAAAATTATAAATGAAATGCATGAACCCAATGGTCTTCTTTTAAAAGATAGGCTTTCTGTGCACAATTATGCATCTACCGTTTTAGATCAAATGACATTACAGGGGCTGGAAGGGTAAAAGCCACATTAAGAGGAAACTGCAGCAGACTAATTCACTGAGATAACTCTACTGTTTTAAATCACACAGTGAAAATATTGATCATGCAGAACCCAGTGAAATCAAAATGCCTTTGTATACCAATAACAATACTCTCATGTTTCATATAAATGTACAATCTCTTAGAGGGAAAGTCAATGAATTACAATACTGGTTTGATAAAATTAACTACAGTGTTTTGTGTATCACTGAATAGAGGCTGAAAGACCCTGAAATAGAGTTGAGTGTTCCCCCTGGATACTTGCTAGTTACTGTAGAAGAAGCATTTCACATGATGGGATCTCAATCTTCATTAAAAGCAACCTTGATTTACGTTACCCCACCAAATACCTTAGCAGAAAATGCCTTGAAGGCATATTGGGAGTAGGTAGCATAATAATGTGCACACAAAAAATTGTAATTGTTTCAGTTTATCAGACTCCAAGCTCATATGAGATAATATTTATAGAAAAAATGATATGTTAATATTGCAGTTGTCCAAATATAAACAATATACAATTATAACTGTAGCTGATAACACGGACACTGTACAAGAGTATGGAGAAAAATGTTATTCATATGGTTAATTCTCTGAAATCGTTGGACTATTGCTGTCTCAATGAAAAGCCAGCTAGACTGATTGGATGTGCTAATAACACAATTAATAATGTACACAGAAACTCTCTTGACTATAATGTTATAAACTGGGAGTATCATATCATGGAGGGCTATGCCTCTCAGTACTACAGAAAGACAAGTGACAATTAGATTTCTAGAAGAATCCAATGTAAAAATATGATAAAGCAGTTACAGAAAATGGATTGATCTCATTAATGGATATACAACTGCTAAATGCTTTTCCATTTCCCTGCCAGATATTAAGTGCATAATAGAAAACGTATGCCCTACTGTACCAACAAGATATCACATTAATACAAGCAGCATCATACCAAGAGGTACACTTCCCAACATAACAAACTCTCAGGATACTACTAATCGTTCTCAAAGATATATTTCACAAAAATGATAGGGACAAGGAAACTTACATAAATGTGAGAAAAGTAAAAAAAAAACTAAGTGCAATGCAAATGATGAGTATATTTTAAATTTTAAAAATAAATGTGAAGCAGCTTGGAATGTCATTAAAACAGAAATTAATAATATCTACAAACAAAACAGTATTCCTATAGACTATTATAAGCTCAATGCATATCATGTAAATAGTGCCAGCACCACCACTTCAATAAATTATCCTACCTTAGATGCACAAGCCCTGCTCCCTCAAACAAATCAGCAAGTGATAAATCATTTGGGCCCTAACCGCTTTAAACAAGATTCACAAATCGATAAACAAAATAAGCAATTCCAAAACAAGACTATTTTGCACTCAGTAATCTCTTCTCAAAGTGCACAACAAAAGAAACCAAAATGTCACTTCTCTCACTGCCAAAAACAGTGCTAGAGTAAGGAATTTTCCCAGAATTAAGCTCACAGTTACCTTGCCTGTGTATAAAAAAATCAACAGAAATAACTACAGATCCATTTCAATAGAACCCAACATATCCAAGGTAATAGCAAATTTATGCATAAACAGTTACAAACTATTTTAAGGGCAACAAAATTTTAAATTAACAACAGGTCAGATTAACGTCACCTGTCGACTGTAGAAGTAACTGAAGCTTTGATGAATAATGTTTATGAATGGTATGAAATAAGGCTGGAATACTTATTGACTTAAGCAAAGCAAAGTATTTGGCTCAGTGGAGATAAAACACTATGTTTATTCATATCTTATTTAAGCAAGAAGTCACAGCTTATGTGTGCATATCATCAAAGATCAGAAATACTACCAATAAAATGAGGAATACATCAAGGCTCTGTTCTTAGGCCTTTCCTGTTTATTATCTACATTAATGAACTTTGTAATTACATAACAAGTAACAACATACTATATGCTGATGATGTGACACTAAAAACACAGGTGAAAATTTACAAAGTGTACTAGTTAACAACAGGGAAATTATGCAAATGGTTACTCACTCATGCCTAGTCAATCACCTGTGCATAAACCAGACAAAAAACAGAAGAAATAAATTTCAATCTCAAGGTAACTAAAACCAAAAATAAAACTGTAATATTACTTGATATGTTCATAGAGCAATGATTCTCATCGGAAGAGCACACCAATTGTCTGTGTAGCAAACTAGCTCATGTACATGTTTTACTGTATAAATTAAGTAACAGTATGAGCAAAAAGCTGTTAATTTAACCATATTCTTCTTTGTTCTATGCCTATCTGCAATATGGGATATGGCTTTTGGGTAATTCCCCAGGAGCTAAATATATTTTCAGATGGCAGAAGAAGACAATCAAATGTTAATTAGGATTAGCACCCAGAGAGCCTTGCAGAAGCTGCTTTAAATGTCTTGGCATAATGACAGTACCTAACCTGTACTTACATAACTGTTTAATATATGCTACAGAAAAATCTGCAAAAATTCAGCAGGAGACGTGATGTATATGTACACACTACCAGAAAAAAATCAGTTGTTGGATTTGCCTTCCTCAAGACTGGCTACAGTCCATAATAGCTATAAATACCTGAGCATAAAATTTTTAAATCAGTTACCACACTCTGTTCATACAGTAACACTAAATAAGTATAAGACCATGTTATAATCTTGGCTAAAATACAGTGAATTCTATTCAAAATATATTTTTTGTAAGTGATAAAGAAGATATTTTAGTTCTTAAATAAGCTAGTTATAAAGCCCATTGTATGAAAAAATTCTGGTGAATAAAATATTCTATTCTCTCTTTTTTAATAAAAAATTAAAATTAAAAAAGGACACCACTGTGCAACTTGTGACTGTTTTCAAAAACTTGGTTTTACCAGTCACTCCCCCTGTAGGCAATGTCTGCTCTTGCTAAAAAAATCATAACTGGATGTACAAATATTCCAGCCAATTAATTGCTGGAAGGTGTTGTATGTGCAAAGTCTTTCCAGGTACCCATGAATTTCCTTTTTGGGTAATCATACAAAATGTAGTCCAGTCTTTGTTCCAAAGTTCCAGGCACACTGGACTTCATTGGTCATTCACCATTTACGCAGTGTTGCGTTTGTCATGGCATCGCCAGTACTGATTTGGTCGAGGTAGCTACATATTTTTCTTTGGTTCATTCACTCCCAAGTATTAGATAGTTGCATCTATTTTACCTATCTTCTCATTATGACAGAAGGATAACTTTTGATTTTACCATTCTTCTCTTAGATGAATAATGGGGAAAATTGGCAATTGTTTACTGAGTCTCGTTCTCTAGGTTTTAGCTGGGTACACAGTGTGCGAAGTGTAGACATTCTCCAAGATGGTGCATCCTGGACGATACTTTGTTTATTCAAGGTGGCAACAAGGTTACACATGTGGCAGCCAAATCAAATGTGATCATGGCCATAAGAATCAGTATTATGTAAAGTAAAAGACATAGTACTACATTTGGATGGACAAAAAATCTAATCCCCAAGCAGTGGCAAGAGAAAACACATGTGACAGTTAAAGGAATGTGCAAGCTCTCAGAGCCAGTTGCTCAGTCTTTTGTCAGAGGGGTGAAGGATAAGAAAGAGGGATGAAGGAAAGGGTCTGGCGAGGTTTAGGAAAATGGGGAGAGTTACCATAAAATTGCCCCGAACCCCAGGCCAAGAGAGACTTACTAGGCAGGATGAGAAGAAAAGACTGATTGTTGAGGACTGCACCAGACATTATTTAAAAACTTGAGAGCTTAGAGGTGGAGTATGGGGTAATAAGCAAGTCAGAGATTACTGAAAATACATCATGCAAGAGTTAATAAGAAAGTAAAGCTATGCTGTGGTACACAGGTGGTGATTGGGGGATTGAGGGGGGGGGGGGGGGGGGGGAAGAAAAATAAGACAGGTCAGAAAATAAAATAATAGAAAACTAAAAAGAAGTGAAGAAAGGAATAGTTATGAAAAGAAATGCTGAGACAGAAGAAATTAACGAAAAATAAGACCAGGTGGATGGCAAGAACCAAGGACATGTTGTAACACCAGTTCTCACCTGCAGAGTTCTGAGAAACTGATGTCAGGGGCAGTATCCAAAGGGCAAGTGTGGAGATAGAGGCACCAGACATCATGACTGTCATGCTCTGTGTTGTTACCAGTACCTACCCTCTGACTATGCCCTTTCATCTTAACTGACAACTTGGTAGTAAGTCATACAAATGTAATAGGGAAACAGTGTTTACAAAACAGTTGGTACACAATGTGTCATTTCACAGATGGCTCTCCCTTTGATAGGATATCTTTTTCTACTTACAGGACCAGTGTAACTGATGGTAGGAGGGAGCATAGGGCAAATCTCATAGCAGGGACAGTTGCAGGGGTAGGAGCCACAGGGTAGTGCCCAATCATCCTAACTGACAACTTGGCGGTAACTCACACGAATGTAAAAGGCCAAACAGTGTTTACACGACAGGTGGTACACAATGTGTCATTTCACACATGGATATTCCTTTGTAGCATATCTTTTTCTACTTACAGGACTGGTGTAGGGGTTGGTAGGAGGGTGCATAGGGCAAATCTCATAGCAGGGACAGTCGCAGGGGTAGGAGTCATGTGGTAGTGAAATGGGAGCAGAAAGAGTGTAGGGTCTGACCAGTATATTGCAGGCATTGGGGAAAGGGAGTGTCAATGAAAAGCTATCCTAGATGTGGTGGGCAAAATATCAGATAGAATGGACCTCATTTCAGAGCATGATTTTAGGAAGTCATAGTGTTGTCGAAGTAGCTGATTAATATACTCAACACCATCTTAGTACTGAGTGATACGAGATGTACTCACAAGTAGTTTCTTTGAGGGATCAGCAGAATCAGTATTGAATGTGATAACCTGGGAAATCTTCTTTTGAACTAGGCTGGAAGGGTAATTACATCCAGTGAAGGCAGAAGTGAACTACATAATGTGATGATAATGTATGTGTGGCAGAGGTAGCTTGACGAGACTGGTAACACCACTGTCTCCATATTGTAAAATACAAAGGAACAATGATTTCAAAAAGCAAGTGAATTTTCCAACTATTGTTGTAATCTGTTGGGACATGGGCACAGCTGCTGATTTTGTATGTCTGCCTGCTGTTAGAAAGTAGGTACAGATGTTTACATATCATATGTACTTGGCTTAAGTTTCACAAAAGTTTGACTTCATTATTTCTTCTTCAAAACAGAAAAACTATATTTATGATACACTGTCTGAGCTGGATAATGTGATGGTACTGCATGAGGTACAGACATGGTTTTGACTGATAAATTTGCATAAAAGAAGAGAAATGTTGCTAGATATATGAAAAAATGCCAAGTTGCACCATGGTCTACAATCAGCATTAAACTATAGGTCCCAGGTTATGTAAGTCAGCCTTAATGTCAGACGAAGGCAAGGGATTACCTTCGTGAATAGGACAATGCTTTATAAAGCACTGCGGTATTCAAATCATATTTTGGATTGATGACACTTTTACTTTTTCCCTATAAAACTGATAACCACTGATTCAAATTTATTCTACAAGATAGACCAGAGCCCTAATCTATATGTATCTGCTAATATCAATGTAATATGCAACTAAAGTATACTCCTACATATACAGACATACATGTGCACACACACCTGTACCGCTGGAGAACTGCAGTACCAGCATAGTATATTGAAAGTTGCTGCACAGAGGTGTGTGTGTGTGTGTGTGTGTGTGTGTGTGTGTGTGTGTGTGTGTGTGCTGATGTTTTTGTTTTGTTTGTGCACCTGCTGATGACTCAGCAGCCCTTCTATTAAGTGAGTTCTTACCTTATGCTATTTTTTTCTTTTTTTCTAATATTCTGCCAGTACTTTCCATTACCATAATACACAATTAATATCAACATTATACACAAATACAAACGTAACATATTAACTAATGTTATATTATGACTGTTTGAAATTATACTGAAAGTCACAACTATGAAAGTATAATGGCAAGGACAAGGAATGATGCACTCCATTTCCTTAAAAACAATACATGCACAGTAACAGTGAGATGTTTTAGTCATCAAAACATTTATCTTTATTTTAATGCAACACAGTGAGTGAATAAGATTTAATATAAGTACTAAAAGAGCAAACCTGTATTGCTGGAGCACAAGAAAGGGCTTCTGTAAAGCATATCATACACATGTCATCAGCATCTTGCTTCAGTGAGGGATCAGATGAACAACCATGCAGGCATGGAAGGCATTTAGTTTCTCCTTTAATGCCACCACACATATGACCACAGGGATGTATCTTGTTGCAAGCATTCCTGGCATGTTCCTTTTTAGGGAAAAGACAAAAAACTCAAATATGTAAACAATAAGTTTACTTCTTTACATGTTAATAGTATGTACATTCAATTAATTGCATATGTGAAGCATCCATGTAGAATTTATTGGACAAAACGTCTTCTATGGTATATCTGTGCTTATATCCTTCTGAGGTCCTGGGAAATAAAATTATCTTTAACCATCATGGACATTTTTGTTGAAGATGCCGATATTTTGCAGCAAAAATTGAGAATTTATTACTCTGAAACACCTGTATATTGCTGTCTGTGAAGTTATGAAATAAAATAAAATCAAAATGAATGAATTATAAATAAAATAATTAGTTTTAAGACTTCATGTGAAGATACTCTTCATTAAAGCAAAAATCACAATGACTTAAGTAATGTGAGTTTTTGGGCAAAAATTTTTTACTATTTATGATACAAATCAAGAGTGAAAATTGCATTAGTATGCCAGTTTCCATGGAAGATTAGAAAGACAGAAATATCATGCATCAAATATTACAAAATAGATACTATACCAAATAAGAATGCATCACTGGTCAGATACACACAGGGATGAAACAAGTGTGATATTTTCTTAAACATATTGGTTACCAAACACTGTATCATCACGATATTGCTTTCTGCAGGAGCCGTAACAAATTGGCAGTATACACCAGCTATATATTGCATGTAAGACTGCCAATGGTATGGTTCATTCTTTGGAAATATCATCTTCTGAAAACATACTAAGTGCAGCTGTTGCAAGTGCTGAGCCTCAAGGGTGATACACAAGTGCTGAGCCCCAAGGATGAACAATTAATCTTTGATTTTCTGCAGACCTCCATATACATATATATGAATATATCTTTGCATGAAGTTGATTTTTGTTGACAGACTCATCTTTTATGAGTCAGACATGGTGAAATATCATATCCGATAAACTGGAATGTAGGTTTATAAGGAAGCAAAATGTGCACAATTAGTAATACAGACAAAAGCAGAAGAAAAGAAGCTTTTTAAATATGGTGTTACAGATGAATGCTGAAGATTACAATGACTATAGTTGAGACAGTGTAAGAAGATCCCTGACAGCTTGCAGCACTTGCCAGCTTTCAACTGCAGATGATAACAGTAGCCGTCTACAGAGCTGTGACAACAACGACGTGTTGCCATAGAGACATTTACAGAATCGTATTACGTTATTGGTTGACACAGCAGCATGAAGCTGCCATGCCCAGTCCACTGCCACTCTCAGGGATCAACTTGCACCTACTATAAATCAAGGGATTGATGAAGAGGTACAGCACTGAACAGGGGAGAGAAGAGCTTTGTTGCACAACTTGACAAAAAGAAGGGGTACATTGACAGGACACTTCCTGAGGCATTAAGAATATTTAATTTGGTAATGGATGGAAGTATGAGAAATAACAACTACGAAGGAAGACCACACAGCTTGAGGCTGTTGCCAAATTGCATCACTATGGAGGGCTGGGTGTTGGAATCCATGGGGCATCCAGCACATCCCACGTGTCCTTGACTGGTCCACTACTTTGACTGCCCCAGGAATTGCCCATACTGAAGTTGACCCTTCATCGGTGGTCGAGTGGAGGTCACTGCAAGATGTGGTGGGCAGTAAAAGACTTCGGAGGGCCTTCCCAGTTCATCTGACGAACAAGTGTTGGGCGTCATCTGTGGCTAATGAAGTCCCTGAGACAGATGCATTCACTTTCCCTGAAGCCTCACAGCTAACAAGGCCTGTGCATTCACAATGGGTGGGATTACTGGTAGTTGGGAGCTTCAACATTAGGCAAATAATGGGGCCACTTAGGGATATGGCATCAAAGAAGGGGAGGAATCCAGTGTGAACTCTTTGTGCATACTGGGAGGAGTCAATTCAGATGTGGAAACCCTGCTTCTGGGTGCCATGAAGAGCACAGGGTGCAGCCAGCTACAGGTGGTGGCTCATGTTGATACTAATGGTATGTGTCACTTTGGATAGGAAAAGATGCTCTCTGGTTTCAGGTACCTAGCTGAAATGGTAAAGCCTGCGCTGCCAGTCTTCCTCGTGAGAGGAAGGCGGAGCTCTCCATCTGCAGCATCATTGACAGAACTGACTGTAATCCTTTGGTACAGAGCTTAGTGGAGGGTCTGAATCAGAGGCTCACACGGTTCTCTGACCATATAGGCAGTAGATTCCTCAACTTGTGCCATAGGGCAGTGGGTTTCCAGGTTCCACTTAATAGATCAGGAGTCCACTATGCACAGAAAGCAGCTAAGTGGGTAGTGGGGGCTGGTTTTTTTGTGTTAGACAGTCTATGGAAACAAAAGAATGGATGTCAGTCTAAAAGGATGCAGGACAAACACACAAAGGTAGACCTAGAAACAGTTGGTATTGTAGTCATAAATTGTTGTAGCTGTGCTGCAAAAGAAACTGAGCTCCAAACACTAATGAAACACACTGAAGCTCAAATCGTTACACGTATGGAAAGCTCGCTAAGTCAGAAACAAGCTCATCTGAAACTTTTACTAAAGACTTAACTGTGTTCAGAAAAACAGATTAAATACAGTTGACGGTGGAGTGTTTATTGCAATCAGAAATAATTTACCTTGTAGTGAAATTGAAGTAGATAGTTCATGCGAGTTAGTAGGGCACAGGTTAGACTTTACAACAGGAATAAATTAATAATTAGTTCCTTTTACCAACCTGCAACTCGTAATATGCAGTTGCTGAACAGTTCAAAGAAAACTCGAGTCTCATTTCAAATAGGTATCCCACTCATACAATTACAGCTGGTGGTAACTTCAATCTACCCTCAATGTGTTGGCAAAAATACATGTTTACAGTCAGTGGTAGTCATAAAACATATCTGAAATCATTCTGAATGCCTTCTCAGAAAATTATTTTGAACAATTAGTTCAGGAGTCCACTCAAAGTGTAAATGGTTGCAAAAACATATTTGATCTCTTTGCAACAAATAATCCTGACCAAATAGGGAGCATCACGATGGATACAGGGTTTAGTGATTACCAGGTTGTTGTAGCGAGACTAAATACCACAACATTAAAACCCACAAAAAATAAATGCAAAATACATCTATTTTAAAAAACAGATAAAAATTCGTACGAGGTCTTCCTAAGAGACAATATCCACTCCTTTCAATTTGATTACTGTATTTACTTGAATCTAAGCCGCACTTTTTTTCCGGTTTTCGTAATCCAAAAAACCGCCTGCGGCTTAGAATCGAGTGCCAAGCAAGCGGAAGTTATGAAAAATGTTGGTACGTGCCGCCACAACTAACTTCTGCCGTCGAATATATGTAGCGTTACGCAGGTATGCTTTGTAGGCACAAAGATAAATACTGGCGCCAAAACCTCTGCGTCACTAAATAAATTTTTTTAAAAAAAGTGGAAGACGAGCTTTTTTTCTCCACTCATTTTTGACCACTGCATTTTCATACATTATCCAACAAAGTAAATACAAATTCCGTATTGTTCATCTTCATCTTCGAATTGTTGGTAAGGCGGGTACCAGGTTGAGATTCATTGGGAGAGTCCTTAGAAAATGTAGTCCATCAACAAAGGAGGTGGCTTACAAAACACTCGTTCGACCTATACTTGAGTATTGCTCATCAGTGTGGGATCCGCACCAGATCAGGTTGACGGAGGAGATAGAGAAGATCCAAAGAAGAGCGGCGCGTTTCGTCACAGGGTTAGTTGGTAACCATGATAGCGTTACGGAGATGTATAACAAACTCAAGTGGCAGACTCTGCAAGAGAGGCGCTCTGCATCGCGGTGTAGCTTGCTCGCCAGGTTTCGAGAGGGTGCGTTTCTGGATGAGGTATCGAATATATTGCTTCCCCCTACTTATACCTCCCGAGGAGATCACGAATGTAAAATTAGAGAGATTAGAGTGCGCACAGAGGCTTTCAGACAGTCGTTCTTCCCGAGAACCATACGCGACTGGAACAGGAAAGGGAGGTAATGACAGTGGCACGTAAAGTGCCCTCCGCCACACACCGTTGGGTGGCTTGCGGAGTATAAATGTAGATGTAGATGTAGAATGTAGCACAATTTCAGTGTACTACGAAAATGTGACTGGCAAGACTGGGATGTTTGTCAATATGGCCAACTCTACGTTCTGAATTTTTTCCTATCTGTGAGAAGAGATGGTTGCTAATAGGAACCTGATGAAATTTGAATCACATACGGTATTCTCTTCACCATAAGAATAATACGAATATAAACATTTTGCCATGTATTCTTTCGTGTTTGCTGCTATCTCATTTAAATCCTGTCTGCCTAATAAACCACGAAACTAGAGTGAGACAACAGCAAACGCGGAAGAATATACGTATCGTCTCATGTTTATATTCGTATTATTCTTATGCCTAATAGTGATACAGTCAGAAATGAAGCTCGGCAAGTGACAAATTTTTAAATCTAAGATGAATCTAATTTCTGTGCAGAATTTGATGTAATAAAGAAGCGGCCGCAAAGATTTTCAAACGGAGAAAAATTTTCGCCTAACTCTCATTCAGAACATGTTCTATCATACGCAGTCTATTATTTGATTCTTGTTGATCATTATCAAAGAAAGCAGCAGTGTAAGTAACAACAAATAGCAGTCTCTTGCCATTGTTTCGCTAATGAGACGATTCCCCCCCCCCCTTTTTTTACGCGGCGGTAGCGCGCACAAAAGCAAGCCATGCCGCGAGCGGCGACAGGCCGTAAACACGCACTATCAGAATGCGACAAACAATGCATGACACAGTGCAGTAATGCATTTTCAGCTTAAGAGTGACGCAAACACCTATAACAAAGAAAACGGCATTTATCAGATCAAAGCAAAATAAGCAATCGATTCAAACCAGACGAAGCACGTGAAAAAGGAAGGGTACCCGTATAAATACGGACGGAGCGCCTGACGCATAGCAATGGCTACGTGGTAAAGCTTAACTGCTAAGCTTACGACTCGAACCAAACTACTGTAGCTGTATCGTCATTCATTCGACCTAAATTGTGTCTCATATTACAATGGACCAACTTTGTTTCGATTTGGAGGTGCGGCCTAAAACTTTTCTCTCCCTTTGAATTTCGAGTCTCAAATTTCAGGTGCGGCTTAGATTCGGGAAATTTTTTTTTCCTTTATTTCGAGTCTCATTTTTCAGGTGCGGCTTAGATTCGAGTGCGGCTTAGATTCGAGTAAAGACGGTATGTAAGTGTAGACCAGATATGGTTTAAATTCAAAGAAATAGTATTGACAGCAATTGAGAGATATATACCAAATACACTAATAAGAGATGGTGCTGATCCATCATGGTACACAAAGAAGGTTGGAACACTGTTGCAAAAACTATGAAAAAAATATGCCAAATTTCAAACAATGCAAAAGCCACAAGACAGGTAAAGTTTTATAGACGCTCAAAATGTAGCATAAACTTCAATGCGAGATGCTTTCAACAGTTTCCAGAATGAAATTCTTCCCAAAATCTGATAGAAAATCCAAAGAGATTCTGGTCATATCTGAAGTATACCAGCAGAAAGACACAACCAATACCCTCACAGCATGATGACAATGATGATGTTATCGATAACAGTGCCACTAAAGCTGAGTTACGAGTTTTCCAAAATTACTTTAAAAAAGAAGACAAAGTAAATATTCCTGAATTCAAATCAAGAACAACTGTCAACATGAGTAACTCACAAACAGATATCTTTGATGTAGTGAAGCAGCTTAAATCACTTAATAAAGGCAAGGCCTCTGATGCAGACAGTATACCAGCCAGGTTTCTTTTAGAGTATGTTGAAATAGCTCCATACTAAACAATCATATACAACCAAAGGCTTGTTGAAAGATCCATCCCTAAGGACTGTAAAGTTGCACACGTCATACCAATATCCAAGAAAGAAACAGGAGTAATCCACTGAATTACAGACCCATATTGCTAATAATTTGCAGTAGGATTCTGGATCATATACTGTGTTTGAATATTATGGGTTATCTGGAAGAAAACAATTTACTGACAAACAGCTACAACAGATTGAGAAAAAAGCATTCTTGTGAAACTCAAGTAGCTCTTTACTCTCATGAAGTAATGAGTGCTATCGGCAGAGGATATCAAATCGATTCCACGCTTTTAGATTTCCAGAAGGCTTTTGACATTGTTCCTCATAAGGGACTTCTAATAAAATCACTTGCCTATGGAGCATCATCTCAGCTGCACAACAGGATTCATAATTTCCTGTCAGAAAAGCACAGTTCACTGTAATTGACAGAAAGTCATCAAGTAAAGTAGAAGTAATATCTGGCATTCCCCGAGGAAGCGTCATAGGCCCTCTGCTTTTCCTGATCTACATATATGATTTAGGAGACCATCTGAGCAGCCCTCTTAAGATTGTTTGCATATGATGGTTTTATAAAGCCATCAGATGATCAAAACAAATTGCAAAATATTTAGACAAGATATCTGTATGGTGCAAAAAGTGGCAATTGAGTCTAAATAATGAAAAGTGTGAGATCATCCACTTGAGTACTAAAAGGAATCTGTTAAATTTCAGTTACAGGATAAAACACACAAATCTACAGGCTATAAATCCAACTAAATACTTAGGGATTACAATTACAAATAACTCACACTGGAAAGATCACATAGATAATGTTGTGGAGAAAGCAAACCAAAGAATGTGATTTATTGGCAGAATGCTTAGAATATCCAACAGGTCTGCAAAAGAGGCTGCTTACACTATGCTTGTCCACCCCCTTCTGGAGTACTGCTATGCGGTGGGGGATCCACATCAGATAGGATTAATGGAGGACATGAAAAAAGTTCAAAGAAGGGAAGCTCATTTTGAATAATTGCAACAAAGGGGAGACAGTGGCATGATTATGTTACACAAATTGGGGTGGCAATCATTAAAAGTCAAGGCAATTTTTGTTGTGGCATGATCTTTTCATAAAATTGTAATCACAAACTTTGTCCTCAGAATGTGTAAATATTTCGTTGGCACCCATCTACAGCGGGAGGAATGATCATCCTAGTAAAATAAGACAAATCTGAGCTCGCATGGAAAAATTTGTGTGTCCATTTTCCCCGCACATTGTTCTAGAGTAGAATGGTGAAGAAATAGCTTGAAGGTGGTTTCATGAACCCTCTGGCAGGCGCTAAATTGTGAATTGCAGAGTAATCATGTAGATGTAGACGAGGGCTTGATTACAGCAAGTGAGTTCAAATGGACACAGGTTGTATTATTTCTACAGAAACAAAGACACTTGCACAGAATGGACCAGCATGGAGAGCTGCACCAGACCAGTCTCTGACAGATCACCACACCACAACAACACTCCAGGCACAGTAAATCTTCAAGTGAATATGAAATAAACCTGTGATTCTCCTAAAATACTGGGTGGTTATAACTGAGTTCCAAGTGCTCAAATGTGGACCGTATACATCGCAGAACAAGTTGACACATTGTATGTTCACTAATAAGTGCATTCACGGAGAATGTTGGAAAAAATAATTGTTACACTTTCTGCCATCAGCTGAAAATACACGGTAAGTAGCCAGAATGTGAAATGTTTCCTGTTTTGATGTCAATAGGCTATTTGTCACTTGGTGACGTGTTGATTTCTTTTGTGAAGTGACTGTTAGTATAAAGGGTTAAGAAGATTGAAGTTTTCCATATGAAACGCAATGACAATCGAGAAGAAAGACCCATGAACTACTGGTAAAGTTGTTCTATCAGAACAGCAGTGCTGCAGTACAGGAATATCGCCAACAGAAATAGCTGTGAAGAGAACCCATGTCAATAAATGGGCTACAGACCATGATCAAGAAATCTGAAGAAATAGGTGACTTACATGGTGCAGCAGGGAGAGAGATGTGGCTCATTCCCATGGCAGTTGATGAAATTGCTGTAGCTATAGCTGACCGTGCAGCACATGCCTCAAATTCTGCAGCCAGTGCTCCAACTGTGTCATGGGAAATGTCTTTCCCCACATCAATAGTTCAAGAGATTTTGCAATGCATTTTATATTGGTATCACTAAATGGTTCAGAATGTGCACCAAATGGAGCCATGCACCGAATGGAGCTGTGACTTTGGTGTTCGTTTTTGGCACACATGAAAATGGATGACATGAGGCCAGGGGACAGTGTTTGGATGGACGGGGGACAGTCTTTAGATGGATTAAGCACATTTTACTCTGTATGGTGCCAAGACTGCACAGAACCGTCACATATGGGGTTCTACTCCACTATATGTTGTGCAGGAACATCCACTGCACTTGATTATGTGACTTTGTGGTGTGGTTTCACAAGTTCCTTCATTCTCAGTCCATTTTTCTTCTAGGAGATGACACCTCGCAGGCCTGTTTGGTGTACAGTGACATGTGCACATTATGTGGACCTCCACATGTGATTCCAGCTTTGCATGAATGCAGTTGTGTGCACGTTATGTGGACCTCCACATGTGATTCGAGATTTGCATGAATGCAGTTGTGTGCACGTTATGTGGACCTTCACATGTGATTCCAGCTTTGCATGAATGCAGCTGTGTCCACATCACTTTTTTCATGCAAGATGGGGCAACAACACATGTCACTTGCCAGGTGAAAGATTTGCTTCGAGAAACCTTCAGCAATGACCACAGGATTTCTATGCAATTTCATGATGTGTGGCCTTCCAGACCCCTGACCTTCCATTTAATTTATGGTTGTGGGGATGTCTGAAAGATTGTGTCCATCAGGGATATATCTGGACTCTTCCTGATCTGAAGGATAGCATAAATGACTTATTGCTCTGATTACACTGGATACGCTGTGAGCAACTGTCGACCATACAGAACACGTGTTGTAACTTGTGACTATATCCTAATAAATTGCCAGATCCACCATTGTCATGTGTCTAATCATTCCTCCCCTTTTCCTGAACCCAGGAAGAAAGGGGAACAATTACTTTTTTCAGCATACTTCATGAGTGCACCAATTAATGCCCTGTGATGTATACATCCTCCACTGTAGCACTCAGACCTCCGCCTGTTTCTTTACAACCATCCAGTATATTGCTTACTTCTCTTTGCAGAGAGAATTGTTATTGCAATCTTGTATTTACACATTTGCTAAAATGTCTTAACAATGATGGCATTGTGGGGGAGACTTCATTTTGAAGCATGATAGTGCTTTATGTGAAGTTTCATTCAAATGTTCCTGGTCATCTTAATGTAGGACTTCGACAACTTAGTTTGGAGGTGCTTTCTGTCATGGAATAGTTATCTTAATTAACTCCATGTAATTATTTCTAATGGGATTACATAAATGATCATATGTTTTGTGTCTTCCATTTGGAGCAGTTGCAGGAAAGAGTTGTAAATACAGTTGCTGATACTGACCATGAGACACCAGAGTGAGTATAGCAAGAATTAGACCTCTCAACTGCCATTTTTGAATCACATAATAAAGCACATTTTAAAGTCTGTGAGATTGTCTATCAACTTATGTATTTCTCTTGTGGGCTCTCTTTGTTGTTCTCACATATATGTATTCTGAAATTCTTTAGGTAATTACAAGTAACTCTTGCCATTAGTAAGGTCTCTGAGGAAAAATAGGTGACTTAGCTTGCAAATCCCCAAGGCTTTTATTTAATTTTTAATAGAGAAACTGAAACCAAGCATCTCACCTGACAATCTTGATCTGCACAGATATTTCCAATTGCCAGTAGGCCTGAACTTCCAGTAGCCCCACAGAAACGACATACACCAGATGTTACACCTGCTGGCTTCGTACGTGTTCCTTCACGGAATTCTACCATAGCCTTTAGTGTGCAGGAGTCAGCCAGTGCCATAACCCAGAACAGTTTAGTGCGTCCACATCCTTCATGGAGGTCCACCTTTATTGCTTCTTCTTCTTCCTTGCATACCTATTGAACATATTTTTACATTCGCTAACAGAATTGTAGGAGAGAGGTAAAATGTTACACTGCATTTTTCATCCATATGTTACATAAATACTGGAAGAAGTAAAAGCAACAACTTACCACATAGTTGACATCTTGATAGGCACATAAATAATACTGAAAATATCACTATCTTTCAGGTGTAACCCGCTTCAGAACTGACAGAATACACATACACCTGCACAGTTACATTATCTCGGATGACTAAATTGTGACAGCACTGCAGACTGACTGGCATCATGGGCAGTGTTGCGTGGAGTTGGTGAGTGGAGAATGAAAGTGGGGAGCACAGGGAGGGGGGATGGGGAAGGGTAGTTGGCAGCTGGGAGGGACATGCAGATGATGCACAGTACAGGACTGTGGCACATGTGAGCTCATTCTGGCCACAGGTGGGTGGGTGGTGCATAGTGTAGTGATGTGGAGGAGTTTACCAGGAGGAGGAGATAGAGTGGAGGAAGAGAAGACTGCAGAGAGAAAGAGTGAAATAATCCTCTCATCTGTCTTCAGAGCTTCTGCGGCATCGTGCTGAATAACACTCGCTGCTGTGGCCAGAATCCACACACTCTCAGCACCAATAGGCACACAGGACAAGATAAATGAAGTGCTGTTTCACAGATTTAATCAAAAATGTTTATCGGAGGACCCATATTAACTTTCTCCACTGCAACACTATCCAATAACTCTAAATAAGGTTCAGCAACCTTGCTTTGACTGATGACAAAAGGTTAAACTTCACAGTACTCCAACGTTTAATTATTAATGTCCTATAACAATACAACTACTTTCAGAAAGATTCCAAGATCCAGCCACTGGAATGGAATATGTATACTGCTAAGAGTTCATACACCACCTCCAAATGTCTCATTAACAACTTCTGTCAACCGTCTCCACACAACCAAACAGAAATACAGTTTAGTGTCAATCGGTTAAAAGACATAGAACACCCAAATTTTTAAGGAAACAAATAGAACTTATTTGTTTCAATTACATGTTGCCAAAACCACTTTCTACAATGAACACTAACTTCAGCTAGCTGATGGCTCCACATTCTGATATAAGATGCCTTGTTCTATTGTGCACTTGCATGCTCTCTGAAAGGCAAGAGTCATCTAAAAAAGTGGAAAAGAATTAAACAGAATTCATCAGGGACACTTCCGTCCATACGGGAAGCCTCCTCTTCGAGACTTTATGGCCAGTCAAACAACACCTATGGACGTTGGCCACCTCCATCAAGACCTGTGCAAAAAATTCAAAGGGGGAAAAAGTGTTGTGACTCGCCGATCTTTCAAAGTGCCGCCGCGCAGTTACGCGCGTCCTCTACATGCGGCGCTGTCTGCCAGCCGTGCAGCAGCAGTGCCACCTAAGCGGCCAGCGGCCGCTGGACTTGGACTCAGTTATGATTTGACTGTTACAGTGTACACACACGTCTTACTTTGTTTACTTGATCTGTGACTTTCATGTATTGCATCTTCCTTGAAATATATTTGTTCAACTTGAAGTTATAACAATTGGCGACGAGGATGGGATTTTTCTTTTCAAACGTTGACCCACATGTTTCCATCGCTACTTTAGAGCAACTATTGCAAGGTCTCATAGAACAGCAAACGCTTCTCACAAATGCGATTCGTGATTTTGTCACGGCATCAACTGCGGGGCATCTCTCGTCATTGTCTCTACCTACTTTTCCACCTTACAACGAGACGGTGGAAGACTGGTCTGATTACAAAAAACGTCTTCGACAGCACTTCTTGGCATTTCGTGTCGCGGACAAACAAACATGTAAGTCTCTGTTCCTTTCATGGATTTCACCTCAAATGTATTGGTTGTTGTCGCAATTGGCTCCTTTGAAAGATTCTGCGTCTTTGTCCTTTGCTGAAATGTGCTCACTTCTGTCCGTCTATTTTCAAAAGCAAACGCATGTGGTAGCCTCTCGTGTTGCCTTTTATTGTTGTCAAAAACAAAGAAATGAATCCTATCGTGCTTGGGCTGCTGAACTTCACAGCCTCAGTAGAAAGTGTCAATTTGTTACTGAAGTTCACAAAGAATCCTACAGCGATTCCATGGTATGGGATGCTATCATCCAATCGGCGCCCGACAAAAAGTTAGGCAATGTGCCCTTCAGTTGGCAAATCTGACTCTAGATGAAGTCCTATCCATCACTCAGTCTTTTGAAATTTCTCGTGCCGCTGGAGAGCAAATAGGGGCATGGGGCGACATCGGGGAAATACAACCTCTGTGCGATGTTGATGAAGCGTGTGGCGTGTCCCCGCCGGCCGACGTGGCCGCAGTACGCTCCCAAGCGCAGCCTCGGCCTAACTGTAAACAAACCTCTAAGAAACTGCAGCAAAACCCATGGCAACTTCCTTCATGTCTGCGGTATTTTAGGAAACATTCACGAGAAGAGTGTCCACAACGTTGGGCAGTGTATCACAAATGCAAAAAAAAAAAAAAGGTCATTGTCATCCGTTTGAAAATCCAACCGCATGTATGATGTTCATGAACATGATACTGATTCTGATTCTGTGTTGTCTGTCAATTGTACTTCTTCCCTTTCAGGGAAGTTATTCCTCGCTGTCCAAATACTTGGTCAAGATGTTCGCATGCAGGTGGAAACTGGTTCTGCTGCCACTATCATCAGTTCTCATATGTATCTTCAGTTGGGTTCTCCAATCCTGTCACCTGTCACTAGGCAATTAAGGACTTAACAATAAACAGAAGATTTCTCTCTTGGGACAATTTGATGCTGAGGTATCTGACAAATCTGTCGTTCGCACTGTTCCCATATTTGTGGTCAACCACAGTAATGCGGAGAATCTTTTTGGTTTCGATGCCTTTCACGTTTTTGGGTTCTCCATAGATGACTCTGTCAATATTGTCTCTGATGCTATTCCTTATGCTCAATTGGATTCCCTGTCGACGACATTTTCGTCCCTTTTTTCTCCTGGGTTAGGCCATGCAAACGACTTTGAAGCTGATATCACGCTCAAACCCATTGCTCGGCCTAAGTTTTTTCGGGCTCAGCCCATTCCTGTGGCCCTTCGTGATAAGGTCAAATGGGAGCTGGATCGTCTCACTGCTTCAGGGGTCTTGCTTCCTGTCACTTCCAGCGAGTGGTCCTCTTCTGTCGTTGTCGTTGCTAAGCCAAATGGTGATATTCATCTCTGTGGTGATTTCAAAGCCACTGTAAATGCTCAATGCCTTATCAACACTTACTCTATGCCACGACCTGAAGAATTGTTCACTAAACTTGCTGGAGGCCAGTATTTTTCTAAACTTGACCTGTCAGAAGCTTATCATCAACTTCCTCTCGACGCTGCTTCCCACAGTTTATGGTCCTTAACACGCCTTTCGGCCTCTATCAATGCCAACGATTGCCATTCGGGGTTGCCAGCGCCCCTGCTCTCTTTCAGCGATTCTTGGAACAATTATTGCTCACTGTCCCTGGGTGTATAAATTACCAGGACGACATTGTTGTCACTGGCTCCACCACTGACAAACATCTTAAAAATCTCCGCACACTTTTTCATGCCTTACAGACTGCCGGTCTTAAGTGTAATCTTCAGAAATCAAAATTTTTTCCGGCATATATCATGTACTTGGGGTTTCAACTCTCTTAGGATGGTATTTGTCCTCTTCGGCAAACTGTTGCTGCGATCAATGCCCTTTCTCACCCTACATCTGTTAAGGAACTGCAGGCCTTCTTGGGGAAAATAGCATACTATCACAAGTTTTTGCCATCTGCTGCTTCGGTGGCTCAGCCGTTGCATCGCCTGTTGCATAAAAACGTGCCTTTTCACTGGTCAGCGTCATGCAATGCGGCTTTCCAGAAATTGAAGACTATGCTGAAACGGGCCCCGTGCCTGGCTACTTATCGACCTGGCCAACATCTTATTCTTGCCACAGATGCCTCTCAATACAGGGTCGGTGCAGTCCTTGCGCACCATTTTTCTGACGGTTCTGAACAACACATTACTTATGCCTCCAAAACGCTCACGGATGCCCAACAAAAGTATTCTCAAATTGAAAAAGAAGCTTTGGCCATTATTTATGCTCTTCATAAGTTTGGTGTTTTTCTCTATGGATCCAAATTTCATCTTGTTACTGATCACAAACCACTTGTTTCCTTGTTTCACCCATCAATGTCATTTCCCAACAAGGCTGCACACCGCACTTGTGGACGGGTTCCCCATCACCGGGGACCAGCTGGCGACTGCTACGGGTTCTGACCCTACCTTCTCCCGGGTTTTATGCTGTATTCAGAAGGGTTGGCCAGATTGTCCATCTGCTAAGACTTCTGATCCGTTGCGGAACTAGTACGCTTTGCGTTACCGCCTCACGGCCAGGGATGGTGTTATCCTCCTTTCCACCGAAAAGGCTTCGCCGTGTGTTGTGGTACCTGCGTCTTTGTGTGCTTTGGTCTTGTGCCTCCTTCACCAAGGGCACTGGGGTGTCTCTCGCACAAAATCTCTGGCACACTGTCATATGTACTGGCCCGGCATCGACTCTGAAATTGCACACATGGTCACTGCCTGTCGCCCTTGTGCGTCAAAGGCCGCTGCCCCGAAGTCATCTTTGTCACCGTGGCCTTCGGCTGAGAAGCCCTTCGCAGGGCCTTTTTTAGGTACCTATTGGCTTTTTGTTATTGATGCCTACTCTAACTTTCCTTTCATTGTCCGTTGCACGTCGCCTACCATCGTGGCAACCAACAATGCTCTCGTTCGCATTTTCTCTTTGGAAGGCCTTCCCTCTACTCTTGTTACTGATAATGGTCCGCAATTTGCCTCTTCCGATTTTGCGGATTTTTGTGCCTGTCATGGCGTCATGCATGTCACGGCCCCTCCATTCCATCCACAGTCAAATGGTTTGGCTGAACGACTGGTCCGCACATTTAAGGCTCAGATGAGGAAGTTCCTGACTTCTTCTGCTGATGATGCGCTTCTCCAATTTCTGGCTTCTTACCGTTTCACCCCCATGGGCGACCACAGCCCGGCTGAGCTCTTACATGGCCGACACCCCACACGTTACTTCATCTTCTCCGGTCTTCCACCTCATGGCCGCGGGTGCCTTCATTTGGCCGGTTCACCGCCGACGACCTCGTATGGGTACAGGGATATGGCAGGTGGCCAAAATGGAGTCCTGGCCACATCTTACGACACCGTGGCCAACGTCTGTATGAAATCCAGACAGACACGGGTGTTCCAGTGCGTCATTCGGACCACCTTCAGCCTCGTGTGCCGGCAACACCTGTTCCGGATGCTGCTACACCACCTTCAGCTCTACCTGACACTCGGGATACTGGAATCTCTCATTACTCACAACACAGTCCTCTCACCATCATATCGGTGCCAGCACGAGAACTGACGCCACCAGGAGACGTGCCCATGCAGGAAGCAGATGATCATCATCTGTCGGAGCAATTCTACTCGCCTCCTTCTCCTACGGACATGGACACATCAGCCATGTCTCCTGTTATAACAACCGGACTTGCCGTAACCGGCAGATTAGTGCACGGGGCCCCATCAGATTCGACTCCCACATCTCCTGTCATCTCGACCCGTTATCATCGGGGACACTTCCGCCCATACGGGAAGCCTCCTCTTCGAGACTTTACGGCCAGTCAAACAACACCTATGGACGTTAGCAATCTACAGGCGACCTCCACCAAGACCTGTGCAAAAAATTCAAAGGGGGTAAAGTGTTGTGACTTGCCGATCTTTCAAAGTGCCGCCGCGCAGTTCTGCGCGACCTCTACATGCGGCGCTTTCTGCCAGCCATGCAGCAGCAGTGCCACCTAAGCGGTCAGCCAGCCAGCGGCCGCTAGACTTGGATTCAGTTACGATTTGACTGTTAAAGTGTACACATGTCTTACTCTGTTTACTTGATCTGTGACTTTCATGTATTGCGTCTTCCTTGAAATATATTTGTTCAACTTGAAGTTATTACACTATCTTTCCACATTTAAAAAGTAACTTTAATGGCCATGAAGAATCCCTAGCTTCTGACTTGAGTTAAACAGTTTAAAACATCAATTTCACCTCATAGGCCCCATGACTTGCCACCTGCAGCATGGGACAGCATTCAGCTGACTCACAATTTCATGACTCTCCAAAACACTCCCGAAAATTAACTTAAAATTCAGGCCAATCAACCCTCATGGGAAGCTGTAGCTCTTCAACTGCCCATTACCTGCACACTAATAGCTTCTGCTGTAAGGCAATGCTTCCTGCAAGGACTTTCAAAACTTTCTTTCCAATAGATGTAGGAAACACTAGTCTTCATGCAAAGTCACAGGCCTTTAAACCAATCACATAGGCTCTGGTCACAGTCCATTCAGGAGGATGGGAGAAAGAGTGTACCAAGCACCTCTACGACGAAGAAAAGCTCCTTGCCCCAAATACAAGCTCTGATACAAACAATAGCCACAGAACAGTCACACAGGCAAAACCAAGAAAATATAGTTGAAAGGTGTGAGTGGAGGATGAGTGAAGTTAGGGTATAGCAGACATTTAGGCCACGAGGATAATGGATGTCAAATCAAACACCTTTCAGTTGTCCAGTTTCCAAACTTATTTTATTTGGCTACCACTTTTGGTGATTTACTATGCCCCTTCAGGCCCATTCCACCTCTGTTCTGGTCAAAACAAGGGCCAGCATTCGAAAAGTGGTATATATAGTTTCCTGCTTGCTATAATGATCACTTCTATTATCATCTGGCAACTGTTTGGCAGATGATGGTTGAAGTGATTGCTATAAAAACTAAAACTAAACTCCTACCAAACAGGCCATGAAGGTCCAATGGTACCGAACAGTCACAGTGTCATCCTCAGCCCATAGGCATCACTGGATGTGGATATGGAGGGCATGTGGTCAGCACACCACTCTCCCGGCCGTATGTCAGTTTCCGAGACCGGAGCCGCTACTTCTCAATTAAGTAGCTCCTCAGTATGTCTCACAAGGGCTGAGTGCACCCCGCTTGTCAACAGCGCTCGATAGACCAGATGGTCACCCACCAAAGTGCTAACCCAGCCTGACAGTGCTAAACTTCGGTGATCTGACGGGAACCAATGTGACCACTGTGGCAAGGGTGTTGGCTAAGTGATTGCTATAGCAAGCAGAAATCTACAGGTACCAGTATTCGAATGCTGGCCCCTGTTTTAACCAGAACTGAGGTGGGATCTTCCTACATGTTGGTCAGGGGCCTGAAGATGGTGTAGTAGATCACAGAAACTAGTAGCCAAATAAAATAAGTTTGGAAACTAGATGGCTGAAAGGTGTTTGATTTGACATCCTGTATCAAACAGCCGAGTCCTGCAAACATTTCTGAAAAGGTGGACATACAGAGGAGGATAATGGGGTCGAAAGTTGTGTTCCAAGGACAATTCCCCCTACATAATTTAGAAAAGCCACTATTGGGAGGGAAGTATCCAGAAGACAAAGATTAGGAAGCAATGATTCAAACTGAGCAAGCTGTGCTCAGTGGTATATTCTGCCACTGTGTGATCAACAATGGTACTGGCCACAGTCTGGCAGAGGGCATTCATTTGGGTGGACAGCTGGTTGGTCGTCACATCCATATAAAATGCTGTGCAAAAGTTACTGCATAGCTGGTACACAATCAGATTGCTTTCAATGGGAGTCCTACCTCTGACAAGATATGATATGATTTTGATAAGAGTCACAATCTCTTGCCATAAAGGTCGTACACCTGTCGTAGACCTATACGTGAGACCTGTCCAAGGCACCCACCCAACACATCCCAGTCCAGTCCTGTCAGAGGCTCATCCTATCCTAACAGAGGCAGGTCTACCTGTGAAAACAAAAAATGCTTTATTTCAAGGACTAATTCACAACCTATGAAGTCTGGATCTTACTAACAACACCAGCTTCTCTGAGTCATGTAGAAGGGAATTGCCCCTGCAACATCTTCTTCAATTCTGTAATCCTCATGGCCTCAATCTCTGCTAGCCCCAGGCCCACACCCGTCTCTAATCCTATCCCATCATCCTAACATCACTCACCCTGTACTCACACCGTGCCTTCTGAAGTACCCCTCTTCCTTTGCTCTGTATCCCTCTCCTAACCCACTCCTCCACTTCATTGTACACTACACAAGACTTTCCCTGGATGCACTCAGTATAAGCTCACCAATGCCAAATTCTTATCACTGGTGCCATTCCTGCTGCCTCTCCCAGCCATCAGCCACCCTTCCCAAATCCTCCTTCTCACTCCGCAGCTCTTCCCTTCTTCAGAGTGTATATGTGTGTGTGTGTGTGTGTGTGTGTGTGTGGGGGGGGGGGGGGAGGGGGGGGGGAATATATATATATCCTGGTTACACATATATTTTTTCCCATGTGAAAATACATCTTTTTCCTAGGAGAAAATACACTTTTTCTGTGTTAAGCGACAATATACTTTCCCTTGGAGCTGTAAAAATTACAAATCCTCTGAATGATAAAGGCATTATGTACCAGCACAGAACATCCTAGTGCTTAAGGCAAAAAACTACACATTTTGGAAAGATATTTGATGTGTGGCAACTTACACACAGTATACTTTCAGATCGCGAAAGTATAAATACAAATTCCAGCATGCTAACTTTCGAAGCATTGTAATTGAAATTGCGACACACTTTTGTTGGACAATCATGGGTCACATTATGTGATTCATCAGCCAATGACAGCAGATATTCAGAGCATATGACCTGTGATATTGTCAGCCAATAGCAACATCATTGTTACATAGTGCGAACACACAAACAGGAAAAGTTAATGGTTTAAATTAAATTACATTCAGCATAGCTACATGGTAAGCTGGGCTTTCACCTACAGCAGTGATCAGTCCCCACCCCCGGATTTCATCTATAGTAGTGGTCGATTCCACCCCCCCCCCCCCCACCCCCCCTCCCGTCCCTCGAGTGTGTGGTTGGTGGGCAGGATCGCAGGAGCACAGCTTAAACTGCAGTAGCTGACAAGCACAATTATAATTTTCACTACTGTGTACTGAACATTTTATTGTTACATAGTGCGAACACACAAACAGGAAAAGTTAATGGTTTAAATTAAATTACATTCAGCATAGCTACATGGTAAGCTGGGCTTTCACCTACAGCAGTGAACAGTCCCCACCCCCGGATTTCATCTATAGTAGTGGTCGATTCCACCCCCCCCCCCTCCCGCCCCTCGAGTGTGTGGTTGGTGGGCAGGATCGCAGGAGCACAGCTTAAACTGCAGTAGCTGACAAGCACAATTATAATTTTCACTACTGCGTACTGAACATTTTATGGACTGAAACTCCACTGCAGAGTGAAAATCTCATTCATTTTATGGACTACTTGGCCGAATAAGTGTTCTGCTGAGCACTTTGACTTTTCCACAGAAAACTCAGTTATGTGCAAAATTGCTCAAGAATTCACTTCACAGTTTTTTTGAAGAATAATAATACTTTTTGCCCTTGTTATTGCATAATTTGCAATCTATGAAAGAATTAAGATAAATATGAAAAACTAATCTTGAAGCTTGGTCTATTTTCCTGTATTACCCTTAAAATACACTCCTGGAAATTGAAATAAGAACACCGTGAATTCATTGTCCCAGGAAGGGGAAACTTTATCGACACATTCCTGGGGTCAGATACATCACATGATCACACTGACAGAACCACAGGCACATAGACACAGGCAACAGAGCATGCACAATGTCGGCACTAGTACAGTGTATATCCACCTTTCGCAGCAATGCAGGCTGCTATTCTCCCATGGAGACGATCGTAGAGATGCTGGATGTAGTCCTGTGGAACGGCTTGCCATGCCATTTCCACCTGGCGCCTCAGTTGGACCAGCGTTCGTGCTGGATGTGCAGACCGCGTGAGACGACGCTTCATCCAGTCCCAAACATGCTCAATGGGGGACAGATCCGGAGATCTTGCTGGCCAGGGTAGTTGACGTACACCTTCTAGAGCACGTTGGGTGGCACGGGATACATGCGGACGTGCATTGTCCTCTTGGAACAGCAAGTTCCCTTGCCGGTCTAGGAATGGTAGAACGATGGGTTCGATGAC
The DNA here is from genome assembly GCF_023864275.1 of Schistocerca cancellata. Taxonomy (NCBI): domain Eukaryota; kingdom Metazoa; phylum Arthropoda; class Insecta; order Orthoptera; family Acrididae; genus Schistocerca; species Schistocerca cancellata. The sequence goes on from NC_064630.1 coordinate 393,809,871, forward strand.
GGTTTGGATGTACCGTGCACTATTCAGTGTCCCCTCGACGATCACCAGTGGTGTACGGCCAGTGTAGGAGATCGCTCCCCACACCATGATGCCGGGTGTTGGCCCTGTGTGCCTCGGTCGTATGCTGTCCTGATTGTGGCGCTCACCTGCACGGCGCCAAACACGCATCATTGGCACCAAGGCAGAAGCGACTCTCATCGCTGAAGACGACACGTCTCCATTCGTCCCTCCATTCACGCCTGTCGCGACACCACTGGAGGCGAGCTGCACGATGTTGGGGCGTGAGCGGAAGACGGCCTAACGGTGTGCGGGACCGTAGCCCAGCTTCATGGAGACGGTTGCGAATGGTCCTCGCCGATACCCCAGGAGCAACAGTGTCCCTAATTTGCTGGGAAGTGGCGGTGCGGTCCCCTACGGCACTGCGTAGGATCCTACGGTCTTGGCGTGCATCCGTGCGTTGCTGCGGTCCGGTCCCAGGTCGACGGGCATGTGCACCTTCCGCCGACCACTGGCGACAACATCGATGTACTGTGGAGACCTCACGCCCCACGTGTTGAGCAATTCGGCGGTACGTCCACCCGGCCTCCCGCATGCCCACTATACGCCCTCGCTCAAAGTCCGTCAACTGCACATACGGTCCACGTCCACGCTGTCGCGGCATGCTACCAGTGTTAAAGACTGCGATGGAGCTCCGTATGCCATGGCAAACTGGCTGACACTGACGGCGGCGGTGCACAAATGCTGCGCAGCTAGCGCCATTCGACGGCCAACACCACGGTTCCTGGTGTGTCCGGTGTGCCGTGCGTGTGAGCATTGCTTGTACAGCCCTCTCGCAGTGTCCGGAGCAAGTATGGTGGGTCTGACGCACCGGTGTCAATGTGTTCTTTTTTCCATTTCCAGGAGTGTATATCAGACACAAATATGTCTGTAAGATTTAAACATGGCATAAATGGCTGGCCTTCTGGGCCCAAAATTTTTCTAAATAGCTGGTCCTAAAGTGTAAAGTTTTGAAATGAGAGTAAAATGCTCCACGATTTAAGAAATGAATCGCACATGGTCACATGTAACGTAATTCATCTTGTGTAAAAGGAAATGCATTTTGAAAGTAATGATCTCAAGCAACGGATTGCAATACTTTTCCGAGACCTGTCATAAATGTAATCAGTTGTGATGTCACGTTCATCAAAAGTAGTTTGTTGTTACAAGTATTGCACAGTCTTCATCCTACAGCCTTCGACTCATTTTGCTGTTGGCAGACACTTGTGTGTGCAGTTTGTTTTGCTGTAAATGGAGCATTTTATTTGAAACTAAAATTTTATTTTGATATTATTGTTTCGTTTATGTTTTCTTGCTGCAGTATTATTCTGTAGTAGTGGGAGAAAGGAAAATTCTTTGTTAGAGTATCTGTTCTTACTAGTCACAATTACAAAAATTTAACTGGAAACTAAAGCATTGAAAAACTACTGGAATTCTAAAAAAAATCCCAGGTTTTCCTGGATTTTTCAATTATGAAAAAATTCTCAGGTTTTTCCCAGATTTCCTGGTTGTCCCAGGCCATATACACCCTGTTCTTTTGCCCATTCCACCCAACACAACCACGGACACCACTGAGCTGCAGTGCCGGCACGATGTAGCTAGCCCAGAGAATGTATGAGGCCTGTTCAAAAAATTCCAGAACATTCATAGTTTTGCACCAATAGTGTGTTGGAGCAAAATACGGCTGGCATCCCTGCACACACCTGTGTTTAATGTGTAACTGCTGGAAGTTTCATTGTTGTATGTTTGTCAGTTATTGTTCAATGTTGTATTGAGTTGAACGTTGTGTCGCATATTTTGCGAATTTTGAGATGGCAAGAGTTAGAAAAGGAACACATCTGTATTAAATTTTTTTATGAAACTTAAGAAGATCTTTACAGAGACACACCAAATGATGCAGGAAACGTACAGTAATGAGTGCTTAAACTGTACTCAGTGTTACGAATGGTTTGCATGGTTTAAAAATGGCCAGACAGAAGTTAAAAATGACACTCATTCAGGGTGCCCTTCAATGTCTAACAACGATGCTCATGTCAGAACTGTCAATGAAATTGTGCATGCCAATTGAAGACTGACTGTCCACGAGGTTGCAAAAGAATGAAACATTTCAGTTGGAACATGTCATGAAATCCTGACACAGCATTTTGGAATGCATTGTGTTACCACCAAGTTCATCCCAGAAGACCAGAAAGACGTTTGCCTTACAATCTGTGAAGAGCTTTTAGATCACGCAAATGAGAATGAGATGTTCCTTAAGAGAACTGTAACAGGTGACGAGACGTGGGTCTATGGTTATGATGTTGAGACCAAGGTTCAATCTTCACAGTGTGTCAGGAAAGATTCTCCAAGACCAAAATAGCTCATTACGTCAACTCATATTTCAAAGCCATGTTGATAGTTTTAGTTGACTTTGAAGGATTAGTCCATCTCGAATTCAATCAACGGTACTATCAGGACAGGTTGCAATGCCTGTGAGAAAATGTGAGAAGGAAATGGCCTGAAATGTGACAAGACAATTCATGGCTATTGCATCACAATAACGCACCCCCATTTTCATCCCTGTTGGTGCATGGCTATTGCACATAAAACAAAATCACTGTGCTGCCTCATCCCCCATACTCTCCAGACCTGGCACCTGCAGGCTTTTTTTTTATTTTCAAAGTAGGAAACACCACTCATAGGGTGAAGATTTGCAACAATAGACAAGATAAAAGAAAAATTGCAGACAGTGCTTCACGCAATCCAGGAAGGGTCATAACAAGGCTGCTTCTGGAAGTGGAAATGGTATTGGGAGCAGTGTAAAAATAGTGGAGGGGAGTATTTCAATGAAGACCATGCACAATAAGTAAAAGGTAAGTGTAAAAAAAATTTGTGGACAAAGTTCCAAAATTTTTTGAACAGACCTCACATACATGCAGGTGTATGTGTATCTTATTACCTCTGAAGAAGAATTCATCCAAAAACTAGCAATGTTCTCAGTATTTTTTATGTGTCTGTTGACATATTAACTATATGGTAAAGTGTTACCATTACTCATTCTATTATTTACATTCCATCACAGACTTCTGATTTACCCATCCTTATGCTATGATATTTTTGTTTAAAAAAACTTCAAATCAGTATAAAACAAACAGTTTATGCAAAATCCTGATTTAAAAGGTCCTGCTTTTTATTCTTAGGTTGCAATTATCAATTTCTCACATACAGATTATATGTGAATAAGGAAGAATGAAAAACTTAAGTTTCCTTTCTTTCTTTTTTCTTTTACTGAAATCTGGAACCAGCTAAATATATAGCAACAGTATTTTATGTGGCAATTTGTCTTAAATATATTTTGTCATAGCGTAAATGTTGGTTGCCTGGGACAGTATTCCTGCGCGTTTTAAATGCACTAACATATTAAATCATGTGACTGGAATGCAATCTATTTAGAAGAATGATACATGGTTTATAGTTAGTATCTGTGCAAGATTCACATTTCTCACATACATCTTCTTAATTTTGGATAAACTAATTTGCATTATAAACTCTTGTACAATTTTGATGCTTAGTTTCCCTTGTTCAAGAAGGCAAGTGGTGCTTCAGTTCTAGTCTGCTGGTATTTTACTATCAATTTTTGGCTGTTGATTGCTTTTAAAATAAACTGCTGTTGATTGCTTTTAAAATAAAAGTACAGGATATGATCACACTGCAAGATTTTGGCACATAGAAACTCCATGATGATTTAATTCTGAAATGGCATGTGGGAAATCCACAGATATAAAGGTAATATACCACGCATCACATCACAAACATGACGAAAAGCCAGCAGTAAACATATATAACGTCTATTAATAAAGGAAGTGAGCTTTTGTTACCCACATTTTTATTCTACTTACATATGTTTAATCCCTGTCTCCTTCAAAATACTCACCTACTCTCTTCATTTAATTATTCAAGTAATGTTCACACTTCAACTTACAGTCCTGGAAAGCTTCTTTTGGAATGTTAATACCCATGACAAAATCTCTTTAACATAATCAATTGTCTCAAATATTCTCTTACTGTTCTCATAAGATGCATTACAAACAATTAAGGAATGCTCTCTAACAATATCTCAGCACATTCAGAAAGCATTAATAATCAAGAACCTTCATATCCTTTAAATGAATTGTAGCAATCTTCACTAAACTTAAAAGAACTTAAAAATTGAGCACCATGCTGTTCATTTTGTACTGTTACACATTTGTAAACAAAATGTAGCAAATGAAACCAATTAGGGGAAACTTAATTTTCAATCCAGAAATTCACATAAAATTTAAAATTATGTTTACTATTCTGCCCTAGGAGTAAAATCATAATTTTAATGATAGACTAACATGTAGTAAGAATGTTTTCAAAAATCCCCATAAAATACATCTATTCAGCTATATATTTGCTTACCTGTCTCTGGTGCATACGAGTACGTCGATGCAAATGCAGGAATCTGTCACAATCAGCACACAGATTTCCACAAATGTTGCACTGTATTATTGCCCCAGTTTCCCCATCATCATGATTGCTGCATGTAGGCTGCAATTACAGAAATTACCTTTTTATTTCATTTACAAATACATTCATGTGTCAAAACACTTTTATCTGTTAAATTATTTAATTATTTTGTGTGAATCACATTATAGAGAACAGTCAAAATATACAACTATTAAATAAAGTAGTTATTGCAAACTGCTCTCATGTGATATATCAAAGGGCTGCTAAACAGTAATAAGTTAATAAGTGTTCACATTTCATTGTTACTGAAGGCTTCCCCCCCCCCCCCCCCCCCCTCCCACACGAAAGGCCATACAGAAAACAATCATTCAGATAACAATGAAAAGTTGTTTTCTTATATCAAATGGAATTTTTTGTCTTAGGTATATTACAGCAACCACTACGCACAAAATTTTATAAAGAATATATTTATAATTAGGTACAATTACCATATAAATTACTGTTTCTATGTAGCTCAAGTCATATGTGGCAATCATTTAGATAGAGTGTTACACTTAAAAATTTAACTGGTAATTCAAAATGGAATTTTATTATTTTCTACAGTTATTATCTACATTACTAAATGTCTAACCCAGTTAATGGTTCATTTTACACATTCTCAGGTGGAGGTTGTCTTCAAACAGCTTACAGGGCACAAAAATATGTATTCCAGTATTTCATATAATTACTGACCAAATTTAAAAATTTAAAATGCTGTCATAACCAGCTCATTAAGAGACATAACCTTATGTTAAAGTTTCAACACCGTAAGACAAGTATCACAGTTACAAAATTTCCATATGTTTTGAGGTAACTCATGGTGCACAAATTACCCCGACTACAATCATCCATTATTTGAGAATGAGAACGCTTAGTGACTTACAACAAATTTTTCACATAATTTCAAACCTTTATGAAACTTTTTCTCACTGATGAATCCCGCAAAATGATGAAATGAAAAAAAAAAACAAAAGTTCATTGCTTACTGCATTTTTGCTGTTCATGCAGAAGAACTTCATCATCAAGTATGACAGTTTAATTTATGATTTCTTTACTAGTAACTCTATTTACAACACATTTTTAGACAGTAACCATATATACCACTGAATGTGCCTGTAAAATTATATTATTGTGCAGCTCATAGTCCAGGAGATATCACAAACATTGAGATGTGAGAAAAATTAACTTTTGCTTAAAACTGACAGTAAATTATCGAGAGTATACTCATCCAGTGTCTGATAATGAAAGCATTTAGTGACTTCCAACAAGCTTCAAGGTAATTTCAAATCTTTCTAAACTTTTTCTCACTTACATGCATGATGTCAAATATTTAACTGCTTAACGCTTGTAAAGTAATGAGGCAAAAAGATTATATATCAATAAAAAATAATAAAGATATACTCACCAAGCTGTGACAGGAGAAAACATACATAAAGGTTAAGGAAATGTGAAAGGACTGGTAAAGTTTAGAAATCTTGTCAGTCTGTTTCCTTCATCCCTCTTCCTTCCCCTTCAATCCTTCTCCGAGAAGAAGGAGCCACTGGTTCTGAAAGTTTGCACATTTCCTTGACCTTTTTGTATGCTTTCTCCTGCCCCCACTTCATGAGTAGATTTTTTTTTCTACAAATTATATTAGACAAGGGAGTTTGTTTCTTTAAAGAATTGGGGGAAGGTGGTTTATTGATTAAAAGAATGAACATTTAGCAACATATGGACCTCAAACTGGTTATTAGTGTTAAGCTATAACATGTATTTATTTTTCTTATGTTTGCAACAGAAGGGAGATGGTCGCATTGATAAACTATATTGCAGAAATAAAACTGAAACAAAAATCTGGGACTTGACAAAAGTATCGGCCACTGAGTCGAATCTTGTTCTTAAACAGCAGAAATGATCTTCCAGTGATTTTATAGAATGGTTAAGAAATTGTAATGTTTGCTAATGACACAAGCATACTAATCAGATCCAAAATCAACCTTAGTAGACACAGCTCAAATGATAGGTGAAGAGGCCTGCAACTGAGTCACAGCAAACAACTATATAAAAGAATGATCCGCAATTCCACATGAGTCAAGATGACCTGCTAGACCCAGAAGTAGTCAATAATGGTCAATTACTAAATAAAACATTGTGTGTAAAATTATTTGAGGTCCAGCTACATAACATGTTAAATGAAGTCAAATAATAAATAAAACTAATCAAGGAGATCATTTCACCATGTTTGTATCTTTAATTGTATTGGGCTAAAGACAAGGGTATTGGCGTATGTTGTACATTTTCTCTCAGTTTTGACTTAAGGAATGCTCCTAACATGAAAACCACAAGTGTGAAGTAAGAATATCATGAAAAGAAGATAACTGCAGTCTTTCAGAAGACTCTTTAAAGATCTTAAAATTCTTATACTAACATCTCTGAACATTTACTCCTTAACAGTTTTTGTGGCTAAGAACATAAATCAGATTCAGCTGAACTGCAGGCAGGCACAACAAAGAAGACTTTCACACCAAAAGCTTTTGGCCAATGGTCTTCGTCAACAAACCCACCCACCCACACACACACACACGTGAACGCAACTCACACACACGACTGCAGTCTCAGGCAACCGTGTGGTTTTAGTTGCCTGAGACTGCAGTCGTGTGTGTGAGTTGCAATTTGTGTGTGTGTGTGTGTGTGTGTGTGTGTGTGAAGGCACGTGCATGCGTGCATGTGTTTGTGTGTCTATTGTGGACAAAGGCCATTGGCCGAAAGCTTTAAGTGTGAAAGTCTTCTTGTTGTGCCTATTTGCGACTCAGCATCTATGCTATATTGTGAATGGCAACTTTCCTTCTCATAATATTGTTACATTCCATCCTGAATTTTACATTGTTTGATTTCAGCTGAACTGTAATTTACACAACCATAATCCATGGCACATAACAAATTTTATGCATACTTTGTCTCCATGACAAGGATTTAGTGTGTCCTCTGATGCAAAAGCCTTCAATAAACTCCCGTACGAAATAAAGCAAGAAACTGGGCATTCCTGCTAATGCAAAGAAAATTAAAGACAACATTTCAATCACTCCTTCTACAAATTATTTAATTATTTTGGTTCAAAGACAGAAAATTTCTATTTCATATGTGCTTGGCAAGCAGCAGTGTTCATTATAAAGCTGCATGCAAATATCAGTGCACTGTAAACAGCCCCGTGTTGTTATAGGCATTGGAAAACACCAGTATGAGATAGAAATAACCAATTTGTACAGGTATGGAGGCTTCAAAATGATCTTTGGAAGTCTACAACAACAATAACAATATGAGATAAACAGCTGATAATTAATGTAACAGCAGAAGTGGCAGCTTTCTTCAAAGAAGCAGCTGTCCACTAGTTAATTTACTAGGTTCAAATTAATGATATAAATGTAATAGAGAGAAACATTCCACATGGGAAAAATATATCTAAAAAGAAAGATGATGAGACTTACCAAACAAAAGCACTGGCAGGTCGATAGACACACAAACAAACACAAAAATACACACAAAATTCTAGCTTTCGCAACCAACGGCTGCTTCGTCAGGGAAGAGGGAAGGAGAGGGAAAGACGAAGGGATGTGGATTTTAAGGGAGAAGGTAAGGAGTCATTCCAATCCCGGGAGTGGAAAGACTTACCTTAGGGGGAAAAAAGGACGGGTATACACTCGCACGCACACACATATCCATCCGCATATACACAGACACAAGCAGACATTTGTAAAGGCAAAGAGTTTGGGCAGAGATGTCAGTCGAGGCGGAAGTACAGAGGCAAAGATGTTGTTGAAAGACAGGTGAGGTATGAGCGGTGGCAAATTGAAATTAGAAATTAGCGGAGATTGAGGCCTGGCGGATAGCGAGAAGAGAGGATATGCTGAAGGGCAAGTTCCCATCTCCGGAGTTCTGACAGGTTGGTGTTAGTGGGAAGTATCCAGATAACCCGGACGGCGTAACACTGTGCCAAGATGTGCTGGGCGTGCACCAAGGCATGTTTAGCCACAGGGTGATCCTTATTACCAACAAACACTGTCTGCCTGTGTCCATTCATGCGAATGGACAGTTTGTTGCTGGTCATTCCCACAGAGAATGCGTCACAGTGTAGGCAGGTCAATTGGTAGATCACATGGGTGCTTTCACACATGGCTCTGCCTTTGATCGTGTACACCTTCCGGGTTACAGGACTGGAGTAAGTGGTGGTGGGAGGGTGCATGGGACAGGTTTTACACCGGGGGCGGTTACAAGGGTAGGAGCCAGAGGGTAGGGAAGGTGGTTTGGGGATTTCATAGGGATGAACTAAGAGGTTACGAAGGTTAGGTGGACGGCGGAAAGACACTCTAGGTGGAGTGGGGAGGATTTCATGAAGGATGGATCTCATTTCAGGGCAGGATTTGAGGAAGTCGTATCCCTGCTGGAGAGCCACATTCAGAGTCTGATCCAGTCCCAGAAAGTATCCTGTCACAAGTGGGGCACTTTTGGGGTTCTTCTGTGGGAGGTTCCGGGTTTGAGGGGATGAGGAAGTGGCTCTGGTTATTTGCTTCTGTACCAGGTCGGGAGGGTAGTTACGGGATGTGAAAGCTGTTTTCAGGTTGTTGGTGTAATGGTTCAAGGATTCCGGACTGGAGCAGATTCGTTTGCCACGAAGACCTAGGCTGTAGGAAAGGGACCGTTTGATGTGGAATGGGTGGCAGCTGTCATAATGGAGGTACTGTTGCTTGTTGGTGGGTTTGATGTGGGCGGACGTGTGAAGCTGGCCATTGGACAGGTGGAGGTCAACGTCAAGGAAAGTGGCATGGGATTTAGAGTAGGACCAGGTGAATCTGATGGAACCCAGGATGGCCCCCTCATACGCCAACCTATTCATGGGTCGCTTAGAGGAAGCCTTCTTGGTTACCCAGGCCTGCCAACCCAAAGTTTGGTACAGATTTATTGATGACATTTTCATGATCTGGACTCACAGTGAAGAACAGAATTTCCTCTCCAACCTCAACTCCTTTGGTTCCATCAGATTCACCTGGTGCTACTCCAAATCCCATGCCACTTTCCTTGACGTTGACCTCCACCTGTCCTGTAACCCGGAAGGTGTACACGATCAAAGGCAGAGCCATGTGTGAAAGCACCCACGTGATTTACCAACTGACCTGCCTACACTGTGAAGCCTTCTATGTGGGAATGACCAGCAACAAACTGTCCATTCACATAATGGACACAGGCAGACAGTGTTTGTTGGTAATGAGGATCACCCTATGGCTAAACATGCCTTGGTGCACAGCCAGCACATCTTGGCACAGTGTTACACCGTCCGGGTTATCTGGATACTTCCCACTAACACCAACCTGTCAGAACTCCGGAGATGGGAACTTGCCCTTCAGCATATCCTCTCTTCTCGCTATCCGCCAGGCCTCAATCTCCGCTGATTTCTAATTTCAATTTGCCGCCGCTCATACCTCACCTGTCTTTCAACAACATCTTTGCCTCTGTACTTCCGCCTCGACTGACATCTCTGCCCAAACTCTTTGCCTTTACAAATGTCTGCTTGTGTTTGTGTATATGCGGATGGATATGTGTGTGCGTGCGAGTGTATACCCGTCCTTTTTTCCCCCTAAGGTAAGTCTTTCCACTCCCGGGATTGGAATGACTCCTTACCTTCTCCCTTAAAATCCACATCCTTTCGTCTTTCCCTCTCCTTCCCTCTTTCCTGACGAAGCAGCCGTTGGTTGCGAAAGCTAGAATTTTGTGGGTATGTTTGTGTTTGTTTGTGTGTCTATCGACCTGCCAGTGCTTTTGTTTGGTAAGTCTCATCATCTTTCTTTTTAGATATAGTTAATTTACTAGGTAACATTTCATTTTCACATGCACAAATAGTTTTAAGCAGGATAATAACAGCTCGTTGGTAATACAGTGTACAGATTAAGTTCCTAAGAGGCACTTCTCTTTTGTTAATATATACTTTGATTTGTTCTGCACCCCTGAAGGTCCTCCATATCAATGGGATCTATGGAAAATGTTGGCTGAATGAATAAATTTCAGAATAAGTCCCTGGTAGAGTTGTTTCACACTGACCAAGAAAATATTCCAATGAGGTCGATAAGAAGTGAAAATAAGCACAACATATATATTGTACTCATCATTTTTTATCTATCCAATTAAATAACTTTATCAATAATTGACTGTTTTTATTGTAACATACATATTGTGTAATTTCACACTTTCCTGGCATACATTCTCCTTCTGGGATTCTTAGGTGTACTGTCAGATCCACAATATTTTGTTGAACAACTGTTCCAATATTATTAGGTGGTGCTGATGGAATGAAGTGTCTGCTGCAGATTCGTGGTATTTGTACCTGCCAGTCCAGAGTTCACCAGCACTATGCCATGTTTGGGGGTGGGGGTGAGTGTTGGTGGGACAGTGAAGGGAGGAGCCTCAGTTGCCTTCCGACCGCTGCCCCTGTCACATCTCACCTCAGGGTGTCACTGTTTGCTTTGAGGGAGCTTAGTATTGGCTCTCATGCCTTGCTCAGTTGGAATCCAGTATCCCTATTGATTAAATTATCGGTCATACAAGTTTAAATTGCTTCTTTTATAATGTTTTCCCAAAATTTACTGGTGCCAGCCAGGATTTTTGATTGCTGGTAATTCGTTTTATGTCGATTTTCAGTGCAGTGTTTTACTATTGCAGACTTGTTGGGCTCCAGTCAACAAGTATAACGCTCATGTTCTATACATCAATCTTCAATCGTACAGATTGTTCGTCCAATATAAGCTTTTCTGCATTCACATAGAACTTGGCACACATCCACTTTTTTGAGATCCAGGTTGTATTTCACTGCTCCTAATAAAGATTGTGTTTCAGCAGGTGGAAGGAAAACAATTATTATGTGGTGTTTTCGCACAAGTATGACAGTTTTTAAGGATACCTTGCCAGCAAAGTGCATGAAAGTTGTGTTCTTATCTTCTTCTTCTTCTTCTTCTACTTCTGTGTTTTCATCTTCCATGTCATTCTTAGGGCTCTTGAGTAACAAATTAGTTGCTGTATCCATTCTCATGGAAGACAGATTCCCGGTGAAACAGCTCTGCCGTCAGAGCTTCTTCATCTCAGATGGAGTATGTCCAGTGTATCAGTGTTGAGCACTCTGTTCTTCTGCATAGGTTGGTGGCAGCTGGAGGCATGGGGATATAGATCAGTACATGCTTGGCTTACAATTTATACTGTGTACGAAAGGGCTATTGGGCCTATGCTGAACTAGGACATCAAGAAAAGGAAGTTCACCATCTTCTTCTATTTCCACAGAAAATTGAATGTTTTTATGGATGAAATTCTGAAGTTCTAAGAAATCCTGTGGTTTTTTTTTGGGTCCATGTGTCATATGACAAAAGCATCATCAACGTACTGAAAGAAACAAACATGTTTTAGTTCAGCGGTTTCCAGTGCTCATCCTTGAAGTACTCTATGGACAGATTTGTTACAGCTGGCAAGAAAGGCCTGACTGTGGCTATGCTCGTAGTGTTGTCCATTATAATAAAATAAACAGTGTCAGAACACGTCTAAAAAGTTCTGACAGCTCAGGGCCGAACATCTCACTGATTACTTTTATGGAGTCTCCTAGAGGGTCTTGAGTGAAAATCAGGAGAACATCAAAGCTGAACATAATGCTGGACTCCTGCAGCCTTACCTCTTCAGCCAACAAATGAAATCTTCTGAAGTTTATATGTGATCAGTACCCTTACTGATGTGCTCGCCCAACAGATAGCCAGATGCTTTGTTGGGATATGCTGGTGTCCCTGTGTTGCTCACTATTGGTCACGTGCCTTCCTTGTGGGTCCCTGGCATGCCATACAATTTGGATGGTACAGCAATGCACTGGCGAAGTGATTTGGTGACATCACTGGTGAGTGCCCTATTTTTTAACAGGGCAGAGGCGCTTTGCTGCACTTTCTTAGTTCAATCTGCTGCTATTTTCTGGTATGCTGGATTATAGCTCTAGCATTTTTCACTCATAGTCCTTGTATTGGAGGGGAACTGTGGCACTACTCTGATTGCCTGGGAGGACAACAATTTGTTTGTTTTCTCTGAGTGTGAACATGCTGTCCTTTTTGTTTTGGAAATGTTCCATGGCAGAACCAAAGTGGTGAGATTTCAGAAGGTTTTCTGATGATTTTCCTCTGTGGTATTGCTTGGTACTCGTCGAATTGGCTGCTTCACAGTACACACAATCTCAGCGACTGGGAGAGATGTAGATGTTGGCACGAAGCTCATTCGTTTCTCCAATACCGACATCACTGTGTCATCCAGTGGTTTTCCTATAAGAGTGGTCACTGTGTGTTTGTTGGCTGCATCATCTACTGACTGCTTAACAAAAAAATCAAGAAAACTTGGCGATATGCCTCTCGATTTCTTGTATGCAAATACAACTGGATCTAGGTCACTCTGTCGACCCACTCCCACGAATCTGCAGAGAGTACAGAGGATATCTGCATATGAAGCGTTAAGAGATCTCTGGCATTAACATCATGCTGTTGTCGAGTGAAGGGGATCCCAGCCCTGACCATGGCCAGGCTAACTCTTTGTTTGAAGTGGTTAGCTGCAGGGGTGCTGATGAGATGTGCCACTTTGGTGAATGTATGTGTGGCACCTTCATCCTGACACCTTAGGAAAATGGTGAGGCAGCTTGGCAGCAGTCTTTTCTAGTTGCCAAGCTTATCAAGCTTTTTCACACTGCCCACTGAGGTGGATAACATGTGATTTGAGACTTTCACATTAACCAAGTGCACAAGTATGAAATGTAGACTATTTGTGTAAACAAACATGTTAAATTCAGAAGAATGATAAATAGTGCTTTATTCAAAGTATGCTCCATCATTTGTTATACGTTTTACCCAACTTTTGGGCAATTTGTGAATACCACACCAGTAAAAATTTTCCCCTTTTGATGCGAACCATTCATTGAGCCATTTTTTCACATATTCATACAAACCAAAGCACTGCTCAGCAAGTGCGTGACCCATCAATGCAAACAAGTGGTAATCAGAAGTAGCCAAGTCTGGTGAGTAAGCTGCATGGGGTAGAACTTCCCAGTCAAGTGCTTCCAATGTGTCGCGAACTGGTTTCTCCATATGTGAAGGAGCATTGTCCTGAAGAAAAATGACAAGTACTGGATGGTTCAAATTGGTCAATAGTTGTTGGTAACATTTGGTATTAACCATTTCTCCAGGTTTTAGCAGCTCATAGTAGACCATGCCCCTTTGGTTCCACCCAACACAGAGCATTGTCTATCTGCAAAAGTGATTCGGTCTTGTGGTCAATGTGGATGGTGTGCCTAGGTCCACCCACGATTTTTTGCATTTGGGATTCTCAAAATAAATCTACTTTTCATCCCCTGTAATTACACAAAGAAAAAATAACTTCCTTTTGTACTGAACAAGCAAAACCTCACATTTTGTTTGTACATTTCCATTTGCCCATTGTTCAACTCATGTGGTACCCATCTACCAGTCTTCGGAATCTTTTCCATCTCTCGTAGCTGATTGGCAACAGCTTGTTGACTAATGTCCAATAGCTCAGCAAACTTTTTTTGTGTTTTTGAATCATCTTTCTTCAACAATGCTTCCAAATCCACAGCTTGTGTTTTTTTGGCAGTTCTCCACGTTCCTTGTTTGCAACATCAAAGTCACCATTTTCGAAATGCTGAAACCGTTATTCACATGTATCTTGTGATAAAGCATGTTCAGCATGCTCACCATAAGTTTCCCAAAGAAATTGGTATAACTCAGCAGCAGTTTTCTTCAAATGCAAACAAAACATTAATGCTGTCTACAAATGTCTATTGTTTAGCATAAATTTCGACATATTGAACATAACAACACCACATTTTCCCAATTTATCACTCATACATGTCTGTCACTTGTTGATGACAGAACAAAATGGTGCAGTGTCAAATCTTTATAGTACAAACTGCATTAGTGCCACATATATTGCCTGAAATTTGTATTTCATACTTTTACATTTGATATATTGCTTCCATGGTACTCAAGGGCACTGCTGAATCCCCAAGAACGACTTGGAAGATGAAAGTACAGAAGAAAAAGATAAGACCACCATTTTCATACTGTTTGCAGGCAATGCATTGTCAAAAACTGGCAGACTACTGTGAAAACAGCATATAACACCAGTTTTCCACTTACCAGCCAATACACAAGCTTTATTAGAAACAGTGAAAGATGATCTGGGTCTCAAAAAGGCAGGGAGTGTACCTTGTTCCATGTGAATTTCAACCCTTATATTGACAAACTTGAGTGCCATATCCACTTACTACATTCCAACAAGTCTGCAATAGCAGAATACTGCACTGAAAATGGATTAAGATAAATTAGCAGCAAATGAGACTCCTGGTTACCACTAATAAATTTTTGGATTGCATTTTAAGAGCCAATTGAAATGCATGTGACTGATAACTTAATCAACAGAAATACTGGCTTCCAACTGAGCAAAGGCACAGGAACTAATACTAAGCTCCATCAATGCAAAACGAGACTTCCAGGTGCAAGATGTGATAGGGATGACAGGTGGAAAGCAATTGAGACTCTTTCCACCACCATCACAGCCACACGCGTCACCGCCACCAAGCACAACAGAGAGCCATGGACACCAGAACTCTGGACCAGCAGGTATAAAAACTGTGAGCCCATAGCAGACAGTTCATTCAATCAGTACCATCTGATCACGGCAGAACAGTTGTCTGCAGAAATATTGTGGACTTTCGACAAGTGTATCCAGCAGAACATCCAAGAATCTTGAAGCCGCATGAGATAATTATTTATGGCAAATTTAACAGTATTTCAGTTATCTTTTAAGTCTGATATCCAGCTGAACACAGAAATTTTACAGTCACGTTCCATTTGTCTCTTTCAAATCATATAATGTAGGCTTTAGAACTACTGCAACTAAAATATTTGCTTTAAACCAATTATAAACCTGGTCAGGCTCTATCTTAATAGCAGTTGTTTTCAGTGACTTTTGGCCTAATATCAGAATGCTAATGTCCTCAGCTAAAGAATGTGTATCACCATTCGTTTTTATGTACTGTGTGAATTCCTATCTAAATTAATGGGAAGGATATTTTGGTGTGTATCAGATTGTTTGTTCATCCTCTTTTTATTCAGATTATGTGAATCATGGTTTTACATTTTTTACTGTTGAGTCAATTAATTTCAAGGTTTAACAAATTCTCATGTTTTTGAGTAAACTATTTAAAGAATGTGCTGACCACAACAAGTGCGAGGTGCAGCTGATGTTTTAGAACCCCTGAAACAAATTGCATGGCAGGGTCTGGAAATGTTCATTCCATACTTGCTTGATTGGGCTGTCTGTCTCAGTGAACCAGGAGTCTGGGTGTCATGTGATCTGACCTTCGACAGTCTTCTCTTCCTTCCTTCTCTGTTCCTCCTACGGTCGCAGGTTCAAATCCTGCCTTGGGCATGGATGTGTATGATGTCCTTAGGTTAGTTAGGTTTAAGTAGTTCTAAGTTCTAGGGGACTGATGACCATAGATGTTAGGTCCCATAGTGCTCAGAGCCATTTGAACCATTTTCTGTTCCTCCCACTTGTTGATGTATTTAAGAGCCCCTGTGTAACAGACTTGAAAGGCAAAGCAGGAGGCTGCAAAATGTAGAACTGGACACAAACATTCTCTATGGGAAATTTCAGTTACCTCTTGATGAAGGTTCACTCTCTTATTTTTAATTGTGCCATGATTAGGGCTACTAAACCTTATTAATATTTCAATGAGAATTTGTAAATGGCTTCATATTTTTATAAAATGATCATTAACAAATTATTTTGAGGTGTATAGCAGATTAGTATCAAATTGTTGTTGAGCTAGCTGTTATGGGAATGACGGACATCTGGCAGCAAAACTATCAGAACATTAAAAAAAATTGAAGGAATGGTTAGTTCTATAATCTTTTTTCCAGCAAAATTGTCTTAACACTGCACACTGGACAACAGAAAGGCATAAAGTTTATTAACAATAGCATTGTAGTACAAAGTACATTAACAACAAGTGAAATATTCTACAAGATTATTGGCTAAAATAGTGATGCTATGGTTTATTACTTCCCTAGTCTCTAACCTTACATTATCATCACGAACAGCAGAACTGGAAGTATGTAACCCCTCTCAGACAGAGTGCCCAAAGTGATTACATCTACAGCTTTGCTGCCAAAGGTATGCCATCAGCACTTTATATCAGTTCCAGATCACGAACTTTAGTCACAGTTTTCAATTAAATTATCCAGATGCTTCGAGATTCACATATAAATGGACATACAAGGTGTGATCAAAGAATAATGGGACTTCTTCAATTTTGCGGGCTTTATAATCCTATTTTCAATTTTTTATTTTTATTTATTTATTTACTTTATCTTTTTGGTACACATGTTCCTGATGCATATTTGCATTTTCAGCTGTTCTGAATATTTACTTTATTCCAGAACGAAATTCTCACTCTGCAGTGGAGTGTGTGCTGAGAAGGTAGCTCAATTGGTAGAGCACTTGCCCACGAAAGGCAAAGGTACCGAGTTCAAGTCTTGGTCCTGCACACAGTTTTACTCTGCCAGGAAGTTTCATATCAGCGCACACTCCACTGCAGAGTGAAAATTTTGTTCTGGAAACATTGTTCTGGAAACATCTGCTAAGCTGTGGCTATGCCACGTCTCCGCAATATCCTTTCTTCCAGGACTGCTAGTTCTGTAATGTTTGCAGAAGAGCTTCTGTCAAGTTTGGAAGGTAGGAGATGAGGTAGTGGCAGAAGTAAAGCCGAGAGGGGTGTGTTGTGAGTCATGCTTGGGTAGCTCAGTTGGTAGAGCACTTGCCCATAAAAGGCAAAGGTCCCAAGTTCGAGTCTCAGTCCAGCACACAGATTTACTCTGCCAGGAAGTTTCATTTACTTTTTGGTTGACAGTCGAGAAGGGTCTAGTGTTTTCAAATGCTCAGTGAATTTTTTACTTTTGAAAAAGATGGATCGAAGAATTTGCATTAAATTTTGCTTGAAAAAAGGAATGAAGTGCAACTCCGCATTCAAAATGTTGACTGTGGCCTTTGATAAGTCTACTACGAGTAAGGAAAGGGTTTATGACTGGTATAACATTTTAAAGAGGGCCAAGAGGGCGTTGAAGATAACAATTGCACGGAACACCCTACCACATGAATTACTGATCTCCAACTAACTTGCAGCACTTCACTCTCCGCTACCCCCACCACACTATCCCTACCCCTCCCCACCCCAGCCACCTTCTTACCCCCACCCAGTCGCCACTCCCATCATGCACTGGTGCTGCTGCTCGCAGTGTGGTTTCAGTTGCCTGAGACTGCAGTCGTGTGTGTGAGTTGCGTTTGCATGTCTTTGTGTGTGTGTGTGTGTGTGTGTGTGTGTGTGTGCACGTGCCCATGCGTGTGTGTGTGTTCTATTGTTGAAGAAGGCCTTAGTGGCTGAAAGCTTTAATTGTGCGAGTCTTTTTGTTGTGCCTATCTGCGACTCAGCATCTCCGCTATATGGTGAGTAGCAACTTTCTTTTCAGAATGTTGTCACTTGTTGCCACTGATCTGTTTGCTACTCCATCAGTGAATGAAATAAATTGCTGAATTGTTTATGCAGTACCAAAGAAGTACGCATTCAAACAAAAAGTAATGCACAGTACATTGTGTACAGTGCTTCACTTCACACTGAAACTGATTGCCAAAGCAAAGAGAAGGAAAATGTTTTACAAATTATCCCCAAATCAATGCTAATCTACATCTGAGGCACTTTATAGCAGATTTGGGTTAGCTAAGATGTTGTACCCCTGGAGGCACCGGCATTATTATTATTTTTTGTCTGTCTTTTAACTGGTTCTAACTATACAAACACTTGAATTTGCCATAATGCTGTATATACCACATTTATCATTAATTCATTGATTAGGTTGAAGCTTTGATTCCATGATTACATCAGTGCATTTGGTTTCACTGGAAACCATGAATGAAGAGTAACTGATAATTTAAATTATAACTACAGAGTGTAACAGTGAAAATAGTAGAGTTTATCAGCAGATTTGAGAGTATTGACATCACTTATTAGAAAATCCTCAATCCTCTTTTTACAATAATCTGTTTCAGTTTTCCAAAAACTAATTACCTTGAAAGATAATTGTAATTAAAGTTCAAACATACCAAAAATTACTTTTGCCATTTGAGCCAGTAAGCCTCTTAGATTCTAGGATTTGGCTTTATAATATTGTTGCACAATTTTTTTGAACCAGATACTACCCTTCATTATTCAGTAAAGCCTTTAATTAAAGATTTGACTAAATTAACATAATTTCAAACTTTACTTGTAAATATGTAATTCACAGTGGAGTATACAAAACAGAATGGCTATCTTTTTTCATTTTGTTAATGAACAATATGTTAGTTAAAGCAAGTTACTGAAATCTATAGAGTGCATCTGCTCTAGTAAACAGTTTTACAGACAGTAATGACCGAGCAAGGTGGCACAGTGGTTAGCACACTGGACTTGCATTCAGGAGGATGACGGTTCAAGTCGTGTCCAGCCATCCTGGTTTAGGTTTTCCGTGATTTCCCTAAATTTCTTCAGGCAAATGCTGGGATGGTTTCTTTGAGAGAGCATGGCTGACTTCCTTCCCCATCCCTCCCTAATCTGATGGGATCGATGACCTTGCTATTTGGTCCCCTCCCCCAAATCAATCAACCAACAAACTATAATGGAATCATCAAAATCACAAAATGTCATTATGCCAATCTATAAGTACTCTTCCTCACTCAAAAGTCTTCAATATGCCCCCAGCAATCACATAAGTAAGACCTACACATAACAAGTCTGCTGTTAGCACCCAACACAGTAAGGTCTATGCATAACATGTCCATATCAGTTTCACAATCAGTTAACATTCAGTGAGAATCCGCATCCTCCTTCCATCAAACTAACACTCCGACAGAAGTGCATCCACACTTATAATCATGATAACAGTTTCATGTTATTTGCATCAATAAAGGACAGTGACACACTTTATACAGTAATGTTTATTACAGCCTGCATGTGACTTGTATCTTATCAACTCTTCTATTACGAATAATGGGACAAAGGTGGCAGAAGATATTTAAGTGTGGTTTTATTTTGATGAACTGTGATTTGAGAGACAATTAGTCTCACTCTCACTACAAACTGAAATTCTGTCAGTGGTCTATTACTGTTATTGTATTGAGAGTGAATTCAGTTGAGTGTCAAGTAATGTTCTGTACAAGTGAACTGAGTATAGACAATAAGGACAGACTGATAGACTGTGTAGATGAGCTAACAATGTGTGTTATAGTTGTTTATGGCATCAAGAATTAAGGATACCTTACCTGGTTGCTCAGTAACATCGTTTCGGATGAAAATTAACAGGGAAATTTGTACTCAATTTACCATTGGAATAATACATAAAGAACTATCAACTGATAGAGACTGGTCACCATGCCAATGTAAACATCTAATCTGGATAAATGTGGAATCATAAAAAAGTTTAACTGTGTTCATCAGTAAACTGCATGACTATGAACAAAAGCAGTTCCATATTATGGAACTTCAGCTCTGGGTGTGCCACTGAGGAACTGCAACCTACAACCAAGTTAGTAAACTTACAATATGTGACAACATAATTGCATCCTGTAGTCACTGGTCAAAGTGAGGGTAGATTAGGGGGTGTAACACAGCAATGCATCAAATAACACTCACATTTATATAGCATTTCCTCATTCAGTTCAGTTAAGAAATAGATATTCACTGTTAAACAATGGAAAGTCCAGGAAGCAATAACCACAATACAGAAAGGATTTATTGCTAATCACCACTCAGAGGAGGCACTGAGTCACCTTCTAACCCGTCAACACACATACTTAGTCCTTTTCCCTTCTCTGATGACTGTCACCCCCCCTGCTCCCAAGCACAGCCATCCCACACAGCAGCCTATACCCTATCCTGTTCTCACCACATCCCTGCATGCTCCCATAAGCAGCACTAGTACCATCCCCCACCCCTACCCGTTATTCCTCCCGATCTCTGCTTCGCATCTCATCCATACCCCCACTATCTACACCATCTAGATTGATGCTCACCTCAGATGCTGTTGCCGTCAGTCTTTGGTGCCTGCAGATGACAGTGGCTATATGTGTGTGAGTTGTGATTGTTAGAATGTGTGTCTCTTTTCTAGTTCTGATGAAGGATGCAGTCCAAAAGTTGAACATTTCTAGCATTCTGTTTCACTGTGCCTGTCTGTGACTCAACAGCTCCTCTATGTGGTCAGTAGCTATCTATCCTTTCCATATTGTAGATATTCTTTGTTCCTATATAAAGATTATTAATGTGAACACAGTAATAAATAAAGTAAATTGAACAGAACTTGTCATCTTACCCTTGGTGGTGGAGGCTGCCCATCAGCTGTACCACTCCATTGTCCAGATGAAAGGCGTTCAACATGATCACTATCAAGAACACACAAAGAAGCAAGCGCCAACCACAGTGTTGGAGTATGTAGGCATTCAGTTGGGCCACGCTGATTCTCATCCAGCTTTGTCAAATTTAGAATATTCTCTGCCACTGCACCTTTTGTCACATCAGCCCACGCTTCCGACAACTTGCCCTTAAAGGTGAACCAAAGAGATTTATTTAACTTTATTTGAAATTTTTTAATTTATTAACATCTGAATTTACTTAAAAATAACAAAATTTTTATAAGACTGCATCTGTTAAATTGTGTCCTAAATTGTGTTCATCAGTTACAACTGTCAGAATGGAACTTCTTTAACAATATGCACACTGTGTAAAACTGCAATTACTTTTTAGATAGGAATCTAATAGAATACATACAGCAGCCATGTCCTTCATTAGTTGAATGATGACTTCAGCCAGCTTTCTCGAAATACAACCTCTCAGCCACCAGCGATCACCAACAAAGTCTCGGGGATGTATTGATGTTGCAAGTGTTACAGTAGTCAAACCTTTTCCTCCAAGAGAATCTTTTCCTTTTACCTTAACTTGAACAGTCAGTGCTTTTGCTATACAACTCAGGAATACATCCAGTATACCAATCCTGTAACATGTTTATTCTCACTTTACTTACAGTATAAAGATTAATATGTGCAAATAAAATTATTCCATTTATGTTTTACAACACTAAAAGTTATCCAAAGTCACTGTCACTTTGAATTGACTTAAATTATTATAAGAAACTCACAAAGATAACTTCTGTCTACATTTGAGATTAAGAGCTTCCTGGATGAAATTTTTTTGACTGTTGATTTGGACCGGGGTGCGCTCAGCCTCGTGATGCCAATTGAGGAGCTACTCGACTGAATAGTAGTGGCTTCAGTCAAGAATAACATCATAACAACCGGGAGAGCAGTGTGCTGACCCCACACCCCTCCTATCCACATCCTCCACTGAGGATAACACGGCAGTCAGATGGTCCCGGTAGGTCACTCAAGGCCTGAAGACGGAGTGCTATTGATTTGGACCAGTGAGATCGGGGAATGCCTTGTCAAAGTGATCAGTTTTGTTATGGCTACTTCATCATGTATTATACAGCCATACCATGTCCTGGATTCCATGTTGAAACAGTTTTTGAACCTTACTTAAGGTAATTCAAAACTTCAGTGTCAAGTGATGTACCAGATATTACAATAAATAGCTACTGATGTACATCTAAGCAGTATGATTTCTATGGCACATGACATGAAAGAGGTTCAGTAATTGTCATTGTCTTTGATTTGGCCCTTTCCATGCTCAAATGTCACCTATGACAACCTTCTAGTAGCTTTTGTAGCATATTCTTCGCTATGTCTATGCTGTGATCTCATGTCTGGTATTGATGTATTGACTTAAATTTTGTAAGGTCAAGGAATTATGTACACAGTTTGTCTAAAAAGATCACAGTCACTTCTCTGTTCCTACTTCACAAAATGAACTGGTCTCAAAATAAATTGCACATAAAATCCCAACGATAAAAGAAACTATTAATGATGTTTATGATGACAATGATGCGGAGAAAGCACAGATAATTGAAGCTCTTACATACCTGTGAATGTCAAATGGTGGTTCGTTGTCTCCAGGACTTTTGCTTGCAACAGAAACAATACTGAAGTCAGCTGGAGGCAGCTTCCTTACTCCCATGATGTTGCCCAACACATCTGGTGACACTTCAGGTAGCATACGCCTCAGTAGTGAAGTGACCTGTGGTGAAAGCAACAGAAGTGAGTAAATAAAAGAAATGTAACAAAAAATGTTTCTTTATACATCACAAGGAATTAGAAAAATATACCAAATAACAAACAAATTGCCCTAATCAACAGATAGGGAATTCCTGTGGTCAGTTGTAGGATAAGAAGTGAAAAACAAATTGCAGAATTACATGTAAACAAACTACAAAGATATTAAAATTAAAATGAGATGGATTATATCTTTAACAAACTCTGCAATGAAAGAAAACTGGATATGTGGTAAACTTATTGTATAACTTCTGATTCAGACACAAAGCCAAGAAACATGTATTGGTCTTCTTACTATACTGCTCTCTCTGCCTTTTAAATGACTGACGCAGAGCAGCTGCTCTTAATGGATCACAAACCATTACCACTATGGGACACAAAATGAATGCAATTGGAAAGTCGAATCTTTAAGTTATAAAGACATGATGCAGGCAAATAAGATGACCAAGTAAACAAATTTTTGGACTATTAGCAATAAGCTAGTGGTGTAATTTGAGCTTTCAAAATAATTCATGACTTCACCAAAGCTAAATGTACCACAGAGCAAAGAAATATGTATAGGAAGACACTGGAAAGGATAAATCAAACAATGAAAAGTCCAGGCTGAAATAATAATAATATTATGAAAAGGACAGACTGCTACTCACTGTGTAGCAATGACATAGAGTTGCAGACAGGCACAATGAAAAGACAGCTACACATTTTAGATTTTGGCCAAAACTCCTCCATCTGAAGTAGAAAAAACACCCACAAGCACAACTCTCTCTCACACACACATGACCTGTGAAGAAAGCAACAGAAATGAATAAACTCAGTAGCCAGAGACAGTGGTCATGTGTGTCTGTGTGTGAGTTGTGCTGGTGTGTGTATTTTCTACTTCAGAAGAAGAGCTTTTTGTCGAAAGTTAAATCTACAACAGTTTCTTCGTTGTGCCTGTCTGCCAGTCAACATCTGCTTTATATGGTGAGCATCAACCTATTCTTTTCAAAATAATGGAACGGATGAATTGCTCAGTTCTTTATCCAGACAAAGATGTGAAGGAGTAAGAAAGGTGAGTCTGGGAAGTAAACAAAGTTTAATCAACAGTAGCAAACGCAAACCATTCAAATTAAAGAAACTTAATGATTTCTGCTACAGACAAGAAAACAAAGCAGTTGACAGCTGTTCAGATAAATATAAGTGCATAGAAAAACACTGTTTTTAATAAGGCAAGGAACGAGGTTGGATATAGCTCAGTCGACAATTTGTAAGATTGCTAACAACCCACTTGTGCATTCTACAACTGAGTTGTAGACAGGATGTGGGACTTAGACCAAATAGGACCAACAGGATATATTGTACATATACAAAGACAGGCAGCAAAATTTTCACTTGGTTGTTTGACTCGTAGGAGAACGTTGCAGAAATACTGAAAAACGTGAAAGGGCACACTCTTTGAAATACATGCTACTTATTCCACAGACCAAAATTTACAAAGTTTCAAGAAACGTTATTAAGTGAACAGTCTAGGGATATACTACAGTCCACTATGTCTCAGTCCTATAGGGACCATGAATAAAAGTTTAGTCTAGTTATAGCAAGCACCAAGACATTTAAACAGTCATTTTTCACATCCTCCATATACCTTGTAAGTGCTATGTATTTCTCAATGGTTTGCAGAGTCTTGTAATCCCCACTAGATGATCGATGGATAATGCCCTCCTACCGATACCTCTCATTACACTTGCATCCAGCAGGATTACTGCGAGTGGAAGAGAAAGCATCTCCTGCCAATAGGTCATGTGTGCCTGTCAGCTAACTGATTTAAGGTCAAGTGGCTGCAGGATCATCTTCACTTCTATTTGAAGGCAAATGTGTTCCTCTCCATGACTGACAGCTCAGCTCATCACCAGCCGCAATCCCTGCCAGCTACTCTGGCTTTCCACTGATTTAATGACACACAAGAGGACTGGGACATTCACCAGAAGTGGTTATGACAACATTCTCAGGAAACTGACATTTGGTACACACAATGGCAGTAGACGTTTTTACTATCCACCAAACTCCAGTTATATTCTTTCATGCAGAAATTGGTCCCAGTGTCAGAAGGCTCAGAATTACCTCTTTCAGACATTTATGCTTTGTTGGCAGAACATTTTTCGAGTTAAATACATATGGTTGCAGCTCAGTTAGAATTTTACCAACACTGGAAATCAGACTTAGAAACGTACACTTCATGGTTCACAAATCTTTAAGGCTTGAATAGAAAATTTATATTCTTGAGGCCTACTGTAAGATGAAAGTTTAATTACATACTTTGTAATTCATCTTAGTTTTGACAGATATTTACACACACATGCTCTAGGAAAGTCAGATCCCTCAGTGGCATAGCTCGTACCTTTTAAATTTCCCAAAAGTAACCACTTTCCACTAATTTTTAAATGTCTATGATGACCGTAGCAAGACCCAATGAAGTACAACAGCTTTCCTTCGAATCCTAATGTGGTAAATATGCCTCACCTGTCAGTCCCATGCCATTCCACCTTGTGTGGTTCAGAGGTATCAAACACAATGTTTTTGTTAATTGCCTACTTGATACAATGTTCCACATTGTTGGGATTCCCATCATTATTATACCAAGTGTTGCCTGTGTTTTTGTAGGGGACATAGAGAAGTAGTACACGAAGTGTCCAACTATGTGTGTCTATAATCCTTATCAATAACATTACAAGAAGTGATTGCGCAATGCTTCCATGAAAAATAATACCCTTACATGTGCAACTCAGGTATGTCCCTCTTACATTCTTATTTAAAACAGGTGTGTTTATCTCTATAATAAAACAATGGGAGTACTTTTGTATTGGCATTCCACCCCTGGACAGTGTACATTTCAATTTGTGGGCTCAATGGTCATCATGAAGCACCTTTGTCATGCCAAAGTTCTCTGTGAAGAACAACCAAGGGGCCAGGACATTGCTCTTTCTTGTAGTCTTCGATCAGTTTGCAGAAAATATTTCAGCACTTGATGCCTATTTGGCTTTTTGTTTTTGTATGTAGACTACTGCTAATACAATACCACCTTCAGTGCTGTGAGAAGAGGAAGTGGACACTTCCTTAGGCCCTTGCAGATGAAATTAAACTGGTATAAGACAGGTTTGAACACCAAGTGCTTTTGTTTATTCCCTTTAGTCAATGGGACTTCCATTAGAAGTTGAACATAAGCTTAGTGGTATCCTACATCACTGTGACAACATTAAACTTACTTTGATGGTGTCATGTTTGTGTTGATTCCGTCTCTGACACCAGTGTTGCAGAGTGACCACTCCTATGCCCAGAATTGTGTGAGTAGGGGGCTGTGGTGATGGGATCTTCCAGTACTGTGGAGAATGCGGAGGCAAGAAGGCTAGCTCAATGAAGCATTCTTTATTATTTATTGTTCCTCATACAATAGGCTGTTGGCTGTATCCCAGGTGCTGACCATCGCTAGTGGTGGCAAGAAGATCCGGTGAGGCAGCTCAATGCCAAGACAGCCTAACGGCAGCTGGCAGTGACCACAGCCTTACTGACACAAAGTTGCTTGTCTGCTCTGCAGCACAGCCAGCTTACAACTGGACTCTGCCTGTTGCCCAAGGTGTCTGGCAGGGGCATGCAGGCACCCTGTGTCGAACCCAGGACTCTCAACGGCTGGCTGTTTGTCAGACGATGGCATCCAATGAATGGGCTCACCTCAGCAGTGCCAGTTCAAAGTGTGGAACCATCAGGGATAACTGACAGCTCTTAGACCACTGGCTTAGTCTAATGGATTGTGCTGCTTGATCGAGCTGTGGCTGAACGGCTGCACATCTGACTGCTGACTGGCACAGAGATTGCATCGGACGAAAGCACAATGCCGAAAAGAAACTGCTGGCTGAACTTGGGGTATATACACTTGCCTTGGTCAGGTGTGCTGTGACAGAAGCTCAGTTCCCTTCACATAACTGGCCGTGAAACACTGCTCTATGCTACAACAGGTAGCAATCCAAGTCACCACTGTGCATTGCAGAACACTGTGCCAGTATTTCTGCAAAACTATGCAGGTGGTTGGCCCATATACCTTTCGGCTGGCTGGCTGCCATGACCTGCCTGAGACCAATGCCACAATGTTGTTGTCAATGCGCAAATGGAAGTGGATTCTTTCTCTCTACCCTGATCTGACAAACCATCTTACAAATTAGGTGGTGGCCAGTTCTTTTCAAAAATGACCTGACAGAGAATTATTCCCAGCCTACACTGGCTAAGGAGTCATTGAACATCTGGATATTAAACACACCTTTTGGCATTTACCAGTATCATAAATTCCCAGTTGGGGTCACAAGTGCAAAAATGTTTTCCAAAGGCTTTTAGAACAATTGGTAGATATTGCCAGTGCAGCAACTATCTTGATAACACCCTAGTTACATATCATACATATGAGGAACATCTGGGCAATATGCTCTGAGTTTTCACAGCCCTACAAGCAAAGGGCATTAAGTGCAATTTTTCTAAATATTCATTTTTTCTAGTTTTCTTCACCTACCAAGGATACATATTGGTAAGGAGGGGTTATAGTACACACAGGACTATGCTGAGTTGATCAAAAATATGCTGATTCCTAACTCTGTGAAGGACCCCCTAGAGTTTCTTAGCAATGTTTCCCACTATGCCCAGTTCATTCCCTGCACCTCAAGTTTGTTCCCTTCAAATGTTCCACAGCTTGTCAGAAGGGGTTAGAAATTTTGAGAACTTGCCTACAATCAGCCCTTTGCTTAATGAA
This sequence comes from Schistocerca cancellata, assembly GCF_023864275.1. NCBI lineage: Eukaryota > Metazoa > Arthropoda > Insecta > Orthoptera > Acrididae > Schistocerca > Schistocerca cancellata. Next base: position 393,837,493 of record NC_064630.1, read on the forward strand.
GGTTCAGTCTTGGTCACCATAGGTTCTGGCTAAGGAGACATCTCCTCGTGGCATCAGAGCCACCCTATCCCTTAAGTTCTTGGATGATTCCAAATGGGCTCGCATTCGTTTCCAAAATCTGGAATGAAGCTCAAGAACATTATTCACAATAGAGATGGATGCATTGGCTATCATTTTTGGGGTGCTAATTATGGCCTTTCCTTTATGGCAATAAGTTTCATTTAATTACCAACTACAAACATTTGCTGTCATTGCTTGTGTCCAAGGCTTAACTGTCAGATAGAATGGCTGACTGTCTTCAATGCTGGGACTTGTACTTACCCATTCTCCACATATTATTGCCCCTCCTATCAACATTCCAGTGCAGATGCCCACTTCAGATTTCCTATGTACCCAGACTTGGAATTTACAGGTAGGAGATTATTTCAGACTGACTCCCTGGTTGAGCTTTTTTTGGTGGACTTTCCAATAGGTACTGTGGGTGTCACAGTGCCGTCCTGTCAGGACCCCCATTACAGTGTGTTTTCCAGTATGTCTGAACAGGATGGCCCGCCAAATTGCTGGCCTCAGCATCACTGGCTCTCCATATAAGGGGCAGTCAAATGAAAACCAAACACCCTCCATAATACACAGTCCCTAGGTCCCCTGTTTCTATATTTCAATACTGCCACTGCTGTGACAGGAGAACGGCATAGTGCCACATCACAAGTGCACAGAGTTGCTGGGTTATGATCTTGGTTGCTGGTGGACTGGTATAGTATGTTTATCCAGCTGTTGACTTGGACGCAAGTAAAGAAGAGCAGGGAAGTATGGTTTGTTTTCTGGTGGCTGAGGGTGCTGAAGTACATGAAATTCATCATCGCATGTCTGCTGTGTACAATGAACACTGCATGTCTCCGACACTTGTGCATGAGTGGCAGAGGAGATTCTGGGAAGGTTGTACACCACTGCAGGGCAATTTGTGTCCAGGCTGGCCCATCAATCAATTAGCTTTGAAGTGATGGGCTAGATTGATGGCATTATCCAGGGACACAGATGAATCATCATAGAGGATGAAATTCATGTTCAGATTGGCATTAGCCATGGCTCCATGCATTCTATCATCAAAGATCACTTGCATTACTGCAAAATTTGTGCACAGTGGTTGCCACACCATGTGACAGAGGGACAGAAGATGGTCATAATGGCGTCAAGTCTGAGTCATCTGCTGTGGTACCATGAGGAAGGGCATGCATTTCTGTCCCATATAGTGACAGAGGACTAAACATGCCACCACTTGTAGCCTGAGAGCAAATGGCAAAGCCAACAGTGGAAACATCCCACATCTCCCCCGTCAAAGAAATTCAAAGCTGTTCACATAATTTCCGGTAAGGTCATGATGAACTTTGTCAACTGCAGGGGTCCTCAAGTGTGGAATCGCAATCAAGGTGCAATGCTATGAAGACACTTTGCAAAAGCTGCAACACGCCCTAAAGTCGAAATGCCCAGGAATTCTGTTGCATCGAATCATACTGTTGCATGATAATGCCCACCCCCACACTGCCAACTAGATGAAGGCTACACTTTAGCAATTTGGTTGGGAAACATTGCAACATCTTCCATACAGCCCCAATATTTCACCATGTGATTGTCACACCATTGGTGACCTGAATAAAGACATGAATCTTGGTGTCAGTTGGAAAAGGAAGTGCAAGAGTGGATGCGGTTGTGGATCCATTAACGGTTGACCACATTCTATGAGAACAGGTATTGATCATCTCGTCTCCCAGCAGGGCTGCCTTAATGTATGTGGTGATTACATTTGAATGGAAGCATTCCTTGGTCCTGTTGTGGTGGGTGTTAGATTTTCATTTGACTGCCCCTGCTATGATGTCACCAGTTCCACTTTTGCAACGTCATGACTACTCCATTTCATCCAGACTCCAAGGGTCTAGCTCAGCTATTTGTACACACCTTTAAGATCCAAATGTCAAAGACTATGAGGACGTCCATGTCTGAATCAGCTCTAAATGCCTTCCTAGCTTTTTACAGAGCACTGCCCATTCACAGCTGAAGTCCGTTGGAGTCACTGCATGGGTGTCCCTATCTGCTCAACCTTTTACTACCACTGCCTCCTCAAGTTGAAGAGGCAACCACTTTTCATGTGGACACTCCCATCTGGAAGCATACCTTTGGGCAAGTCCAGGGTTGCATCCTGGGGTTCCTTTTAGTGCTACAAGGCCATCAAAAGGTTTTGTTGGTGACTGCATGGTGGCAGCACTGCAGACATCAGAATTAGCTTTTGATGTAGTGTGCCGACCAGATGCCTCCATGAACCGAGGGGCTACTATAGCAGCACCCACCTCCATGCCATGATCTCCAGAATCTCAGCAGAGACAACAGGTGTGTGATCCATCCATTTCCTTTAAGTCTGTTGATGGAGATCCCCGCAGACTTCAATCCCATTCACCATCAGTGCTATCATTGCTGCCTACAGCACCTCAACCTGGGCAGGAAGCTCTTGCTTCTTCATCTCTTCACCCATACCAAGGCATCTGCTTCTGGCCCTGGTTACCGATTTAACGAGTGAGGGATTTTGTAATCCTGCTGAATGTATCATTGGATGACATCATACTAGCAATACACATAATTACACCTATAACAGGCAAGGTCACAGTAAGTGGTGAGCAGATAGCATCTCCAGAAAGTCACTTCTGTCCAGTATGTAATGTATTCCTCTTCATGGTCGAATTAAGAACTGATGAAAACTCTGCAATAAATCAATTGTTCATGATACCATCATGTAACGATTGGGCCTGCTTGGGATCTGAGTATCATGATGTTTCTACTGTTGCTATGAAGTTCTATTTTGGTGGACGGTGATACCATTAAGCCAAGTGATTGATTTCAGTATCGGCTATGAGGGGTTTCCAGCACTGTGATTCCAGTGGTGTTAACTTGAATTGCTACAAAATTCATAAGTTCAGTAACTCTTATGAACTATGCAGCATTTAGTTAGTGTTTCAGTGTATTCAACAACTTGTTAATAATTGCCCTTCGTGATCCCAATTGGGGACTTCAAAACACAGTATGTGTACAGGTGTAGATTTAGAAATTCAAACACCTACTATCAATCAGTGACATAAAATTCTGAGAGAGCACTGAAAAAGTAACAAACAAGTTATTGTATCAAACATTTCTCTTTTAAGAAATTGTATGAAAAGAAAACAGGAAACAGAGAAACAAGAATGAGGTTAAGTAAATCATTGCCAGGAACCCACTCTCATTCATAGTTCATCTTTCAGATTTTATTTGTTAGAAAAATAGTGGAACACTAATACTTTAATCACTGTAAGCCTCTCCATAGACCACAGTGTTACACATTGGCTCCTCTCTGTCAATCTATGGTTCATGCGTTTTCAGGAAGAAATATTTCAGAAAACTTCTTTTAGTTTGTAAACTGGTAAGCTAGTATCTCTTTTACATCTTCTACTGAATGTGATACTGGGTAATGAGCTTCTCTTTTGACACTTTCCATTTATAATGCGATACCCATTATTCAGTAAGTGTTTTTTGTAATATTTCCACAGTTAGTTTGTTTTAGTCTCATTATTCAGTTTTTGCAGACATTATTTTTAATAAATTTTATTTGATTAATACTTGTTTTTTTCTCAGCTTAAAATTAATAGCCTTCAAACAGAGAGATGAAAGTGAAAAAGGAAATATTTATGCACTGACTCACTTGGCGTTGAACACGTGCAGAACCTGTATGAAGCAGACTCAATAAGTCTCTTAGAAGGCCATACTGATGTGCCAGGTAGCTGCGGCCAACACTGCTACCACTCAGAGCCAGTACCATTGACAACATTTCAAAACAATAGGTATCAGCAGCCGGTTTTGTGCTTCCCTCTGTGTTGATACTTGCACCTTCTTTACTGGCATTGCTGGAGGTACCAGCACTTGTCACTGTTGTTGTTGTTGCTGCTGCTGCTGTTGTTGATGTTGTCATTGCAGCTGCTGCTCCTGTTGTTCCAGAATTTGCATGCTGCTGCTGGCCTGAGCAAAGTAGTGTCTCCCAGTCTTCACGAACTCGCACTGCTTCTTTACGAATAGCTTGAACTATATGCACACATACCTGTAAACCATAAAATGATGCAATTATACACATTTTACTGGAGATTAATGACTTTTCATTGCAAATACGAGTTAACATTTCTCACAGCAATCATAAAACCAACTGCACAGAAAAAAAGATTGATGTTAGATCAAGCAAAGAAACAAGTTGGCTTTAGGAATGGATAGAGTACAATGGATTATCTTCAAGCTTTGCCTGAAATTACAGCCAGTGTGTATGAATTCATGTGAAAGCTTTTGACCCTCAGTTTAAACAAAATTGGTACTAGCAAAATCGGACACATAAGGCACTGATTCACCATATATATCTGTTATATCCTAGCCAGTAATGCCAACCGAGCCCGCTGCCAAAAGGTTGGCAGCATCAAAGTCCGGACGCCGTCCGCATAAGCAGCGCCAGCAATACAGGAAATCGCCGCAAGTCTGCGCGCGCCACCGCTGGCTTCTGGCTTCTTAAGCGCTGGAGTTGCGAGCGCTAGGACAGTTCTGTATTCTCCGCTCAGTTGTATACTCGCCACCCATTTGTGTACTGGCTAGTCAGTTGTGTGTTCATCGCAGCAGAGTTGTTGTTTGTCGTCAGCCGACGCTGACCTAGCCGCTCCGACTCGAACTAGACAGATTTCTGTAGACACGGGGTTCACTACTGTGTTTCTGTATCTTCGTTAATAAAGATAAGTACCGACTTTTATTTAATCAGAGTGTTTGGGTTTTCATCTTTCTGTTCACTGTTCCAGCGGACAGGTCGGCCCGCTATTAAAAGTGTGGCGGTGACTCCGTAAGCCGTTTCTACAGCGAAGTGTTTGTCGCTACAAACGCCGCCACAAAACTGGCGACGAGGACTTCCGAACTCGTGTGCAGGGCTGGTTCAACTTGTTTCTTGTTATACTAATTATAGCGATAAAATTTTGGGGGCTGGTTTAATTTGTGTTCACTATGTCTGCCGAATTACAACAGTTGATCTTGTTACAGAGTCAGCAAATACAAAGTCTGGTGGAAGCAATCGCCAAACAAGCGGTTAATCCACCAACACAAAAGGAACAAGCACAGGCAGCACCACCTTTCCGTGCTTTTGATGCATCAAGAGAAGAATGGCGAGAATATTTCGCGCAGTTGCAGGCGCACATGACAGTCTACAAAATCACAGGTAATGAGCGGCAGCTTTATTTAATTTCCACTGCAGGCGTGGAAGTCTATAGACTACTTTGTAAGTCGTTCCCGGAATCCAAGCCAGAAGCTTTAGACTATGACGTTGTTGTTAACAAGCTTGTTGAGTATTTCGAGTCGCGAGTTCATGTGGCAGCAGCCAGATTCAAGTTCTTCAGATTAAAGAAACTGCCACATCAATCTAATAAACAGTGGTTAACTGATTTACGGGGCCTCACCCGTCAGTGCCGATTTAATTGTGTGTGTGGAGCTTCCTACAGTGATGTCATGTTACGAGACGCTATTACTCAAAACATTGCAGATTCTCGTATTCGTGCTGCTATCTTAAAGTTGCCTGACCCGTCATTAGAGACTGTGATGAACATCATTGAAGCCAAAGATACTTTTGACTATGCTGAGTGTGAGTTAGATCAGCCATGTATTTCTCAAATTGCCTGTGCTAAGCAAGTTATGTCACGCCCGCGGCCCCACCGGCAGAGTCAGACTGTAAACACTAGCCGGCCGCGTCATGTTAAAAACATTCGTCAGCCGCGTGTGCAAAATGATAGAGTTAAGTCTTGCCCTAAGTGTGTTCTTGCTCATACTCATGAACGTTGCCCGTTAAGAAACGCGGTTTGTCACTTTTGTCAAAGGAAAGGACACATCCAGACTGTTTGTTTGCGTAAACGCAAGAACAATTCTAGTGCTGCCCAGCCCATGGATATTCATGTTATTCAAAGCCAGCCCGCCCAGAAGGTCGCGTTTAAAGACTCTGCCACGGTTTGTGTGGGTAATAAACTTGTTCGCAATAAGCCACCCACCCAGCCCTCTGCTATGCGACCCAAGCGTAATTCAAACGCTGTAAAAAGTAATGTACAGACTGCAAGTGAAGCGGGAGTTGTTGTTCCACCCGCCCAACCCACGAGTTGTCGTAAGCAGCGAACACGCGCTAAACGCGCTGATTTTGTGTCTTCCGCCTCCACTGCACCGATCCAGAGACAGTGTAATAAACTATTTGTGAAGCTACGTATCCAGGATAAGACTTTCAATTTTCAATTAGACACTGGTGCGTCTGTGACTCTAATAAATAGTGCTACGTATGCGGCTATCGGCCACCCTAAACTTTCAGCGGCAAAACATTCATTGGCTACTTATAGTGGAGAACAAATTCCTGTGTTAGGTGTATGTAGCGTGCCAGCCACATTCCGTGGCAATACAAAAACAGTTTCATTCACAGTGCTCCGCGCTACAGACAGTGTAAACATTTTCGGATTAGACTGTTTTGACTTGTTTGGCCTGTCTATCCAAGACAATGTGTTGCAAATTAATTCTGTTGTTGTTCCTCAAGACAGCATAACCGATTTGTGTAAACAATACAGTGACATATTTAAAGACGAACTAGGTTGTGCTGCGAACTTTGCCGCTCATATTACGTTTAAAGATAATGCTCGGCCTCAATTTTTTCGTGCTCGTCCAGTGCCTCACGCCCTCCGGGCACCTGTAGAAGATGAACTTCGTCGTTGGCAAAACAACGGTGTTATTCAACCCGTTTCAGCGAGCCAGTGGGCTTCTCCCTTAGTTATTATAAAGAAACTGTCTGGCAAGTTACGTTTGTGTGCTGATTTTAAGTTGACAGTTAATCCTCAGACTGTCATTGATTCTTTTCCTTTGCCTAGACCGGACGAGCTGATGGATAAGTTAGGGGAAGCTCATTTCTTTTCCAAAATTGATCTCCGTGAAGCATATTTGCAATTGCCCCGCGACGAGCAATCACAACAGTATTTTGTCATAAACACGTCGTTGGGGTTGTTCCGTTTTCTGCATTTGCCTTTTGGTTGTGCGTCAGCTCCAGCTGTTTTTCAGCGTTTTTTGTCACAACTTCTGGCTAATGTGCCATCGTGTTGCAACTATTTAGACGATATTCTTGTGTCCGGTCGGACGCCTGCTGAACATTTCCGTAATTTGGAGTGTTTGTTTACAGTGTTGTCTCAGGCAGGCCTACGTTGCAACATCGATAAATGTTCATTTTTCCTTACGGAGATGGAGTATCTGGGACATGTTATTAATGCTCAAGGCATTCATCCCTCCCAGTCACATTTAGCAGCTATTCGTGATTTGCCCGCCCCTCGCAATCTGCATGAATTGCAAGCAGTTCTTGGCAAATTGACATATTATATTAGGTTTATACCTAATGCATCACAGATTGCTGCACCGTTGCATCGTCTCCGCCGTAAGAATGTTCCGTTTGTGTGGTCAGCTGATTGCCAATCAGCCTTTCAGCAGCTTAAAGAGGCTTTATTGAATGATCGTTGTCTGGTCCATTACGACCCAAACAAGCCTCTAGTGTTAGCTTGTGATGCCTCTTCTTTCGGCCTCGGTGCTGTGTTGTCTCACCGAGTCGGTAACACCGAACGTCCTATTGCGTTCGCATCTAAATTGCTAAACAAAGCTCAGTGTAATTATAGCCAATTGGACAAGGAAGCGTTGGCTATCGTGGTCGGTGTCACAAAATTCCATCACTACCTTTATGGTAGACCATTCTATTTAGTAACAGATCACAAGCCTCTGACGTCACTGTTTCATCCGTCTAAACCAGTTCCTCAGCGGACAGCTCAGAGACTACAACGTTGGGCTCTTTTGTTATCACAATACCAGTATGAGATACGGTATCGCCCTACAGCTCAGCATGCAAACGCTGACGCGCTTTCTAGATTGCCGATTGCTGCGGATGATGTCTTTGATTCCTCTGAAGACTCTTGCCATCAGATTGACGCCGATGAGCATCAATCGCTCCGGGATTTTCCGATTGATTATCGTCAGGTGGCACGTGAGACAGCTACGGATCATCATCTGAGTTTACTATTACGTTTTGTTCAACGTGGTTGGCCGTCCAAGGCAAAGGACATATCGGATCCTGTGGTTCGTCGCTATTATCCGCAACGTCATCTGTTGTCTGTTTCACAAGGAGTTTTGCTGTTACGCACCGAGAATGACCAGCTTCGTGTAGTGGTTCCCCAAGTGCTCCAATCCAAGGTCCTCGACTGGTTGCATCAAGGTCATTGGGGAGTGGTCTGCACCAAGCAGCTTGCCCGCCGTCATTGTACATAGATCGGCATTGATAAGCAGATTACGCAGATGTCTACAGCTTGTTCGACGTGTGCCGAACACCAAGCTGCTCCGCCTCAACGCTATTTTGAGTGGGCACGCCCTGCCGGTCCCTGGCAGCGAGTACATATTGATTTTGCTGGTCCATATTGGAATTGTCGTTGGCTCATCGTGATAGATGCATTTAGTAATTTTCCGTTTGTTGTGCCCATGCAGTCTACAACGTCTGCACAAACTATACAGGCGTTGACTTCAATTTTTTGTATTGAGGGTCTTCCAGAAGTTTTAGTGTCTGACAATGGTCCACAATTTACCTCTGCTGAATTTGAAAGTTTTTGTTCTGCCAATGGCATTTGCCATGTTCTTACTCCGCCATTCCACCTTCAATCGAATGGTGCAGCGGAACGCTTTTGTACGCACATTCAAGGATCATACGGACCGCCTTCGTGCTACGCACTCTCGTCAGCAGGCCCTCGTCACGTTCCTGTCGTCGTACCGGACCACGCCACGCGACGGCCCTTCGCCTGCGGAGCTTCTCCACGGCCATCGTCATCGCACCCTACTACGGTTGTTGCACCCCCCGGTTCGACCCGCCACTTCTGAGCATCGCACGCGTTTTCAGCGCAACGACGCTGTTTTTTTCAGAGTTTATCACGGTCGCCGTCGTTGGGAACGAGGCACCGTGATAAGTGTCCAGGGTCGCGGTTTTTATACTGTTCAAGGTGCTACTGGGGTGCACAGGAGGCATCAGAACCAGTTGCGCCGCGCTGGCCGCCCGGATTCTGCCGCTCGTTCTTTGTCCACAGATTTGGTCCGCGGCAGGTTCCAGCCGCGCCTTCCGACTTCGCTGCCGCCACCAGGGCAGCAGCAGCAACCGTCGCCGCTACCACGCCGACAGCCCGTCCCGTTGATGCCTCCCGCGCAGCTTCATCCGGGAGCGCCCCAGGTGGTCGCTCCGGCACCTGCGGTCCCTCTTCAGTCGCCACCGCTTCGGAGCAGATGGACGTCGACCCCTCAGCCGGGCCGCCATCCCAAGCGGTGGCTGTGCAGCCTGTCCTGCAGCCGCTTTCCTGGGGCACCCCCAAGGAGTATGACACCGCAGCGCCTTGTCCGGCGCCCACTCAGCAGCCGTCGACGCAGCGTCAGGAGACGCTGCCTCTCTTCGTGGGTCCCGACGCCCCGTCGCGTCCAGTACCAGAAGCTGCGCCCGTGGTCACAGGCGTGCACCCTGACCTCGGTTTTCAGTCGGTGTTTCCCGAGGCCCCGCGCAGCCAATGCTGGGGTGCGGACCGGGGACTGCCACCGACAACAGTCTCCAGCCCGGTCTCTTCTGCTACGCCTGCGGCCAGACCCCTCCCCCGCCGTCGACGCTCGCCACGTCATTATTCAACGACGGTGCGGCGATTTGGGGGGGAGGAGTGTTATATCCTAGCCAGTAATGCCAACCTAGCCCGCTGCCAAAAGGTTGGCAGCATCAAAGTCCGGACGCCGTCCGCATAAGCAGCGCCAGCGATACAGGAAATCGCCGCAAGTCTGCGCGCGCCACCGCTGGCTTCTGGCTTCTTAAGCGCTGGAGTTGCGAGCGCTAGGACAGTTCTGTATTCGCCGCTCAGTTGTATACTCGCCACCGATTTGTGTACTGGCTAGTCAGTTGTGTGTTCATCGCAGCAGAGTTGTTGTTTGTCGTCAGCCGACGCTGACCTAGCCGCTCCGACTTGAACTAGACAGATTTCTGTAGACACGGAGTTCACTACTGTGTTTCTGTATCTTCGTTAATAAAGATAAGTACCGACTTTTATTTAATCAGAGTGTTTGGGTTTTCATCTTTCTGTTCACTGTTCCAGCGGACCGGTCGGCCCGCTATTAAAAGTGTGGCGGTGACTCCGTAAGCCGTTTCTACAGCGAAGTGTTTGTCGCTACGAACGCCGCCACAAAAATATCACTGCTGAATAATATATACATAGTGACTGAGCTCCAGTTCTCTTGCAGTATAGTGCGGTGCAGTGTTGAGCTGTGTTGTGCGGGTGGCTATGTGAAGTATATGTGTAAGTATTGTTACAGTGCAGATAGCAATCAGCTGTCCGTGTCAGCTCCTGTAGTACTGTTATCACAGTGAATTATCCTAAGGCATCAGAGAATTTTTGTGATTTTTATGTGTGTTCTAGTATTGTTCTTTTCCTTAGCAACAAGGAAGTTTTAGTTCAAATATATTTTGTCTGTACTATGATTGTGTGTCGTCAAGCTCCTGTACTTGCTGTTTCCTTGTAAAGAGTTTAACTCTTTAGACAAAAGCAACAGAGAGACAGTTTGCTTACACAATGAATAGTCATTTCACACATCTACAGGCTAGACGACAAACTGGATGGCAAGGAATTTAGCAGTACGAACATCATGGTGACACCAACTTGAAACAGCGAGAGGTTTGACTACCTCCGAGATGGTATGATGAATTAATCGGTGGCAATTATCTTGTCAATTTCATGACTGCCCCCATTCTGGCCACACAACCCAGCACTATGGTTTGTGCAAACGGAAGCCAGTTTCCTCTAAGCGTGTATTTTGGCAGACTCCCCTAAATTTGCTTTGGTCGTAAGTCAGCTGGAGCAACATTATGCTGCTAAAGTGGAAGATGTGATCATCGCACCACTCCGAGTCAACATGTACGAAAAGCTAACATCAGAATTGTCACGTCGGGCTTCCGCATCACAACAGGAATGCCTCCAACAAGTGTTAAGCCAAGAGGATATAAAGGAGCTAAGCCCTTTCCATTATTTAAGGCATTTGCACAGCAAGTTGGGCACTGGAATGGTGCTGGGCACTATGTGGAGCAACCACTTGCTGCCGCAGATGAAAGCCATAAGACTGTTGCAGATGGAGCTGCCTTTGGACTCAGTGGTTGACTTGGCTGACATAGCAGATACTATAGTTCCTGTTCTAACTGATGAATTGGTCAGTATGTGTAATGAAGTGCTGACATTGTCATGTTCTTGGCCCGACTGGTGCACTGGCTGTGATGTGGCTCCGCCTAGTTCAACAACGATCACATGGGTGCATTATGACAATCTGGCAGCTAAGGTCGAGGCCCTCACCAAGCAAATAGATGAGTTGGATCCCGGTATGCAGCTACAGTGACACAAATCAGTACTGCAGAAGGTCTAGAAGTCATTCCTCCACCACCTCATCAACATCCAAACAAGACCAGCACTAAGTCTGCATTAACACAGTCGTTTTTCCCTAACGCAATCCGCGAGTGGAACAGAGGGGGGGAAATATGACTTTGGCGCGAATTGTGCCCTCTGCCACACACCGCCTGGTGGCTAGCGGAGCATATATGTATATGTAGATGTAGATGTAGATCTGAGGGCCAGACACACAAGTGCACCTCACCACGCACGTACCCAAATGCCAGCAGCAGTCAGATTAAGTGCTGCCTCTGGTTGCCAAGTGTCATCCCAGCACCTTTTTATCAGTGACTGGAAGTCAGGCTGCAAATATTTAGGGAATACCAGGTCAGACTTGTGTATCCTCCTCCGGAGACTGCTATGTTGTTGTAGACCAGCAATCTTATTCTGATTGCCCCCTCCAAACAACTCTTCAATGTACGGAATTGGACCTGGGGCTGTGCTGAATGTTCATATGGAATTTTATGATCACAGATGTCACTGAGCCCATCATCAGTGCTGATCTGTTGGCATACTGCCACCCCCTAATGGACATAGTGAATGCACAATTGTAGGATGGCTTACCCAGCTTGGCAACTTCAGTTTTTTGTCACTGTGTAGTGGTGCACATAGCCAAAGTCATGCAGGTGGATGCTGGGGAGTACACATGCCTACTGCAATGGTTGTTGGCCTTGGCACAACCCCCTGGAGCACCAAAAGAGGCATGTCATGACACTGTACATCAAGACTAAAGACAGCCCGCCACTTTTGTGTTGACCATGACATCTGGTCCCAGATTGGTTAGCGATCACAAAGGCAGAATTTAATGCCATGTAGAGAGAGGGGATTACACAGCCACCCACTGGTCCATGGCTCTCTCCCTTACATCTGGTGCCAAAGAAAAACAAAGCGTGACATCTATGCAGGTGCTACTGTGCCTTCAATGCATAGATGGTGCCCGATTAGTATAACGTTCCTCTACTGTGGGATTATGCATTATGTGGCATGATGATTTTTTGTGTACTAGACTGTGTTAAGGGATGTACACAGGTACCTGCAGTGGAAGAAAACATGGCAGCAGTTAATTGATGTGGTACTATAGGGACTCCCCTTCAGTTTCACTTACTTATATGACATCCTCATCTTCTCGTCAAATGTGAACCAGCATGAGCAACACTTGATACAAGTCTTGCAATGGCTAAATAAAAATGGCATGGTACTGCACACAACCAAGCATGTTTTTGGATAGCCACAGACTGATATTTTTAGGGCCATGAATTTTGTCCAAGGGCTCACTTCCTCTGCCTGGAAAGGTACAAGGCATTTCGCAAATCATGCTCTCACATGCCGTTTGGATGTTACAATGTTTTCTCAGCATACTAAACTTCTACCACTGATGTCTGGCATACTCAGTGGCATTACAAGAACCTCTAGCCACAGCAGTCAATGGCCCAAAAATCAAAAGGATTTCACCAACCCAGTGGACTGACACCACGATTTCAGCCCTATGAAGCGCTGAAGTGTAGCTTAGTGGATGCACTACTCCTCACTCATCCAGAATTGGAAGCACCTCTCACACTGGTGGTCGATGTGAGTCAAACAGCAAATGAGGCCACTCTAAAATAGTTTCATGAGGATATGTGGCAATTCTTGGCTTTTTACTCACATAAACTGTCCTCATCTCAGCAGAAGTGGAGCACTTACAATAAAATGTTTCTGCCCACAACTGGAAGCAACGGAGTTCATGATTTTTACAGACCACAAGCCACTATATATGCATTCTGGAAGAACAACAATTACAGCTCACCTCGCCAGCACAGCCAATTAATTTTTCCAGTACAATTCATCACAAGATGTCAGACACACACTGGGCACTGACAATATAGTGGCCAGTTGCCTGTCTTGAGTCTAGCACTAAGGCTTTTGCCTGACTCATCGAGGCACAGAGATCTGACTGACTGCTTCAAAACTACCTCAATGAGACATCGACAGTTCTGAGTTGAGGTCAGTCAATGTGACTAGTACCAACATCATCAAAATATACTGTGGCCTCAAAGCCAAGTCCATTCTTGCTGGCAAGACTATGCATGCCTGCCTTTGACAACCTGCACAACTTAAGTCATTCTGGCATCAGATTAGCTGTTCACCTGGTCTTCCTTTGCTTTGTGTGGCTAAGAATGCAAAAAGACTGCTGTGAATGGACTTGCACGTATGTCAAATACCAACGGAGCAAGATCAACCACCACATACATGCACCGGATGGGAACTTTCCAATTACCAACACGTAATTTGCACATGTCCTTGTCAATGTTGTGGGTCCACTGCCTTCGTCCAACAAACAACGATATATCCCTACCATGACTGATCGTCTTACATGGTGGCTGAAGCAACCCTGTTGGATAATATATCCACCGAAATGTTGGTGTATGCCTTCGCATCCAGTGTGATTTGTTGTTTTGATTGTCTGCTGCACATAATTACAGATTGCACCCACCAATTCGGGTTGGACCTATTCTCCCAACTAACAAAGTTCTGTGGCACAGTTGCACCATCAGTTACCACCTGGCCAGCAATGGTATGAATGACCACTGGCATCGCTTGCTCAAAGCAGCAACCATGAGCCAAGAGTCAGATTGGATGACAGTATTACCAACGATATTACTAGTCCTCTGAATGACATATAAACCCAATTTAGATACACCAGCAGATCTTGTATACGGTGAAACCCTTCGTCCACCTGGAGAGTTTGCTGAAGTGCAACTGTCGCAGTTACCAGGCTTCGATCATAGTGACTTTGTATGTGACTTTGTATGGTAACTGAGGTAAAACATCACCCAACTTTACCCACACCAAACTTAAAGGCATATCTCCCCTGATACCTATGTGTCTCAGGACCTACCAACCTGCACACATGTCATGCTCCATATGGACAGCATCAGACCTTTGTTGCAAGCACCGTACAGGAGCCCCCACAGGATGTTGCAATGAGGGGGATGCACCTTCAAGATATTGGTAAATGGCAAACACGATGATTAACTACCCATCGACCCATGAGCATACCCACCAGCATCAGTGGTAACACCGGCATCAACACTGACACCACCAATCACAGACTCACCATTGACACACAAAGTGAGATCTGGGTGGGAAGCACATATCCCAGCGTGCTAGCGGGATAGTTCTCCACTTCCCCCAGCGGGTTGATGTAGTGACAGAGCTTCACTTCTCACGCAGTTCAGTCCAGTGCAGTGTCAACATGTCTCGTGTGTGTGTTAACATATAAGTATATGTATAAGTATCATTACGGTGCACCTGTCAATCGGCTTTCCATGTCAACTGCCAGAAGCACTGGTATTGACATTGAATTACTCCAGGCTGTGAAGAATTTTTTGATTTTTTATATGTGTTCTTCTGTTTTTTTTTTCCCCTTAGCAACAAGAAATAGTTTTAGTTTACACACATTTTATTCTGTACAAAGATTGTGTGTCATCAAGCCACGAGCTTGCTATTTCCTCGTAAAGAGTTTAACACCTTAGGTAAACACAATAAAGAGCTGGCTCCAGTTGCCAGAGACTGCAGTCGTGTGTGTGAGTTGTGTTTGTGTGGGTGAATGTGTGTGTGTGTGTGTGTGTGTGTGTGTGTGCGCGCGCGCGCGTGTGTGTCTATTTTTGATGAAGGCCTAGCAGGCTGAAAGTTTGCTTGTGACAGTCTTTTTGTTGTGCCTCTCTGTGACTCAGCATCTCCACTATATGGTGTTCATAATACTTTTGTAATAAAGACACTGTTCATGCATGCAGTGGTATGTCATTTCATGCACTTGCAGGCAAGGCAATGATTCAGTCAATGACAAATCTAGCAGTATGACCACATGCCAAAGGAGATGAGGTTGGAGAGGAAATTCTGGAGTTCTTCTTCACTGTGAGTCCAGATCATGAAGATGTCATCAATAAATCTGTACCAAACTTTGGGTTGGCAGGCCTGGGTAACCAAGAACGCCTTCTCTAAGCGACCCATGAATAGGTTGGCGTACGAGGGGGCCATCCTGGTACCCATGGCTGTTCCCTTTAATTGTTGGTATGTCTGGCCTTCAAAAGTGAAGAAGTTGTGGGTCAGGATGAAGCTGGCTAAGGTAATGAGGAAAGAGGTTTTAGGTAGGGTGGCAGGTGATCGGCGTGAAAGGAAGTGCTCCATCGCAGCGAGGCCCTGGACGTGTGGAATATTTGTGTACAAGGAAGTGGCATCAATGGTTACAAGGATGGTTTCCGGGGGTAACAGATTGGGTAAGGATTCCAGGCGTTTGAGAAAGTGGTTGGTGTTTTGGATGAAGGATGGGAGACTGCATGTAAAGGGTTGAAGGTGTTGATCTACGTAGGCAGAGATACGTTCTGTGGGGGCTTGGTAACCAGCTACAACGGGGCAGCCGGGATGATTGGGTTTGTGAATTTTAGGAAGAAGGTAGAAGGTAGGGGTGCGGGGTGTCGGTGGGGTCAGGAGGTTGATGGAGTCAGGTGAAAGGTTTTGTAGGGGGCCTAAGGTTCTGAGGATTCCTTGAAGCTCCGCCTGGACATCAGGAATGGGATTACCTTGGCAAACTTTGTATGTGGTGTTGTCTGAAAGCTGACGCAGTCCCTCAGCCACATACTCCCGACGAGTATGTCGTGGAACCCTTGTCCACCGGAAGAATGACGATGGATCGGTCAGCCTTCAGATCACGGATAGCCTGGACTTCAGCAGTGGTGATGTTGGGAGTAGGATTAAGGTTTTTTAAGAAGGATTGAGAGGCAAGGCTGGAAGTCAGAAATTCCTGGAAGGTTTGGAGAGGGTGATTTTGAGGAAGAGGAGGTGGGTCCCGCTGTGACGGAGGACGGAACTGTTCCAGGCAGGGTTCAATTTGGATAGTGCCTTGGGAAGTTGGATCATTAGGAGTAGGATTAGGATTATTTTTCTTCATGGCAAAGTGATATTTCCAGCAGAGAGTATGAGTGTAGGACAGTAAATCTTTGACGAGGGCTGCTTGGTTGAATGTGGGAGTGGGGCTGAAGGTGAGGCCTTTGGATAGGACTGAGGTTTCGGATTGGGAGAGAGGTTTGGAGGAAAGGTTAACTACTGAATTAGGGTGTTGTGGTTCCAGAGTGTGTTGATTGGAATTTTGAGGTTTTGGAGGGAGTGGAGCTGGAAGTGGGAGATTGAGTAGATGGGAGAGACTGGGTTTGTGTGCAATGAGAGGAGGTTGAGGTTTGCTGGAAAGGTTGTGAAGGGTGAGTGAGTTGCCTTTCTGGAGGTGGGAAACCAGGAGATTGGATAGTTTTTTGAGGTGGAGGGTGGCATGCTGTTCTAATTTGTGGTTGGCCTGTAGGAGGATGCTCTGAACAGCCAGTGTGGATGTGGGAGAGGAAAGATTGAGGACTTTTATTAAGGATACGAGTTGACGGGTGTGTTCATTGGCCGAGTTGATGTGTAGGTGAAGGATTAGGTGGGTGAGGGCAATGGATTGTTCAGTTTGGAACTGGTATAGGGACTGATGGAAAGAAAGGTTGCTGCCAGAGATGGGAACTTTAAGTGTGAGGCCTTTGGGGGTAATGCCAAATGTCAGACAAGCCTGAGAAAATAAAATATGGGAGCGTAATCTGGCTAGGGCGAAGGCATGTGTTGCGTAGGGAACGTAAATAAAACTTAATGGGGTCATTGTGGAGGTGTTGTGAGGGTGACATGGTATTAGACGGTGGAAAGTGTAACATGAGGCTGAAATGAAAATGAAAATAAAAATAAAAATATATGGGGAGAGATAAAGGTGAACTAGGAAGCAACTAGAGATCTGGTGTGAAAAAAGGCGAAAAAGTAATGGTTTTAGCTGGCCTATGTTGATCATGTGGTGAACTTGTGTAGGTAGACAACGATGTGCATAAAGGTTAGGTGGTTGTGTTGCCGCCAAAACACGTTAAAGGGTGGAGAAATTCGGGAAAATTTCGAGAAAACTACGTGTAAATGTATTAAAAGGAGTGGTTTTGTGGCGGCAGATTATGAAAATGAGGCTAACAATTGTCTGACGAAGAAATAATGACATTAAAACCTGTGGGAAGCGGCTAAAAATGATCGGTGATGTGAGAAAAACGGAAATGGAAATAAAGCAAAAGTTATTAGAACTAGCCGAAATGGTTGTTTAATAGGTGAAAGGAACTGTTTGTGAATTAGAAATGGTGGATTTTATAGCAGCGGTAGTATTGAAAGCGGAAAAAAAAAATCTTTGGTTATGGTTAAGAAGTGGGTTACGTATTATTATGTATTATGTATTATTGAGTATATATCGGCGGGATAAAATTGTATAGTAGATTACGGAAGAAAGGAGAAGGTGAATGCAAAGTGAAACTACTGGCAAAAACAGAAGGAGAAAATAAGATGACAGAAAAGATTTCGAAATGCAACAGTGACAATAACAAATGTAATTGTTGGGTTCAAATTAATGATATAAATATAATAGAGGGAAACATTCCACGTAGGAAAAATATATCTAAAAACAAAGATGATGAGACTTACCAAACAAAAGCACTGGCAGGTCGAAAAACACACAAACAAACACAAAGATACACACGAAATTCTAGCTTTCGCAACCAATGGCTGCTTCGTCAGGAAAGAGGGAATGAGAGGGAAAGACGAAAGGATTTGGGTTTTAAGGGAGAGGGTAAGGAGTCATTCCAATCCCGGGAGCGGAAAGACTTACCTTAGGGGGAAAAAAGGACGGGTATACACTCGCACACACACACATATCCATCCACACATATACAGACACAAGCAGACATATTAAAAGGCAAAGAGTTTGGGCAGAGATGTCAGTCGAGGTGGAAGTGCAGAGGCAAAGATGTTGTTGAATGACAGGTGAGGTATGAGTGGCGGCAACTTGAAATTAGCGGAGATTGAGGCCTGGGGGATAACGGGAAGAGAGGATATATTGAAGGGCAAGTTCCCATCTCCGGAGTTCGGATAGGTTGGTGTTAGTGGGAAGTATCCAGATAACCCGGACGGCGTCACACTCACACTCCCTCCAAAACCTCAAAATTCCAATCAACACAATCTGGAACCACAACACCCTAGTTCAGTAGTTAACCTTTCCTCCAAACCTCTCTCCCAATCCGAAACCTCATTCCTATCCAAAGGCCTCACCTTCAGCCCCACTCCCACATTCAACCAAACAGCCCTCATCAAAGATTTACTGTCCTACACTCGTACTCTCTGCTGGAAATATCACTTTGCCATGAAGAAAAATGATCCTAATCCTACTCTTAATGATCCAACTTCCCAAGGCACTATCCAAATTGAACCCTGCCTGGAACAGTTCCATCCTCCGTCACAGCAGGACCCACCTCCTTTTCCTCAAAATCACCCTCTCCAAACCTTCCAGGAATTTCTGACTTCCAGCCTTGCCTCTCAATCCTTAAAAAACCTTAATCCTACTCCCAACATCACCACTCCTGAAGCCCAGGCTATCCGTGATCTGAAGGCTGACCGATCCATCGTTATTCTTCCGGCGGACAAGGGTTCCACGACCGTGGTACTTGATCGTCGGGAGTATGTGGCTGAGGAACTGCGTCAGCTTTCAGACAACACCACATACAAAGTTTGCCAAGGTAATCCCATTCCTGATGTCCAGGTGGAGCTTCAAGGAATCCTCAGAACCTTAGGCCCCCTACAAAACCTTTCACCTGACTCCATCAACCTCCTGACCCCACCGACACCCCGCACCCCTACCTTCTACCTTCTCCCTAAAATTCACAAACCCAATCATCCCGGCCGCCCCATTGTAGCTGGTTACCAAGCCCCCACAGAACGTATCTCTGCCTACGTAGATCAACACCTTCAACCCATTACATGCAGTCTCCCATCCTTCATCCAAGCCACCAACGACTTTCTCAAATGCCTGGAATCCTTACCCAATCTGTTACCCCCGAAAACCATCCCTGTAACCATTGATGCCACTTCCTTATACACAAATATCCCGCACGTCCAGGGCCTCGATGCGATGGAGCACTTCCTTTCACGCCGAACACCTGCCACCCTACCTAAAACCTCTTTCCTCATTACCTTAGCCAGCTTCATCCTGACCCACAACTTCTTCACTTTTGAAGGCCAGACATACCAACAACTAAAGGGAACAGCAGTGGGTACCAGGATGGCCCCCTCGTATGCCAACCTATTCATGGGTCGCTTAGAGGAGGCGTTCTTGGTTACCCAGGCCTGCCAACCCAAAATTTGGTACAGATTTATTGATGACATCTTCATGATCTGGACTCACAGTGAAGAAGAACTCCAGAATTTCCTCTCCAACCTCAACTCCTTTGGTTCCATCAGATTCACCTGGTCCTACTCCAAATCCCATGCCACTTTCCTTGACGTTGACCTCCACCTGTCCAATGGCCAGCTTCACACGTCCGTCCACATCAAACCCACCAACAAGCAACAGTACCTCCATTATGATAGCTGCCACCCATTCCACATCAAACGGTCCCTTCCCTACAGCCTAGGTCTTAGTGGCAAACGAATCTGCTCCAGTCCAGAATCCCTGAACCATTACACCAACAACCTGATAACAGCTTTCGCATCCCGCAACTACCCTCCCGACCTGGTACAGAAGCAAATAACCAGAGCCACTTCCTCACCCCCTCAAACCCTGAACCTCCCACAGAAGAACCACAAAAGTGCCCCACTTGTGACAGGATACTTTCTGGGACTGGATCAGACTCTGAATGTGGCTCTCCAGCAGGGATACGACTTCCTCAAATCCTGCCCTGAAATGAGATCCATCCTTCATGAAATCCTCCCCACTCCACCAAGAGAGTCTTTCCGCCATCCACCTAACCTTCGTAACCTCTTAGTTCATCCCTATGAAATCCCAAACCACCTTCCCTACCCTCTGGCTCCTACCCTTGTAACCGCCCCCGGTGTAAAACCTGTCCCATGCACCCTCCCACCACCACTTACTCCAGTCCTGTAACCCGGAAGGTGTACACGACCAAAGGCAGAGCCACGTGTGAAAGCACCCATGTGATTTACCAACTGACCTGCCCACACTGTGACGCATTCTATGTGGGAATGACCAGCAACAAACTGTCCATTCGCATGAATGGACACAGGCAGACAGTGTTTGTTGGTAATAAGGATCACCCTGTGGCTAAACATGCCTTGGTGCACGCCCAGCACATCTTGGCACAGTGTTACGCCGTCCGGGTTATCTGGATACTTCCCACTAACACCAACCTATCCGAACTCCGGAGATGGGAACTTGCCCTTCAATATATCCTCTCTTCCCGTTATCCACCAGGCCACAATCTCCGCTAATTTCAAGTTGCCGCCACTCATACCTCACCTCTCATTCAACAACATCTTTGCCTCTGCACTTCCGCCTCGACTGACATCTCTGCCCAAACTCTTTGCCTTTTAATATGTCTGCTTGTGTCTGTATATGTGTGGATGGATATGTGTGTGTGTGCGATTGTATACCCGTCCTTTTTTCCCCCTAAGGTAAGTCTTTCCGCTCCCGGGATTGGAATGACTCCTTACCCTCTCCCTTAAAATCCACATCCTTTCGTCTTTCCCTCTCCTTCCCTCTTTCCTGATGAAGCAGCCGTTGGTTGCGAAAGCTAGAATTTTGTGTGTATGTTTGTGTGTCTTTCGACCTGCCAGCACATTTGTTTGGTAAGTCTCATCATCTTCGTTTCTAGTATGTATACAATTAGTGAAAACAAAGGAAGCATGACAAGTCTTTCATGGATGTGATTACAATTTCTCATGAATTGCCACTTCATTAACTGGAAGTCTATAACACCAGAGGAATAGCTAAAAATTTCTTATAACCATACCCACCAGACAGATATCAGACTACATATGGAGGCTAACATTGTTACGAAGTACAGTACCATTACAACCACTGTGAGCTGTGGTGTGTCTCTAGAATCTGTTGAGGCCTTAACTGTTTGTATTAGAGTTGCTTTCACTTATCCTGACCAGAATGGCCCATGTTGTTGATTATGTGGTCTTCAGTCCTGAGACTGGTTTGATGCAGCTCTCCATGCTACCCTATCCTGTTCAAGCTTCTTCATCTTCCAGTACTTACTGCAACCCACATCCTTCTGAATCTGCTTAATGTATTCATCTCCTGGTCTCCCTCTATGATTTTTACCCTTCACGCTGCCCTCCAATGCTAAATTTGTGATCCCTTGAAGCCTCAGAACATGTCCTACTAACCGGTCCCTTCTTCTAGTCAAGTTGTGCCACATACTCCTCTTCTCCCCAATTCTATTCAATACTTCATCATTAGTTATGTGATCCACCCATCTAATCTTCAGCATTCTTCTGTAGCACGACATTTTGAAAGCTTCTATTCTCTTCTTGTCCAAACTATTTATCGTCCATGTTTCACTTCCATACATGGCTACACTCCATACAAATAATTTCAGAAATGACTTCCTGACACTTAAATCTATACTCGATGTTAACAAATTTCTCTTCTTCAGAAACGCTTTCCTTGCCATTGCCAGTCTACATTTTATATCTTCTCTACTTCGACCATCATCAGTTATTTTGCTCCCCAAATAGCAAAACTCCTTTACTAGTTTAAGTGTCTCATTTCCTAATCTAATTCCCTCAGCATCGCCCAACTTAATTCGACCACATTCCATTATCCTTGTTTTGCTTTTGTTGATGTTCATCTTATATACTCCTTTCAAGACACTGTCCATTCCGTTCAACTACTCTTCCAAGTCCTTTGCTGTCTCTGATATAATTACAATGTCATCGGCGAACCTCAAAGTTTTTATTTCTTCTCCATGGATTTTAATACCTACTCCGAATTTTTCTTTTGTTTCCTTTACTGGTTGCTCAATATACAGATTGAATAACATCGGGGAGAGGCTAAAACCCTGTCTCACTCCCTTCCCAATCACTGCCTCCCTTTCATGCCCCTCGACTCTTATAACTGCCATCTGGTTTCTGTACAAATTGTAAATATCCTTTCGCTCCCTGTATTTTACCCCTGCCACCTTTAGAATTTGAAAGAGAGTATTCCAGTCAACATTGTCAAAAGCTTTCTCTAAGTCTACAAATGCTAGAAACGTAGGTTTGCCTTTCCTTAATCTTTCTTCTAAGATAAGTCATAAGGTCAGTATTGCCTCACGTGTTCCAACATTTCTACGGAATCCAAACTGATCTTCCCTGAGGTCGGCTTCCACCAGTTTTTCCATTCGTCTGTAAAGAATTCACGTTAGTATTTTGCAGCTGTGACATATTAAACTAATAGTTCAGTAATTTTCACATCTGTCAACACCTGCTTTCTTTGGGATTGGAATTATTATATTCTTCTTGAAGTCTGAGGGTATTTCGCCTGTCTCATACATCTTGCTCACCAGATGGTAGAGTTTTGTCAGGACTGGCTCTCCCAAGGCCGTCAGTAGTTCTAATGGAATGTTGTCTACTCCCGGGGCCTTGTTTCGACTCAGGTCTTTCAGTACTCTGTCAAACTCTTCACGCAGTATCGTATCTCCCATTTCATCTTCATCTACATACTCTTCCATTTCCATAATACTGTCCTCAAGTACATTGCCCTTGTATAGACCCTCTATATACTCCTTCCACCTTTCTGCTTTCCCTTCTTTGCTTAGAACTGGGTTTCCATCTGAGCTCTTGATATTCATACAAGTGGTTCTCTTTTCTCCAAAGGTCTCTTTAATTTTCCTGTAGGCAGTATCTATCTTACCCCTAGTGAGATAAGCCTTTAAATCCTTACATTTGTCCTCTAGCCATCTCTGCTTAGTCATTTTGCACTTCCTGTCTATCTCATTTTTGAGACGTCTGTATTCCTTTTTGCCTGCTTCATTTACTGCATTTTTATATTTTCTCCTTACATCAATTAAATTCAATATTTCTTCTGTTACCCTTCTGTTACCCTTCTGTTACTTGCCCATACGAGTGCAAAATCTGTAGATCACATAATAACTAAAAGCGAAAATACCGCCTCAGCAGATGCTATAAAGGGTCATCCTCAGACCGTGGAGGCTGAATTTTAGTAATAGACTGCAATGTTGGATATCAAAAAGTAAAAACGATGGGTACAAGAGAATACTGTCTGATACTAAAATTGATTTACTTAGATATAGTGTAAAACATAATGCATGGTTAACAGTGTATCAGGCTAAAGAAGTAAATAGTAAGTGGGAAATTTTCATAATTATTTCAATAGGGCACTTAGCTAGCACAATTCCTTTAAGGTAAGCAACCCACACTAAAATAAGCTGTGTATTATATGAAGAAATATGTAAAATAAGGGAAAGGCAATCACTCTCCTGTAGCAGACTGATGCATGGAGCACAAAAATATGAAACAGTTAACAGCATTCACTGTAGCTTTCGAGCTCCTGCTCCTATATGAGGAAAAGTATTTTTGTTATAAAAAGAGTAAAAGCTCAGAAGCTGGTGTGAATGCTTTTTCCTGTTGTGTGCCTGCTATAGAAGAGTGTATGCCTATCTCTTATTGTATACATTGCTCCATCCAGGAATTTCCATTAGTTATACAATGTCTTACACTAAATGTGTAACATTAGATTTGAAAAAAAGGGCAGATTGTGTAAAGGTATTCTGCTGGTCTACAATCAATGAAGTGAGACAGATTGTCTAGAAATAAAATTAATAATATATGAATAACTGTTAACAATAAACATGTAAGTGTTCCAAACATAGTCAGTAATCTTTGGAATGATTATTTCACAGATGTGATAATGTAAAGTCCTAGTAGAACATATATAATTTAGCAGCAAAAGAAACACCTTACTGAATAGTAGAGGCATGGAGTCACTGACAAGCACATAAGGAAAACTGAAAACTTGCTAGTTTTCAGGGAAATCCTTTTTCAGGCTAAAGTACACACACAGTTGTGCATGCTCATGCACACACATGCACATCTCTACGGCCAAAGTGTCCTTGCTGAATAAACAATGCTGGGACTGCAGTTTGCAGCATGATTAGTGTGAAGAGTTGTGTCAGATGAAGTGAGAGAGGGGAATGGAGACAAAGTGTGAGAGGGAAGGTTGGGGAACAGT
This sequence comes from Schistocerca cancellata, assembly GCF_023864275.1. Taxonomy (NCBI): domain Eukaryota; kingdom Metazoa; phylum Arthropoda; class Insecta; order Orthoptera; family Acrididae; genus Schistocerca; species Schistocerca cancellata. The sequence continues at coordinate 393,862,096 of NC_064630.1, forward strand.
GGCTTATGGCTTGGAGGAAGGCAGCAAATGCATGGGAGAGGAGTGCAGGAGATAGCTGGAGCAGGAGTATGGGATAGGGATGTGACATGGGCAGTAGCACCAGATCATGCAGCACACAATAAACAATGACAATGACAGGTGGGGTTATACTGGGATGGAGTGACAGTACAGAGGAAGGGGAGACTGTATGGAAGAGAGTGGGGTGCAGGATGCAGAATGTGCTGAGTGGGTTAGCAGAGTTGGTGCCATGAGAATAACATGTTGAAGGGACAACCCACATCTACATAGTTTAGTAAAGCTAATGTTGGGAGAAGGATACAGATGGCATGGATTGTGAATTAGCAATTGAAATTGAGCATCTGCGGCCAGTAGTGTGTTCCACCACTGGGTGTTCAAGTCTTTTCTTGCCAACAGTTTGGAGGCAGACATCCATTCGAGTGGTCATCCCCACATAAAACTCTGTGCAGAAATTGCAACAGAGCTGCAATGTGACAAGCTTGCTTGCACAGGTGGCCTTGACTCTGATGCAGTAGGATAAGCATGTGACGAGATTGAAGCAGGATGTCCTGGATTGATGTATCAGACAAGTCTTGCACTCGGGGACACCTGGAATAGAGGAACATCCTACGCGAAGTGGTATTCTGCTGCCCACCCAGTCTACTCAATATCCATTCCCAACATCTTCCCACAGGGGTCACATCCAAATGGAAAACTCAGATGCAAGACCATCTGTACAAGTTCGTATCTCATTTTATACTAAAGTTGTAAACATACATATTACTGACCTGTCTCTGCAGGTGGGTCAGTTTGCTGCGGCTAAATAGTATTCCAACCATATGTTCCTTTAAGTCATTGTTTTCCTCCCCCTCCTTTCTCACTGCAACTTCTTCACCTAGTATGAGTTTTCCAAACACCTAACAAAAAAATATATATATATATATATATATATATACATCAATATGGATAAGACCCAGCACTTGTATTCAATATTCAAGGATAATCCTGAATAACAAAAGTATTCATAATAATATGGCATGCTTACTGCAGAGATATTAAAGTAAATTGTGTGGTTGCACAAATTTTTAACAACTAGAGAGCTGCCATCATGGTGAAACTGCTCTTGAAATTAATAAATCTCAAGAAAAGGTTAACATAAATACTACTGTTTTAGTTATATATAAAATTGATCTAAATAATAAATGAAAAGACCAAGTAATTACTTCAGTAAATTAATTTCGAAGGAGGAATTATTACAGTGATGAATGTAAATCACAGCAATCAGTCAAAATGTTGTGTTTTTTTTTCTCTATATCACTATCGTCATAATTCTAAGCATTGTGGTATTCTCAAGCCACCTCGAATAAAATAAGAAATTAACAATGTAGGAAAAGATAGATTGCTACTTACTGTAAAGATGACACATCAAGTTGCAAATAGGCACAATTAAAAGACACTCACACAAAGCTTTTGGCCTCAACCTTCGTCAGAAAAAGATAAACACACACCCTTCATTCACACAAGCAAGCACACCTCATGTACACATGACCGCTAGTTCTGGCAGCTGAGGCAGCCTTTCTGATGAAGGTTGTGGTCAAAAGCTTTGTGCAAGTGTCTTTTGAGTGCGCCTGTCTGCAACTTGACAGGCCATCTTTATGGTAAGTAGAAATCTATATTTTCCTAGATTGTTGATTTTCTTACCAGAGTTTCCATTGTTAAAAACTGAGCTATTATTTTGTAAGCATTAAATACAAGTGACAACAATATAAACTGGATAGACTGCTACTCACTACATAGAGGAGTTGTGTGGCTGACAGATACATTGGGTGAGGGGGGAGACTGCTAGATATCACCAGCTTTCAGACTAATCCAATACTAGTCTGGTAGCTAACAATACCTAGTAGTCTTTTTATCAATATGCCCATCCGGCACTAAACACTTCCTCTATGTGTTGCTTGGCAATCCATCCTTTCTATATTGTTATTATATCCCACATTTTCCATTAAATAGAAGCGATTTGGAGATATTAATTTCTTTTTTTTTTTTGCACTTGAGATAACTTATTTAATTAACAATGAACATAATTGCAGCTTACTATGTTCCAATTACCACCACATTTAATTATTTTATTGTGAACAGAATTATTTATATCTGAACTCACAATGAATGACATATAATAGACAGTGGGTATCTGTATCTCAATTAATTTACAGTATATTGCTTCAGCACAAACAACAGTAGTCAACATGTTCTTTTTGTTCCGAATTGTTGAGATTTTCATGGACACTTGTCGAGGAAGTTCTTACTGACTTCTGTCTCAGAACCTTAGGCAGATGTTTAATTAGTGATTTTTCTGACTTTTGCCAACACACGTGGCTGGCATTGTCAAAGATTCATACTGAATTGCTGGTGCAATGGAGGGTGAATCTATGTTCTTTTTGTGTTTGTTTATGGCTTAGAGCTCTCATGAGAGGAGGAGTCACCCAATGTGGCGTTGACTGAAATGAGAGTTGCACTTGGTGGCTAAAGTTCCCCAGATGGGGCCTCCTGGCCAACAATGCCACACGATCTCCCCCCCACCCCCCCACTTATACTGCAAGTTTTTCATCCGCTACCACACACCAAGAAAAGAATGATTCTTCCATCACACAATTTGAAAATCATATAAGAGTCTCAGGCCTTTTTGGTGAAATCACAGTATGGGTAATACACAAAAATATTTTGAGATGTTTGGGGAGGGGGCATGGATGGGCCAACACAACAATTTCATGAAAATCATGGCATAGAAAAAAAAGAAATATTTACATAGACTAAGGTAGACGTACTGCCTTGGGCAAACACACTGATTGTCTGGTGAATTTTTAAATTGTATATTTCAGCCTAAGGTCACATAAATGGTATCACTATCAGCTTGAACTTATTACCAAGTCCTCATTAGATATTCATCACATACAATTTACTCAGTGACAAATTCAACTCATTTGATGATGACTTAGTAATAACTTGAAAGCAGTAGTCATATAGTCATATCATTCATGCAAACTGAGGCTGAAATATTATAATAACAATAATAATGTAAGTAGCTGAATAGCGCACAGTCTTCTACATTTCCCGAGTAATGATCCAGCACAAAGGAAGACTCATTGAAACATTTCTCCAAATCAAATAGCTTGGCAGTTTCTTAAAAATGATAAAACAGACAAATAGGGCAAAGAACCTAAGATTTGAAGGCAAGAGCACTTAAAAATGAATGAACTCTCAACTCCATTTAGTGAAAAGGAGCTGCAAGATCAAAGTAACAATGTAAGAACAACAAGGCAGCTGGCTTGAATGAAATACGAATAGAGCAGATAAAGAAATTCTGACAAGCAACACTGAATTGACTTATGGCATTCCATAACAACTGCTTAAAATTGAACAAAACTGCAAAAATAGAGAGGAAAACCAAGGCAGCTGTTATCTTGAAACTGGGAAAAGAGGTTTCTGAGCATTGGAGCTATTGGCCTATTTCACTATTCTGCTATCTTTATAAAATGATATGGTTGTATGGTATTTATTGGCAGGGATATCTCCTTTAGGGTTTGGCCGCCGTACTGCAAGTCTTTTTAGTTGATACCACTTTGGTGACTTGCATGTCAATGAGGATGTAAATGATGATGAAGGACACACAACACCCAGTCCCCTGCCAGGGAACGAACCCAGGCCCCCATGCGCAGTTGACGGTAACACTACCGCTGCACTACGGAGGTGGAAGCTATCTTTATAAGATATCTGAAAGGATGTTTCTGAACTGTCTGTCACTAAAGATTGATAGATTACTTATACCTTAACAGGCTGGTTTCAGACCACATCGAAACTACACAGCACAAGTAACTCGACTAATGCAACACATAGAAGACGGATCTCAAAACAGGAAGATCACTGGAATTGCATTTATCTACCTCACATCAGCTTACGACACAGTTCAACACCACATAATGCTTCACAAGGTCTACGCACTGATCCAGAACTATGGTTTCACTACAATAATTGCAACCTTACTGCACAGTTGTTGAAGGAACCAGACAAATGGCCTACTGCAAGGGAGTGAATTATCACTGGTGCTCTTCAACATTTACAAAAATGATTAGCCAAGAACTAATCCATGCACAAGTTTCATATGCCAATGGCATTGCTTTACTGGTAAAGACATGTATTTGTACTCAGGTGATTCATGTGAAACACCTTACTACATAATTATGGCCCATGACGGGTATCAACAGACCTTGAACACAGAATGGTAGTTGCAGCTAGACACATGGGACATTTCATTTTGGAAATACTTAGGAAATTCAATGTTCAGTGATCTACAGCATCAAGAACTTTGTAAAAACAATGCAGGTGCTGACAAGAACTCTGGGAACATGCCTGATAACTATAACAAGAACCAGCTGAAGCTGAAACCATAAAATACTGCATTCTGCTTTTCCCATCTATGAAATAAACTGGCAGGAAGAAAACTGAAAGTGATCTGGGAAGGCACTGAACTAAAACATTGTTTTAGAACCAAATACTTTGGCGTTATCTTACGCAGATCACTCACTTGCCAACAGCACTGCCTTAATACCAAGCATCATCATCTGGAAACTTGATGGTAGTAATTGTGGTGTCCAACCTTAAGTGATCTGTACTTCTGCAAAGGCACTCTGTTTCTCAGCTGGTGAGTAATATATGTGCCCAGTGTGGCATAAATCGGTACATGTGGATGAAGTAGATTTGTCCTTAAAGTAACTGCAAGGCCCGTTACTGGATGGTTCAAACCAACTCTGTTGATAAACTGTACTCCTTAGCAGGCATTGCTCCTCCTGACATATGCAGGGAAGTAGCCACCAATGCACCCACTGCATGGACATATTTCATCAACACTAAAGTCTGGCAAGAGCTTTCTACAGTCAACATCTGTACTAAATACATCAGCCAAGAAAGTCGAAGAAAAACTATGGGCCATGATAGTAAGTCATCTCCAAGCAGGGGTAAAGCCAGCAGAATACTCACCAGCTGGGCACAACTTAAGACTGGGCCATATGGAAATCGTGTTACAAACGGATGCTGGCAAATCTAGGGAGAACCTAATGAAATGGACATATTTACAATGGCCAACATTGTGTGAATGCAAAGAAGTACAGACGTCTGTGTCAATATTTACTTTGTCCTACTTCTTGCAACAAGGAGGTGTAGTAACACTGTTCACGTTTACGTCACACTTCACTTAGCGTAGACCGGGACTGTGTACTAGGCATACCCGATGTTAACTGACTGGGCACGGCCCGTGCTGCCGGAGTTGTTGTTGTTGTTATGCCGGCAGAGGTCGTGTCCAAATTCTCGCGTGCCCTCTGGTGGACGGGACTCTACTTGCGGCAACTACCGTCCGTGACGCGCCGTGCCAATGTGCACCTCCCGTGATCTTTCTGGTGGCTACTGCACTCCTCCTCCTTCGGGGGGTGAAGCCACTGTGATCCACTGCATCGGAAGGTGGAGCGTCGGGCAGGAGCGATGACCTCCACATCCACTGGAAGGCCGGAGTCGAGAGGATCTGCCAACCCTCGAGCCGGAACCTTCGAATACGGCTGGAAGTGACCAACACGAAGAGGCCCCCGTCGTCCCACAACCGGAGCCCGGGACAGAACGGGCAACAAGCTGTCGAACTCCGGATCCTGTTCCACCTCAGGAGGGGTAAGACCCAGTGGTGGGGACGATGGGGAAGGGACGACCACAGGTGAACCAGCCTCCTGAGAAACCGGGCCTGCTAGGGGGGCCGGCTCTCGCTGGGGCATCTCGAACGATGGCGATGCCGGTGCTGGAGCTACTGGAGGCTGCCAAGGCTGAGAACCATCACAGTGCGGCAGAGTCACAGCGGGGAGAGGAGGTAACGTCCCCTGCGAAACCAACACAGGTGCCGGCTATGGGGAAGCCAGTGTCCGAGAGGTCGGAGGGTGGGTGCCCGAACGTGGACGTAGCTGATTTTGGTGACGACGTACCACCCGGTCCCCCGCCTGCAAGGTATAGAGCCGGCGGCCATTTTGGCGCAGGACCACCGCTGGAATCCAACGTGGATTGCGACCAAACCCACGGGCCCAGACCGACATACCCATGGAAAGCCAGGTACTCCGTTTTGTGAAGACTGGCGAGGACCAGGCCGGAGGAAGGGCAGCAGAGTCCTAGGTTGACGCCCATGGAGGAGCTCCCATTGGTGTGGTCCGGTATGCCGTCAAGAAAAACGTCAATGCTTCCTCCGCAGGAAATTCGTGCACATACTTTTTCATCTGCGTCTTAAATGTGCGCACCATGCGCTCGGCTTCCCCATTCGATTGTGAATTAAAGGGGGGAGAGCAAACGTGCCGAATACCGAAGCGCCTACAAAAATCCTGGAAGGTCTGCGAAATAAACTGCAGTCCATTGTCCGAGACCAGGGTGATTGGCAGACCTTCCACCGAAAAGATTTTTGCTAGTGCCTGGATTGCAACTTCTGAAGTGACTGTGGAGCAGCGAACCACATATGGGAATTGGGAATAAGCATCAATGACAATGAGCCAAAAGCCATTGAGAAACGGGCCCACAAAATCGATGTGAACACGTTCCCATGCTTGCGTTGCCGGTGGCCATGAAGAGAACGCTGCCCTGGGAGATGCTTGTTGGCTCGCACACTGGGAACAGGCGGCCACCAAGTGCTCAATTTCTCTGTCAATACCGGGCCAGTACACATGTCTGCGACCCAAGGTTTTAGTACAGGAAACACCCCAGTGCCCCACATGTAATAACGTGAGGACCTCCCTTCGTAAACTTGCAGGAACAACCACGCGAGGAGCTGTATCATCGGTAGCCAGAAGGAGAACTCCTTCCAAGACCGAGAGGTGGTCTCGTAGAAGAAAATAATTACGAAGAGGGTCCGAGGCCCGACCCGGAGGGCGGGATGACCACCCCTGCTGAATGAGGCAAACTACTTGCCGGAGAACCGGGTCAGCTGCCGTTTCCCTGGCGACTCGAGAACTAGTGATCGGGAAGCCGTCAACCGCTTGGCGGGACGCCACATCCAAATGAAAACACATAATCTCCTCCCGATCGAACGCAGGATCCGGGCCCACCGGAAGACGGGAAAGAGCGTCGGCGTTGGCATGCTGTCCTGTAGGGTGAAAATGAATGTCGTAATGGTACTTAGAGAGGAACAAGGCCCAGCGCTGTAGTCTGTGGGCCGCCCTATCCGGAATCTGAGAGGCGGGGCCAAATAGCGATATTAACGGCTTATGGTCAGTGATTAACTGAAACTTCGTGCCATACAAGAAAGGGTGAAACTTGGTAACAGCGTAGACAATGGCCAAAGCCTCTTTTTCCACCTAGGAGTAATGGGCCTGTGCGGGACTAAGCGTTTTAGACGCAAACGCCAGTGGTTGCTCGGAACCATCTGCGTTGCGATGGGCCAGGACCGCCCCCACCCCATACTGCGGCTTATGGGGATCAACAGTAGCCAAACAAGGGGCTGACGTGAGGAGGCCCTTCAACGAGGTGAACGCTCGCTCGCATGCAGGCGACCAATCAAAAGGAACACCCTTGCACAGAAGGCAGTACAGGGGGTGGGCTATAGTGGAAGCCCTGGGAATGAACCGGTGGTAATAGGCTATCTTGCCTAAAAAAGCTTGTAACTCTTTCAGCGAAGCGGGCCGAGGAAGGTTGACGATACCTTGGACCAAACTTCCTAGTGGCTGGATGCCATGCCGAGAGATGGTGTAGCCCACATACTCAATAGACGGTTGGAAGAAGGTTGACTTATGCAGGTTGCAACGCAAGCCCACAGACCTGAATTTCAGAAAGTGGGTGCGAAGGTTGTGCAAGTGTTCCTTCGTGCTGTGGCCTGTGAAAATTATGTCATCCAGGTAATTAATACAATGAGGGATTGTCGACGTGACATGCTCAAGATAACGCTGGAATATCGCCGGGGCACTGGATATTCCAAAGGCCAACTGCTGGTATTGGTAAAGGCCAAACAGGGTGTTGACGACCGCCAGCCATTTGGAGTCCTCATCAAGTGGTATCTGATGATAAGCCTCCGACAGATCGATTTTCGAAAAATATTGGCCTCCCGTCACGACGGAGAACAATTCATCAGCACGAGGCAAAGGATAGGTGTCCACCACCAATTGGGAATTAATGGTGGCCTTGAAATTGCCACAAAGACGTAATTTTCCCGAGGGCTTCCGTACAATTACGAGGGGTGAAGCCCACTCACTGGAAGAAATGGGAAGAACGACCACTAGGGCTGTCAGCCGGTCTAGCTCTTCCTTTACTTGAGGGCGGAGAGCCAAGGAGATCTGCCTCGCACGTAGAAAACGCGGGCGAGCCAACGCCTTCAACGTTAAGTGAGCTTCAAAATCTGAAACACACCCCAGGCCCTCCTCAAAAATATCTGGAAAGTCTGAGATCAAAGATTCCAATGATTGATAGGGAACGTCTTCGGAGACCAACTGTATGGTGTCAGCGATAGAAAAACCGAAAGCTTGAAAGGCATCCAGACCAAAAAGGTTAGCGGAGCTCGCATCACTGACAACAATAAAAGTAATAGGCCGAGTGACTGATTTGTAAGTCACGTCGGTAGTGAATTGACCCAGTAGGGGAATGAACTGTTTACCATAACGCGTAGACGCGGTAAACTGGCACCAACAGGGGCGATCCAAGGTCGGAATAAGTTTGTGCATTCAACAACGAAACTGCCGCGCCCGTATCTACTTGCAGTTGTAACCGGCGCGACCGAACCAACACCTCGATAAAGAGTTTGCGTGCCGATGCGTCGGGAGCCTGGCCCGATGAAACTTCCTGAATGTCAACGTCCATGTCCTCTGTACCTGCTTCCTTCGATTCTTTTGAGGCTGAGCGGCAAACTTTAGCAATGTAACCTTTTTTATTACATTTGCGACAAACGGCCCAACGCTGGGGGCACTCAGACCGATCATGATGTATATAGCACGACGCACAAGACGGCAACAGGGGCCGGCGGCCAGAATTCTGTTTACGCGCCGTGCGGGAGCGGCCGTAATGGCTGGATTGTACCGCTCGCACGTCGTCCACCCCGGACACAGTGGATGCGGCCGCGCCGCCCTGAACCGCCGCGATGTCGCACCATGCTTCCAGCTGTTGACCTGCTGCGTGAGAGACTTCATACGATTGAGCAATGGACAGGACATCCTCGAGAGAAGGGTCTTCTAACTGCAGGGCCCGTTGCTGGACCTCCCTATCAGGGGACGAACAAACAATGACGTCGCATACCATAACGTGGGCATACGACTCTCGCGACTGCTCCATGACAAAATGACACTTGCGACTAAGACCGTGCAGGGTAGCGGCCCACGCCTGGTAAGACTGATGGGGCTGTTTCTTGCATTGATAGAACTCGACCCTAGCCGCCACAACATGCATGCGGCGGTGATAATATGAAGACAGCAATGAACACAATGCGTCAAAAGACAAGGACGAGGGTTCCTGCAATGGCGCTAGCTACCGCAAAACTTGATACAGCGAGGGAGATATCCAAGACATGAAGAGAGCACGACATACCTCCACATCGGCAACATGAAATGCCTGGAAATGCTGCTGAAGGCGATGTTCATATGCGTCCCAATCCTCAGCCGTCTCGTCATACGGGGGAAAGGGAGGAGGGAACGGCGCTGGAGCAGACGGCGTGGACAGCAACGCCAGAAGCACTTGTTTCATGGTGGCCATGAGCTCCGTCTGCTGCGCAACCAAAACCCGCACCAAATCCTCCATGCCGTGGAGAAGCTGCGAAACCGGAACAACGACGCAACACGCGAAAGAACGACCCTACTCTTCGCCAATTGTGTAGTAACACTGTTCACGTTTACGTCGCACTTCACTTAGCGTAGACCGGGACTGTGTCCTAGGCATGCCCGATGTTAACTGACTGGGCACGGCCCGTGCTGCCAGAGTTGTTGTTGTTGTTGTTGTTATGCCGGCAGAGGTCGCGTCCGAATTCTCGCGTGCCCTCTGGTGGACGGGACTCTACTTGCGGCAACTACCGTCCGTGACGCGCCGTGCCACTGTGCGCCTCCCGCGTTCTTTCTGGTGGCTACTGCAGAGGAGATGATCAAAGCACAAAAAACATGCAGAGATTGCTCGTTTTTGGACAAAGACTATTTGATTTCAATTTTTCATGTTTTTATATGTATAAACTCATCCTATTTTACTTTCTGAAACTCTAAATTTTTGTAGAATACTATGTGTATGCTTCTGTCTCAAGTAAATAAATAAATAATAACAAAAGAACAAATGAAACAGTGGCAAGACCAGAAATACTCTACGCAGCAATAACTCTTAAACTGATGATGAAGGGAGAGCTTGAAAAATTAGAAAAATTGAAAGAAGAAGCCTAAAAAATATTCAGGCAATAAGCAGCATTGAATCAGAATACAAATTAAGATTTAATACAGAACTAAGTCTGAAAGTTGAAAAACTAATAGATGTAATAAAATAAGGAGATTAAAATTCTATCGACACATATGCAGCATGAATAATGCCAGAATAACTAAACAAATCTTTGACTTAATAGACAATTACAAACCCAAACTCACGTGGATGACAGAAGTAAGAACAGATATCGAAAATGTAGGAGTCAACTTGGACACAGTAAGAAACAGAACACTTATTAAAGAACCAACAGAAAAGGGAATCTTTCAGGATAGAAAAAAAATCAAGAACAGGAGGAAAGTGGACAGAAGAAGAGAAGGAATGAGATTCTTGAAGAATGAAACAAGTGTAGGCCCAAAGTAAACTACAGATAAAAACGAAGAAGCAGAAACAATGATGATTTATCATACCCTGCAAAAGGGTTATCTGAAATAAAAAATAAGAAATAAACAGTCACCAGCTGTCACAAATTTGGGGAAATATATCTACTTTACCAAAAGGGACAGGAATATTTTGTGTTTTCTCAAAAGCAGATTTATAAAACTGGAACTCAGGATCACTATATGTAGGCTTTAACACTCTTAGGAGTTCCAGTCTGTTATTCTTGCAGTATGATCTTCTCTTTTTATGTATTATTCTTACGTGGCTTTAAAAAGACCAACATTTCATAGGTAGATGAACTCAATGAAAATGTCAAAATGAGCAAATACTTGCAAAATTGATTTGAAAAGTTCTCGGAACGGAATACTAAAAGAGTACTTACATCACTGAAACATTTTTAATTTTGACTCCTTGTAGATTAATTCACTTGGTCCAACGATGTTCCTGTGCCTTAATCCCATCTCAAAAATGAGTTTCCTGCACGCCTACAAAATAGTTGTCAACTCCGGCTATCAATTCTTCGTTTGAAATGAATCTTCATCCACCAAGAAAAATTTTCGGTTTCGGGAAGAGATGGAAGTCTGACGGAGCCATACCAGGTAAATAAGGTGGGTGTGGCAACAATTCATACCTTAGCTGCTGTAATTTTGCCATGGCAACAGCACATGTGCGCTGATGCACACTGTCTAGGTGGAAGATGAGTTTCTTCCTTTCTAAAGCTGGCCTTCCTTCGCATACCTTTTGTTGCAATTTGTCCAGGAGATTAGCATAGTATTCTCCAGTAATTGTTGGCCCAGAGGGGAGATAATCTACAAACAGAATCCCGTTCAGATCCCAGAACACTGATGCTATGACCTTTCCCGCCGAAGGAATTTTCTTTGCTTTATTTGGTGGTGGTGAATCAAAATATTTCCACTGCTTTGACTGTTGTTTTGTCTCTGGGGTATAGTAGTGCACCCACATTTCATCTTTGGTCACAAACCTGTGCAAAAACTCTTGTTCATTTCTACTAAAATGGGCCAAACATTGTTCTGATATGACCATTCGCACGCATTTTTGAACTAGCGTCAAGAGCTGTGGCACAAATATGCAGATAATTTTTTCATTTCAAATTTTTCAGTTAAAATGTGATGTATCCTTTCAGATGACATCTGTCAAGCATGAGCAATTTCACGCACTTTCAATCAGTGATCCTCCATGACCATTTTGTGCACTTTTGCAATGATTTCTAGAGTAGTGACACATCTTGGGCGACCACTGCGCGGATCATCATCTAAGCTCTCCCGAACAAATTTTGATTCATTTGTCCACTTGTCAAAAGTTGAATATGAAGAAGCAGAGTCTCCCATCCCCCAGGGTATTCTGGAAATCGGCATGAATGTCCCTTGCTTTCATACTTTTCTTTATGAAGTACTTAATCACTGCTCGAATCTCGATTTTTTCCATCTTCGCAAATCACTAGGCAGGAACAACAACAGAGCCACATCACTGCCACAGCTCTCTTCCAAGAGCACTGACATGGCATGTGTTTGGAGGCAACAGTCCAATGAATATCACATGAACAACTTGTTGCGCTAGCACTGGCCTCTTGTGGTGATTCTGAGAACTTTTCAAACCACCCTTGTATTTGCTACCATTGACAGACTATGTATTTACTGATACATTTGGAGAACAAAGAAGCAGTTTTTGCAAACTGGGAAATTCTACACTAATTGTTGAGGTATCAACTATTGTTCATTACTTTTATTTTTCTTGCTGTTGTTAATTTGAGGATTATGTTGATCATAAAAACATGGCAGTATGCTAGAAAAAGTAGTAATCACACTAAAAGGAGACACTAGATATAGTGTCTGATGAAAGTACTGTGATGACAAAAGGCACAAAGATGTGTACAACTTTGGACTGATATTTACTTGTTTCATGTTGCTACCAATTTTAGGCACATATACAGTGTCATTGACTTTAGTATCGTATTGCTTTACTATTTTGTCTTCACAGTGCTGAGTTCTGTTTCACATGTCATTAACTTTATGTGTCAGGTCTGCTTTCATGTTGTCTGCTGATAAAGTCAGGCTAGTTTGACAGTGAGAGAAAGCTGTCAGAGCCAGTTGCTTTTGTAAAGGACATCATAGTTGAATTTTACAATAAAAAGTTACTTATTTGCACTATTGAAACTTCGGCAATATGGTCATTATCAAGTGGTATACCGCAAAATTAATAATGCAGACTGTCTATATAAACAGCACCAATATCTTGCTATGTATACAGCAGTTATATTATGAAAAAATGCCAAAAATAACCTTACTTACACTGTGCTTTAGCAAATGTAAAAAACTAAAAATCTTCTGATATGTTTACATGTCATCACTGTATCTGTTTGTTGGGTCTTTTAACTACAAGAATGTATCTGTGTTAAACGAGATCAGCACCATGTACATTGTGAAAATGGCATAAATTATATCTACTGTTTCTGTTATTAACATCTTTAAAATGAATCCAACCAAATTCCTACTCATGTACAGTGTGTACACAGGACTGAGGTAGATGATGAGAAAACACATTCACAAGTACCCCCCAACCCCCTCTCCCTCATCAGAGATCATATATTCCTGAGTAAACATTTGTTATCAGAGTACCTAAACATCATTTCTAATTTCATTGAAAAAATTCGACATTCTACAGTAATATACAGTCACATGATTAAAGAAATGAAAGTTACTTATTTGCACTATTGCAGTTTTGGCCATATCGCCATTATCAAGTAGTATGATTTCATTTACAAAGTTTTAGATGACTGAGAACCCCAACCTTGAGAAGTAAATCAGTGCCAGTTAAATACCAACAATCCACATACATTCAACTGTTACACATAAGTCAACACACTAGTGTCTTCCAGGAGTAAGCAAACAATACAAGAGACTCTATGTTGAAGTGCATGGGTGCATTACTTAATATTAATATGAAAGCTGGCAATTTCACTGTAATTAAAAGGCTCTCTTGTATCAGTTGTCACAGTTTTGTCATTTGTAACTCTTATTTGTTTTATATCTTAATTTTCCATAAACTTAAATTTTTCTCTTTCAGTGCACTCCACAAAAATATGTATCAGTTGTCTATGTTTCCTGACACAATCAGTGCACCAAGGAAAATGTCACTTCACTAAACATAAGGCCACTTTGCAAGATAAAAAACCAATAAACAAAATGCAGTGGAATATAAATTTACACTGTAATTGGGGTAAACAGTGGAGTAAGGCATGGAATTAACAATGTTTTATCTAAATAACAGTGACTGACATTACCAAAACATGACAATGATTAATATTTCTGAAACACTGAAACTGCCATATAACATAACTGGCATGAAAAAAACGTGACTCAAGACCCCCCATGAGAAGCATTCCACAAGTATGACACCAACATCACAGTGCAAAATCATAATTATCCTCCGAACGCAGCAGTGCTGAACTATACTTTGAAGATTTAACTCTGATGTGATTTTGATGGATGACAAAACAAGAAAAATACTTCTATTGATTTATGTGCTAACAATCAAACCCAATTTAAATATTATCTTTCATCACTCACCTGAGATGTAATTAATCTAAATACTCGTAAGGTCTCAGCTTCACAATTTCTTTGCTGGATTGTTGAGGCACTATGCTGTCGACTAATTTTGAGAGACTCTCCATCCACCTCACCTAAGACTCTTATTTGCCTTAGTCTTAATGAATTATCAGGCCCTTTCATTTCAAGCCTTATTACTGAGTGGCAACCATCTTAGAAAAACAGAGACATCACTTAGATGAAAATTCAATCACTGAAAATATGTTTAAAATAAGATATTCAAGAAAACATTGTAACAGCATACTGATATATTTGTCCCACAAACAATATTGGTTTCCTGGGAAATTCTAAGGTTTCTGTGGAATTAAAGTTGATATATAGAGATTCTAGTATACAGGGTGGGGCAAATAAAAGACACTCGGACGAGTGGATACAATTGGACGTGACTGTATGCTTATAACCACACCCTGTGACATGCAGACCATGTGTACAGCCACCACACAATCGACACCGATTCAGAGTGTAGTCCTGGCAGTGCCAGTGTGAGTGGAGCATTGCAAAGAGGACAATGCTACTCACAGTGGAATAATGGGTGTTTGTTTGGAAAATTATGGGACAACAAGTCATGGAAACTATCTGGTCAGTTGTTTCCTGAGAAGTTTAATGGTGTCAAAGTGCCAGCAAAGAGTGCCATGCAATGCTTAGTCTGAAAATGGCGTTCAGGCAGGTCTATTTTGAACAAGTCAAGAAACTTTCCTGTGCCTGCATACCAGGAAATGTGGCTGCAGTTCACCAGAACAAGCTTCAGAGTCCTACCAAATCACCTCAACACCTGTCGCTAAAGACTGGCATAGCGCATCGATTGTGCAGACAAATACTCTACCTGGATCTACACATACATCCCTACCAAGTGTCTGTTATTCAGGCATTAAAACTAGCAGATGCTATTCAGTGCCTCCAGTTTTGTGAGTGGCTGTTCACTGAAATAATGATGAATGGCTTGGATATGGATCTGTTCTTTATGCCTGATGGAGCCTGATTTCACCAGTGTTGTTATGTCGACTAACAGAAGCACAGGTTCTGGGCAGCGGAGAATCCACATAACTTCCACAAAGCACCATTGCATGGTCAGAAGGCTGGGGTTTGGTGCGCAGCATCTGCAACTCACATTATTGGCCCATCTTCTTTCGTCAGATACTGATTTTGGTGTGTTATATTGCCAACATTTTGAAACCATTTGTGGCAGCATTAATAGAGGAGGAAAAGACCTATAGTTACTTCCTATAGGATGGAACAATTGCCTATACAGCCGGCCAAATCTTGGATCACATCTACACAATCTTCATGCCTTGCAGAGTCATTAGCAGAGCTCAGTCTGAATGTGGCCCTAGCTGGCCATACAGGTCATCTGATCTGTCAGTGTGTGAGCCCTCAGGTCTAAGGTGTATCAGAACAACCCTCACAGTCTTCAAGAACTGCAGCAGAACATTTTGGATGAGACTGCAGCAATTCCAGCAGTCCAGCTTTGATCTGTTTTCAGCAACTTGCTGATCAGGGCCCAAAAGTGCCAAGAGATGAATGGTGGTAACTTTCCACATCTGCTATAGTCACGTTAGTACTGTATTTTCTTTCCTCTGTCATGTTTCTTTGTACCCTCGAACTCTGTTTTCCAGGCCACTTTTATTTGCCCCCCCCCCCCCCCCCCTTTTCTCCGTACTAGTCACCATGTCTGTAACGGGAAAACTGATATTAAATTAAAACTCAAATCACAAGGCTTATATCCATCATATAAGTACAGCTCTGACATGAAAATATCATAATAAACCATCTACACACTGCAACAAACAAGTAATCATTCATTTATTAGAACAGGCAGTTAAAAATGAATAGCTTCTAGCAAAATGAGCTATTTTTATGAAATATGTTGGTTAAAAGTACTGTTGATTCAACAGTTTGTTTCACTGACACATATCTTGTTAATTTGTGTAATACATTACCTGCTGCCTGTTCTTCTTAGTGAGATAATCACTTAATATTAATCACATATGGATACTATAATAAGTAATAGATAGTTAATTTCAACATGCACTAAATTGAAAAATTTCTATGAATGCAAATGAGTTTATGAGTACAATGAAAGTGAATGGCAGACTAAATTCAAGAAAAGATTCAACCTAGTTTTAATTTGTGCAGATTCCATTATCATTCTGTGACTATCTTCATTAAGGATTGCAGACCACCAGTAGATATCAAAAAATTACATTCTGCTTTTGTTTTTATACTGTCATTCATTCACACTACCTGTTCCAAAGATCTAATTATGCAAAACTTTCATGGGTGTTGAATATCCAGGGTATATACATCAACAGAGATAAGTAGTTGTCAAAAATTGCATCTAAAAGACATATTAACAATTAACCATCATTAATGTTAATCTGCTTTGCTCTGTTTGTTTACAAAAAGGATTATAAATGAATCTCTCATACATTTAGCACAGAGGCTTCTCTGCAGAAATAACTTGCTGCTCATAGACAATTCTATGAGTAAGACGAATTATAACTTCTATAACTTCAAAAGGCATCAGTTACCAATAAACAATTTGAATGTAGCCCCGTTTATTGCTAACAAGGGCTCTGCAGTTACCAAATTGAGACATTTACATAATTTACAAAAATGCATATTTCTGAATCAGCAGGTATTTATAATACCTTGCAGCATTTCTGCAGATAACATTTCAGAAAATGGGGCATCAGAATAAACACTACTCCAAACCCTAACAAGAACGCATATTTTGACCTAGTATGGTCCCAATCAAAGTTTTAAAAAGCAGTATAATGTGAGGCAGCTGGGCTATACTGCACCCCAATACACATCACTCTTGTAGGGATTGTGAAGATAAGATTAGAACAATTACAGCATGCAAAGAGGCATTTAACCTGTAATTCTTCTACACTCCTCACACAAATAAAACAGGAAGAAACACTAATATATGGTATAATGGTTAGCTGCCTGCATAAACAGAGGTTTGCAGAGTATGAATATAAATTTAGATATATTACAAATAAACCAATTTTTATTTTGGCGATCAGTCATAAAAACCATTACAGAATAAACAAATCATGAAATGAGTTTAAGAATTCCAAGATCATTGTTGACACCTCTGCTGGACATTAATTTATATAAGTACTGTATTGATTTTAATTGAACAGCCTTACAGGAAGCACAAAGTACATTGAACTGAGCCCTTCCATGATTCACAATGGGTTGTTAGTCATTAACATGACTATAAAATTTTGCATGTAACATTTTCTATGGCATATCACTATTAATGTCTATTTTTAATACCTGTCATAATACACAGACTACATTTCAAATGAATATTCATTCTCTTATCTGTTGTTGTTGTTGTTGTGATCTTCAGTCCTGAGACTGGTTTGATGCAGCTCTCCATGCTACTCTATCCTGTGCAAGCTTCTTCATCTCCCAGTACCTACTGCAACCTACATCCTTCTGAATCTGCTTAGTGTGTCTCCCTCTACGATTTTTACCCTCCACGCTGCCCTCCAATACTAAATTGGTGATCCCTCGATGTCTCAGAACATGTCCTACCAACCGATCGCTTCTTCTAGTCAAGTTGTGCCACAAACTTCTCTTCTCCCCAATTCTATTCAATACTTCCTCATTAGTTATTTGATCTACCCATCTAATATTCAGCATTCTTCTGTAGCACCACATTTCAAAAGCTTCTATTCTCTTCTTGTCCACACTATTTATCGTCCATGTTTCACTTCCATACATGGCTACACTCCATACAAACACTTTCAGAAACAACTTCCTGACACTTAAATCTATACTCGATGTTAGCAAATTTCTCTTCTTCAGAAACGCTTTCCTTGCCATTGCCAGTCTACATTTTATATCCTCTCTACTTCGACCATCATCAGTTATTTTGCTCCCCAAATAGCAAAACTCCTTTACTACTTTAAGTGTCTCATTTCC
This sequence comes from Schistocerca cancellata, assembly GCF_023864275.1. Classification (NCBI taxonomy): domain Eukaryota; kingdom Metazoa; phylum Arthropoda; class Insecta; order Orthoptera; family Acrididae; genus Schistocerca; species Schistocerca cancellata. The sequence continues at coordinate 393,880,488 of NC_064630.1, forward strand.
TAATCTAATTCCCTCAGCATCACCCGACTTAATTCGACTACATTCCATTATTCTCGTTTTGCTTTTGTTGATGTTCATCTTATATCCTCCTTTCAAGACACTATCCATTCCGTTCAACTACTCTTTCAAGTCCTTTGCAGTCTCTGACAGAATTACAATGTCATCGGCGAACATTAAGGTTTTTATTTCTTCTCCATGGATTTTAATACCTACTCCAAATTTTTCTTTTGTTTCCTTTACTGCTTGCTCAATATACAGATTGAATAACGTCGGGGAGAGGCTACAACCCTGTCCCACGCCCTTCCCAACCACTGCTTCCCTTTGATGTCCCTCGACTCTTATAACTGCCATCTGGTTTCTGTAAAAATTGTAAATAGCTTTTCGCTCCCTGTATTTTACCCCTGCCACCTTCATAATTTGAAAGAGAGTATTCCAGTCAACATTGTCAAAAGCTTTCTCTAAGTCTACAAATGCTAGAAATGTAGGTTTGCCTTTCCTTAATCTTTCTTCTAAGATAAGTCGTAGGGTCAGTATTGCCTCACGTGTTCCAACATTTCTACGGAATCCAAACTGATCTTCCCTGAGGTCGGCTTCTATCAGTTTTTCCATTCGTCTGTAAAGAATTCGCGTTAGTATTTTGCAGCTGTGACTTATTAAACTGAGAGTTTGGTAATTTTCACATCTGTCAACACCTGCTTTCTTTGGGATTGGAATTATTATATTCTTCTTGAAGTCTGAGTGTATTTTGCCTGTCTCATACATCTTGCTCACCAGCTGGTAGAGTTTTGTCAGGACTGGCTCTCCCAAGGCTGTCAGTAGTTCTAATGGAATGTTGTCTACTCCCGGGGCCTTGTTTCGACTCAGGTCTTTCAATGCTCTGTCAAACTCTTCACACAGTATCATATCTCCCATTTCATCTTCATCTACATCCTCTTCCATTTCCATAATATTGTCCTCAAGTACATTGGCCTTGTATAGACCCTCTATATACTCCTTCCACCTTTCTGCTTTCCCTTCTTTGCTTAGAACTGGGTTTCCATTGGAGCTCTTGATATTCATGCAAGTGGTTCTCTTTTCTCCAAAGGTCTCTTTAATTTTCCTGTAGGCAGTAACTATCTTACCCCTCATGAGATAAGCCTCTACATCCTTACATTTGTCCTCTAGCCATCCCTGCTTAGCCATTTTGCACTTCCTGTCAAACTCATTTTTGAGACGTTTGTATTCCTTTTTGCCTGCTTCATTTACTGCATTTCTATATTTTCTCCTTTCATCAATTAAATTCAATATTTCTTCTGTTACCCAGGGGTTTCTACTAGCTCTTGTCTTTTTACCTATTTGATCCTCTGCTGCCTTCACTATTTCATACCTCAGAGCTACCCATTCTTCTTCTACTGTATTTCTTTCCCCCATTCCTGTCAATTGTTCCCTTATGCTCTCCCTGAAACTCTGGACAACCGCTGGTTCTTTCAGTTTATTCAGGTCCCATCTCCTTAAATTACCACCTTTTTGCAGTTTCTTCAGTTTTAATCTACAGTTCATAACCAATAGATTGTGGTCAGAGTCCACATCTGCCCCTGGAAATGTCTTACAATTTAACACCTGGTTCCTAAATCTCTGTCTTACCATTATATAATCTATGTGATACCTTTTAGTATCTCCAGGGTTCTTCCATGTATACAACTTTCTTTCATGATTCTTGAACCATGTGTTAGCTATGATTAAGTTATGCTCTGCGCAGAATTCTACCAGGCGGCTTCCTCTTTCATTTCTTACCCCCAATCCATATTCACCTACTATGTTTCCTTTTCTCCCTTTTCCTACCCTCAAATTCCAGTCACCCATGACTATTAAATTTTCGTCTTCCTTCACTACCTGAATAATTTCTTTTATCTCATCATACATTTAATCAATTTCTTCGTCATCTGCGGAGCTAGTGGGCATATAAACTTGTACTACTGAGGTGGGTGTGGGCTTCGTATCTATCTTGGCCACAATAATGCATTCACTATTCTGTTTGTAGTAGCTTACCCATGCTTCAATTTTTTTATTCATTATTAAACCTTTTCCCGCATTACCTCTATTTGATTTTGTATTTATAACCCTGTATTCACCTGACCAAAAGTCTCGTTCCTCCTGCCACCGAACTTCACTAATTCCCACTATATCTAACTTTAACCTATCCATTTCCCTTTTTAAATTTTCTAACCTACCTGCCCGATTAAGGGATCTGACATTCCACGCGAACCAATCCATAGAATGCCAGTTTTCTTTCTCCTGATAACGACGTCCTCCCGGAGATCCGAATGGGAGGACTATTTTACCTCCAGAATATTTTACCGAAGAGGACGCCATCATCATTTAACCATACAGTAAAGCTGCATGCCCTCGGGAAAAATTACGGCTTTAGTTTCCCCTTGCTTTCAGCCATTCGCAGTACCACAACAGCAAGGCCGTTTTGGTTAGTGTTACAAGGCCAGATCAGTCAATCATCCAGACTGTTGCCCCTGCAACTACTGAAAAGGCTGCTGCCCCTCTTCAGGAACCACACATTTGTCTGGCCTCTCAACAGATACCCCTCCATTGTGGTTGCACCTATGGTACGGCTATCTGTATCACTGAGGCACGCAAGCCTCCCCACCAATGCCGAGGTCCATGGTTCATGGGAGGGTTCTCTTATCTATGAAAAAAAAAAGAGGCCAAGAAAATATGTGAAAAGATAGTTATACAAAATTTATGATTTGCTGAATCATTTTCAGTTGTATTATTCCATTAGAAATGTTACTGCAGTTATTGTCCTTACAGGTGTTTACCTTTTTTAATGGTGTTCAAGCAACACCTTTAACATTTACTTCTTCTCTTATCTATGATGGAGTAAATATAAAAGGTGTTGCTTGAACACCATTAAAAAAGGTAAACACCTGTAAGGACAATAACTGCAGTAACTTTTCTAATGGAATAATACAACTGAAAATGATTCAGCAAATCATAAATTTTGTATAACTATCTTTTCACATATTTTCTTGGCCTCTCTCTCTCTCTCTCTCTCTCTCTCTCTCTCTCTCTCTTTTCTGACAGAAATATAAATATTTCCACTGTTTGCACTGAAATTTAAGTGTCCCTAAGTTTAGTAATATTCAGCAACTACGATCTAAATTTGAAATGTTTCATTTCAGTATTATGCTACGAAAACTAACCTATACTTACCAAGTACAGGACAACTAACCCATCCTGTTGAACGATTTTCAACTTCCACTTGGCGTAATTTATAGAGTTCATCCATATTAGGTCCTGACTGGAATGTGACACATGACACTTTATTCTGTAAATGAAAAAAATATATATATATTACAGAGTAAATCTATGTAAAGACTGGAATATATGTCTGAATTTGGTAAGCACTCTTGCCAGAATATTCAGTACTTTTTATGTCATAACAAATACTGCTTCTTACTTATCCTCCAGCTTCATCTTCACTAGCTTTACCACAAAATGAAACTTTATGTCTTATGGTTTCATGCTAACTTCACCGCTATATTCTATAGAAGACTCTACCAGTGAGTAATGTAATGCAAATGAGGACTTAACTAAAATCAGACTGACAGCTGATAAATTAGGAATAAATACACTACCTCTCTGATAAGACATATGATAAGCCAGTGGAAAATGTGTTGCTACACTCACTCACAGCTTCATAAAATACAAAATCTGCAATGGAGTGTATCCTATTGCAGAAAGCTTACCAAATCATTTAAAAACCATCCATCAATAGAGAAACTGAAAATGACATTGCTTGCATAGCTCATGGACAAAGTAGTTCTCTCTCTCTCTCTCTCTCTCTCTCTCTCTCTCTCTCTCTCTCTCTCACACACACACACACACACACACACACACTCACACACACAAACTTTAGAGAATTGTTTGATGTTTTATATAAACGTCTGAATAATGCTTTGGTTTTATTAATGTTCACTAAATATTTTACACTAAATCTATGATATTTCATTACTATTTTGTAGCCTAGAAATGTGACACGATAGAAAAAAAACCTGGTTGAAGCTCTGAATTCAGCATCCCAACCTTAAATAAAACCAGATGCAAGAAAGAGTTTCAATTTGTTGACCACTGAACAGTATCTCCTTTCTCTATTTGTAAATTACTGCTCAGACCATCTGTTATTTGGAGATTAATTATGTACCCTCACACTCACACATCAGTGCTATTCTAGATTTCTCATATATTTGTGATGGTTCTGATGTAAATAATGGGAATAAAAGGAAAGTTGCTACTCATCGTATGGTGGAGATGCTAAGCCGCAGATAGACACAACAATAAGATTGTCACAAATAAAGCTTTTGGCCCAAACGATCTTCATTAGAAACAGACGACACACACACACACACACACACACACACACACACACACACAGAAAAGTGAGCGCGCGCAAACACACGCTGTGTGGCTACAGTTGCCTGAGATTGCAGTCATGTGTGCGTGAGTTGCATTTTTGTTGTGTTGTGGTGTGTGTGTGTGTGTGTGTGTGTGTGTGTGTGTGTGTGTGTGAGAGAGAGAGAGAGTGGGGGGGGGGGGGGGGAGTGTCTCTCATCTGTTTTTGACGAATGCCTTACAGGCAGAAAGCTTTGCTTGTCACAGTCTTTTTGTTGTGCCTATCCACAGAAAGGTGGAAAGAGTATATAGAGGGTCTATACAAGGGCGATGTTCTTGAGGACAATATTATGGAAATGGAAGAGGATGTAGATGAAGATGAAATGGGAAATATGATACTGCATGAAGGGTTTGACAGATCACTGAAAGATGTATGAGACAGGCAAAATACCCTCAGACTTCAAGAAGGATATAATAATTCCAACACCAAAGAAAGAAGGTGTTGACAGATGTGAAAATCAGAGAATTCTTTATAGATGAATGGAGAAACTGGTAGATGCCAACCTCAGGGAAGATCAGTTTGGATTCCGTAGAAATGTTGGAACACGTGAGGCAATACTGACCCTACAACTTATCTTAGAAGATAGATTAAGGAAAGGCAAACCTATGTTTCTAGCATTTGTAGACTTAGAGAAAGCTTTTGACAATGTTGACTGGAATACTCTCTTTCAAATTCTGAAGGTGGCAGGGGTAAAATACAGAGCGAAAGGCTATTTACAATTTGTACAGAAACCAGATGGCAGTTATAAGAGTTGAGGGACATGAAAGGGAAGCAGTGGTTGGGAAGGGATTGACCCAGGTTGTAGCCAATCCCTGATGTTATTCAATCTGTACATTGAGCAAGCAGTAAAGGAAACAAAAGAATAATTTGGAGTAGGAATTAAAATCCATGGAGAAGAAATAAAAACTCTGAGGTTCGTAGATGACACTGTAGTTCTGTCAGAGACAGCAAAGGACTTGAAAGAGTAGTTGAACGGAATGGATAGTGTCTTGAAAGGAGGATATAAGATGAACATCAACAAAAGCAAAACGAGAATAATGGAATGTAGTCGAATTAAGTCGGGTGATGCTGAGGGAATTAGATTAGGAAATGAGACACTTAAAGTAGTAAAGGAGTTTTGCTATTTGGGGAGCAGAATAACTGATGATGGTCAAAGTAGAGAGGATATAAAATGTAGACTGGCAATGGCAAGGAAAGCGTTTCTGAAGAAGAGAAATTTGTTAACATCAAGTATAGATTTAAGTGTCAGGAAGTCGTTTCTGAAAGTATTTGTACGGAGTGTAGCCATGTATGGAAGTGAAACATGGACGATAAATAGTTTAGACAAGAAGAGAATAGAAGCTTTTGAAATGTGGCGCTACAGAAGAATGCTTAAGATCAGATGGGTAGACCACATAACCAATGAGGGGGTATTGAATAGAATTGGGGAGAAGAGAAATTTGTGGCACAACTTGACTAGAAGAAAGGATCGCTTGGTAGGACATATTCTGAGGCACCAAGGGATCAACAATTTAGTATTGGAGGGCAACGTGGAGGGTAAAATCGTAGAGGGAGACCAAGAGATGAATACACTAAAAAGATTCAGAAGGATCTAGGTTGCAGTAGGTACTGGGAGATGAAGAAGCTTGGAGAGCTGCATCAAACCAGTCTCTGGACTGAAGACCACAACTACAACAATCTGCGACTCAGCATCTCCGTTATATGGTGTGTAGCAACTTTCCTTTTCATAATATTGTTACATTTCATCCTGGATTTTCCACTGTTTGATGATTTAAATTACAATAATGGGGGAATTTGAGTGCAGCCATAAATTATGATTTTTCGTTATATAGCTTATAGGTTCTATAAAGATCATTACTAGTGGTGGAAATATGAACTTCCTGTGTGTACTGATAACCCAGATTCATGCACCCTAAACTCAAATCAGACTACGTGTATGAACTCTACTCTACTCTAAAACATAAATGGTAGAAGATTGGAGGTATTATGCGACCAAAGAGGCTAATACAATTCATTGCTCAATGGTAAAGTCTTGTTAGGCAAGAATTTGTAGAACTGAAGTGTTTTCTTTGATGGTAATGTTTAAATAATTTATATAAATTGTTAGATCGGACCACAGCTATTTTCAGTTTCAGACCACCTTCTATGAAGCCACAAAGCTCATTGTTCAACAACCCATGTGTGCCAAGCAAAAAAGAAATGGAAGATTAGAGTTGAATTCCTGCCAACATCAAGGTCTCTACAGACTGAGCAGACAAAGCTTGGTTTAGAAGAGGATGGGGCAGGACACCAGCTGTGCCCTTTTCAAAGAAATCATTCTGGCATTTACCTGGAGCAATTCAAAGAATTTACAATTAATTCAAATCTGGATGGCTGGAAGGGAATTTGAACTATTGTCCTCCCAAATGCAAGTACAATGTGCTAACCACTGCACCACCTCAGCCAGTGAGCAACAAACAGTTCTTGGATTGTTAAGACATACTTAGAAAGAATAAAAACAAAGTTTTTTAAGTGATGAACATTGCTGTTACTATATCAAACAGGGATGAGGCCTAAAATAATATTTGTAAACAACATACTATATGACAGTGGTGGGAAAGGAAATAAATGATTCCTGAATTTCAGAGGAAGTTGCAGTTAGTTGCAAAGAAACTTTTCTTAAAATCTGAAAAACAAAATCAAAAGGATCAATGAAATTTATCAGAAAAATATGTCAGAAATCAGAGTTGACATGAGCAGAAAACAAACTTACAGTACAGTACCTGTTGTTCATGTTACCCACAGTTGTTCATTTTAAAAAATGAAAACAAATAACAGCTTCAGGGAGAAAGAGAATGGGGGGAGGAGTGAGGAGGGAGGGGGAGATAGAGATAGAGAGAGAGAGAGAGAGAGAGAGAGAGAGAGAGACTAGCAGCATAGCAAGAAAGAGATTTTGCTGCAAAAATAAGGGTAAAAGAAGGGGGTAAGAAACTGACACTTCAGAACTGTTTGAGCAGAAATGGAGACATGAGCTGTGGTGTTGGAAAAAAAGTGTACATATCCAGTTTAGTTGTCACATAATTACAATGCTGATATGATATGTGATTAAAATCTTATAAATGTAATTTCTTTGATCAGTTACCCAGGCATAGAAAGAATCATTCAACATCTACAGACTAAAGAATATATCATGAAAGACTGCTATTACTGAAAATCTCATGCAGAAGAAATGAGTAACGCAAGTTTGCAAAGAGCAAGTATCTGGCCAGGAGCTTCCGCAAAGTTAACGACTCAAAAACCAGGCGGTAAGATCAATGGTAAATAAAATCTGAAGGTCATATTCACCCAAAAAGACTTAACACTTGATTATGATGATGATGATGATGAAAATGATGATAAGAGCTATAGAAGACAACACAAAGTATCAGCTGAACTAGAGAAACAGCAACCGGATTCTGAAATGCAGAGCGTGCCCAATGCATAGAGTGCTTTGTACCATAATCTGATTAAGAGGAAGAACAGAGTGAAATTGATATTCATAAATAAAGGACATATAAAAAAAGAACTAGAACACTGACTGACTAAAGGAGTGACAATGAGCTCTGATATTTCTTGAGACTGGCAAGCAATGGCCTAGGAAAAATCTCTGTTGACAAACCAGTAAAAGAGCAGAAATATTTCGAGCTGAGAAGAAATTCTGAGCCCAACAAGAAAGCAGAAGTTCAAAACAAGATAAACAAATAGTTAAATTTAATGAAAAATTAAACACAAAAATTTAGAAAAGCTGATGGCTGAGACTGCTTACAAATGAAATCAATAGCTGTAATAACTGATCTATCTGATGGTGAAATGACAATCTTAAAAATTATCAACAGAAAAATAGCAAATGTTCACACTCATTTTAGAAATACCAGAGCAATAAATGTTGAATCAATTGGTTTGTAGAGAAATAGTTTACAACAGGAACAATGGGAAGAAGTTTACTAGACAGACACAGTGAATGAGCCATTCTATTCGTTCTTAGGCATATTTCTCAAACACCTTGAAGTGTGCTTCCACAAAAGTAAATGGAAGGAAAGAGTTGTTAATTGGACTTAAATCAGCATGTGTCAAACAGAGTGATCTGTATACAGAACAAGGGCTAGTACAAACGAATCACTGACATTATGTTACAAGAAAACTCTGAAATTTAAATGCGTGATCAGGAAGACCAAAGGCATGCAGTGTGCAAGAAAATTAGCAGATCAAACAATAAAATAAAACCCATATGGAACACCATAAAAAGTGATACAAAAAGGAACTAAAATCAGAACTAACAAGGATATTACAGTTCTCTTGGTAGTGGAACAAACCAAAGCAGTCAAAAAACTACCTCTTCTCAATTCAATGAATATTTTCCCATTTTAGTCGAAAAAACATGGAGCCACTACAAAGAGTCCATCACAGAAGTCATAGTATTGCTTCATCACATGCAAACTACACAAAACAAAGCACTTCATTTCAAAAGCACAACACCTACATAAAAAGTAAAAAAAAAAATCATAAATTTACACAAAGGTATTCAGTCCTCTGGATATGATGGTGTTTCAAGTAAGATTTGTAAACCATGTGCAGGCTTAAACCATCACATTTTGTGTTATCTGTGTAACTAATCAATGAAAACTTCCCCATAGATTAAACATGTGGTAGTGATACCAGTCCATAAAAGTGGTGGGAGGTATGTAATATTCAACTATTGAACCATCATTCTGCTCCAAGTATTCTCAAAGATATCTGAGAGAATAGTGTATGACATGATCTATGGCAATACAACACAAAGTAGCTTACTGACACTTTCACATTTTGTCTTTCATGACGGGATTTCCACAGAGAGAAATACTACTTGAGCTAAATTTTATAACATGTCCAGTGGGGATCTTCTGTGACTGCAAAAGCATTTCAATGTGCAGAGCACAACACATCATTTAAAAAGCTTCCACACTATGGCATCCTAGGCAAACTGCAGCATTGGCTAGAATCTTAGTTACACAACAGGAAGATAAAAATGTGTAGTCTTATTTATTATTTGTTTTTAAGAAACCACATAAATTTATGACAACAGACTGTGGGATGTAATACTATGTGCAGCCAATTGTACTTAGAAGATCTATATTACACTTAAACTTCACAAGTAATACTGACTGTAATCTTTGCCTTGACTTGCCCTGTATTACTAGTACACTCATTGTATAACATACAATCAACAGAGCAAATACAATAAATAATAACATCATCATTATTATTATTATTATTATTATTAACAAAATACACAAAACAGGGAACAAAAAAGGAAATAAAGCAGATAAAGAGGGCAATATGTTGTTATTGTCAATAAATAGACTACAAGAAGACAAAATTATATTTTGCAAAAATCAGGAGTAAACGTAGTATCCGGAGTGTGTATGGAAAGCCAAACCATCAGAAAAAAAAACATATAACAAAGCTGTATGCTGGCAAGAACTGTCCAGTGATTAATGAACAAAAAGACTAGCTCCCACATAAAAGAAATATGTAAGCCAATGAACACACACACACACACACACACACACACACACACACACAAAAGAACACCCCTCACAGAATCATCACAGACTGAAGCTGATCAGGAATCTTAAGCAAGAATGAAAACTTTTAATAACACAGTGAAAATCTCTATAATTTAATATATGTAATGGTTTCGATTTATGAAAAGATGAAAAATATATTACAGTATACTGATCTGAATATTGTAATGGAAAATCCTTGGAAGAATATAACTAATTTACTGAGTCAAGGCAACAACTCACTGAACAGCAGAGCTGTTGACTTGTTGTCAGGCACATAAAAAAGACGGAGAACTTTTCTAGCTTTCGGAAGAATCTGTCTTCAGATTTAAAGTATATATAAATGCATGCATGTACATACGTATGTATAGCATTTGCAAAATACATCTGTTCCTTAGATAAAAGCAGCATAACTACTTTACAATTAAATTAAAACACACACACTGTATCAGAAAGTTGAGCAGTTTTATTTGTCATTTTTATTCTGAATTTGTTATTTTCTAAATATTCCTCAATTATTCCAGTTTCTGTTTTTTTCGGAAAGCTGAATCAAGAAATAACTATCAATAACATGCTCAATAAGATAAAAGACTACTAACAACTTCTTCTTTTAAATGGTTTCATGCTTTCAGCAGTTATACTTACAGCTAAATCACGGCAGTTATCTATGTGAATATATATCATTCTGGGATATGTATGCTGTGCACAGATAATTGTTATAGTCTTTGTTTTGTTCCTGAAAAGAAGAGAGAACATGGAAATGAATAAATGGTAAGATTTTATTTACATTTCAGATCTCCTTTATAAAAAATACATGCATGTATGTTGCTATTATACATCTTTCAGAAAGGGAAATCAAAAACATCCATATAGTTTAAGTAATTACTTCAAAGAACTGCTTATAGGGACAAGTATTTGTAATGAGTTTCTTGTTTACTGAACTTTTAAAATCTCTTGTGTTAAGGAAAGTGTTGTATCCCTGCCCCTTACTTTGGGTCTGATGTGCCAATAACACTAAATGGAGTTGTCTTCGAGTTTTGGGGAAGGGGAGCGATTAATAGAATGATGAGAGCATCTGTATAGGATAGTTACCTATTTCTACTTGGGGGCATTATTAATAGGATTTCTTGCTACTTTAGCTATTCTATGCTTAATTGTGTACTTGCTAGTGACCTGACCTGGCTTAACACTTGTTAACAGTAAGTATCTATGGCCAGATAACTTGACTGGTGTAGCATACTTTGTTTCGGGGCCATGAACAAATGCAAATGCAACTCGCACACAAAACTACAGTCCCAGGTGACTGAAACCACCCTGCCAATGTTAAGTAGATGAATATCATCACTTTCATATAACTTACACAATGCTTTCTGAGGCATGAATGCTCTGTTACCCATATAGAATTAGTGTTTGAAGTGACATCTCATGGCAATGATGGGAGCACATTGTAATATGTGTACAATCAATGTTAATACTGTATGCCAGCCATGGGTGTATGTGTGTGTGTGTGTGTGTGTGTGTTCAGTATTTATCGGAGGCTATCTGAGGTGCCCCCCCCCCCCCCCCCCCACACACACACACAGAGGAAAAATATGCATGAACTACAGGATTCACCGTGTGTAGCTTAGTACACGTTCTGATGCACTGCTGAAACACATTGTCACAATTCTTTGCTGTGGCCTCTTTATCACAGACTTTTTCACTGTACCATGCAGGGAATCACGTACACATCTAGGTTTGATTCAACGAAAGTAGAAAGCTGGAAGTTCAGTCATCTATTGTACCGCACTTTATGTAAATGAGGCAAAGTTGCTGAAATACTTTATGGAAAATGCTTTACTTGAAGCATAAAAAATAAAACATCACATTCTTTGGATTCTCATGTTTTTTTTTTATATGCACCTGTTCTCAAATTGTTGACAGGAAAATATTGGTTACGAATACTTGATTATTTCAAATTGTAACTCTCCCATTATCTGATGAGGTAGATATCTTTTTGTTATTAGTAATATTTATGACAATCTTTCAAAGATGAGTAAATCACTGTCCATTGTTTGAAGAATTTGTAGTGAATTAAGAATGTGAACTGGAACTGGTAATCTGAGGAAAGCAGAAATTGGCAGCCTGAAGCTGTTGTCATGTAGAAATATTTCAAAATTTCATGTATTCATCCACAATAAACTTCCAACTCCCATTCAAGATGATTATGCTCATATCTTTATGATCTTTGAAAGACCTGAATCTCTTTTCCCCAGTAGAGATTTGTTTAACAGTCTTCTGTATAATTTGAAAGTGACCGAACAAATAACATCTTCCACCCCACCATGCAGAGAATTGTGTTCATATCTCTCTTCGACTCAAAGAAAGCAGAAAGCTGAAACTTGAGCAATTTGCTGTGCTGCTGCAATACTTACTTTATATAAATGACATAAAGCTGCATCCCACACTGTATTTTACTCTCCCCCCCCCCCCCCCCCATGCAGTTGTTATGAAACGACTGCAATCAACTGCATGTCACATAGGCAACTTGCATGTCCCTAACCTGTTATGCAACCAGGGAAAGGAGAGCTACAGCGTAACATGGAATATGAGCAACATTTCGTTTCCGGTGAATCTCCACATCATCGAGAAGTGAATAATAGGTTAAAAAGCAGAGTGAAAAAAAGTGATCCAGGCAGCATTCCATCCACAAACCTTTTGGTTTCTTGTTGAATGCTCTACCACTAGAGCATCACACCACCTGCAAATTTGGTGATGCTTTCTGCTGTCTCTAGCCCTGCTGCTCTCTCGAGTTAAGATGGCTGTTCCCTAGGTGGGAGTGGCATCATTTTCACATCTTAACTTTAATTCATCACAATTCAGAGAATTTGTATGACATTTTTATAAATTCAATACAAAATCGTTCCTCACAAAGCAGTGTATCCGTTATTGAAAACTACATCAAAAACCTTACAGCAATTCCTTAGATTAGCCGGCACATACAGACAGACAAGAGGAGTTATGACTTGAATTAATATACATAGATATATTTTATTACAGACTAGACTTACCAAACGGGAAGTGCTGGTAGATAGACACAATAAAAAACACACACAGATAATTTCAAGCTTTCGCAACCGCAACCAACAGTTGCTTCGTCAGGAAAGAGGGAAGGAGAGGGAAAGACGAAAGGATGTGGGTTTTAAGGGAGAGGGTAAGGAGTCATTCCAATCCCGGGAGTGGAAAGACTTACCTTAGGGGGAAAAAGGACAGGTATACACTCGCACACACACACACACACACACATATCCGTCCGCACATACACAGACACAAGCTTGTCTGCTTGTGTCTGTATATTTGTGATCTGATGGAACCAAAGGAGTTGAAGTTGGAGAGGAAATTCTGGAGTTCTTCTTCACTGTGTGTCCAGATCATGAAGATGTCATCAATAAATCTGTACCAAACTTTGGGTTGGCAGGCCTGGGTAACCAAGAAGGCTTCCTCTTAGCGCCCCATGAATAGGTTGGCGTACGAGGGGACCATCCTGGTACCCATGGCTGTTCTCTTTAATTGTTGGTATGTCTGGCCTTCAAAAGTGAAGAATTTGTGGGTCAGGATGAGGCTGGCTAAGGTAATGAGGAAAGAGGTTTTAGGTAGGGTGGCAGGTGATCGGCGTGAAAGGAAGTGCTCCATCGCAGTGCGGCCCTGGACGTGCGGGATATTTGTGTATAAGGAAGTGGTATCAATGGTTACAAGGATGGTTTCCGGGGGTAACAGATTGGGTAAGGATTCCAGGCATTCGAGAAAGTGGTTTGTGTCTTTGATGAAGGATGGGAGACTGCATGTAATGGGTTGCAGTTGTTGATCTACGTAGGCAGGGATACGTTCTGTGGGGGCTTGGTAAGTAGCTACAATGGGGCGGCCGGGATGATTCGGTTTGTGAATTTTAGGAAGTAGGTAGATGGTAGTGGGCCTAAGGTTCTGAGGATTCCTTGAAGCTCCGCCTGGAAATCAGGAATGGGATTACCTTGGCAAACTTTGTATGTGGTTTGTCTGAAAGCTGACGCAGTCCCTCAGCCACATACTCCCGACGATCAAGTACCACGGTCGTGGAACCCTTGTCCGCCGGAAGAATGACGATGGACCGGTCAGCCTTCAGATCACGGATAGCCTGGGCTTCAGCAGTGGTCATGTTGGGAGTAGGATTAAGGTTTTTTAAGAAGGATTGAGAGGCAATGCTGGAAGTCAGAAATTCCCGGAAGGTTTGGAGAGGGTGATTTTGAGGAAGAGGAGGTGGGTCCCGCTGTGACGGAGGACGGAACTGTTCCAGGTAGGGTTCAATTTGGATAGTTTCTTGGGGAGTTGGATCATTAGGGGTAGGATTAGGATCATTTTTCTTCGTGGCAAAGTGATACCTCCAGCAGAGAATACGAGTGTAGGACAGTAAATCTTTGACGAGGGCTGTTTGGTTGAATCTGGGAGTGGGGCTGAAGGTGAGGCCTTTGGATAGGACAGAGGTTTCGGATTGGGAGAGAGGTTTGGAGGAAAGGTTAACTACTGAATTAGGGTGTTGTGGTACCGGATTGTGTTGATGGGAATTTTGTGGTTTTGGAGGGAGTGGAGCTGGAAGTGGGAGATTGAGTAGATGGGAGAGACTGGGTTTGTGTGCAATGAGAGGAGGTTGAGGTTTGCTGGAAAGGTTGTGAACGGTGAGTGAGTTGCCTTTCCGGAGGTGGGAAACCAGGAGATTGGATAGTTTTTTAAGGTGGAAGGTGGCATGCTGTTCTAATTTGCGGTTGGCCTGTAGGAGGATGCTCTGAACAGCCGGTGTGGACGTGGGAGAGGAAAGATTGAGGACTTTTATTAAGGATACGAGTTGACGGGTGTGTTCATTGGCTGAGTTGATGTGTAGTTGAAGGATTAGGTGGGTGAGGGCAATAGATTGTTCAGGTTTGGAACTGGTATAGGGACTGATGGAAAGAAGGGTTGCAGCCAGAGATGGGAACTTAAAGTGTGAGGCCTTTGGGGGTAATGCCAAATGTCAGACAAGCCTGAGAAAATAAAATATGGGAGTGTAATCTGGCTAGGGCGAAGGCATGTTTGCGGAGGGAATGTAAATAAAACTTAATGGGGTCATTGTGGAGGTGTTGTGGGGCTGACATGTTATTAGAAGGTGGAAAGTGTAACTTGGGGTTGAAATGAAAATGAAAATAAATATAAAAATATATGGGGAGAGATAAAGGTGAACTACAAAGCAAATGGAGATCTGGTGTGAAAAAAGGCGAAAAAGTGTTGGTTAGAGCTGGGCTATGTTGATCCTGTGGTGGACTTGTGTAGGTAGACAACGATCTGCATAAAGGTTAGGTGGTTGTGTTGCCGCCAAATCACGTTAAAGGGTGGAGAAATTCGGGAAAATTTCGAAAAAACTACGTGTAGATGTATTAGAAGGAGTGGTTTTGTGCTGGCAGATTATGAAAATGAGGCTAACAATTGTCTGACGAAGAAATAATGACGTTAAAACCTGTGGGACGAGGCTAAAAATGATCGGTGATGTGAGAAAAACGGAAATGGAAATAAAGCAAAAGTTATTAGAACTAGCCGAAAAGGCTGTTTAATAGGTGAAAGGAACTGTTTGTGAACTAGAAACGGGGGATTTTATAGCAACGGTAGTGTTGAAAGCGGAAAAAAAGTTTTTTGGTTATGGTTTGGAAGTGGGTTACGTATAGTTATGTATTACGTATTATTGAGTATATATCGGCGGGATAAAATTGTATAGTGGATTACGGTAAAAAGGAGAAAGTGATTACAAAGTGAAACTACTGGCAAAAACAGTAGCTGAGGGACTGCGTCAGCTTTCAGACAACACTACTTACAAAGTTTGCCAAGGTAATACCATTCCTGATTTCCAGGCGGAGCTTAGAGGAATCCTAAGAACCTTAGGCCCCCTACAAAACCTTTCACCTGACTCCATCAACCTCCTGACCCCCACCAACACCCCGCTCCCCTACCTTCTACCTTCTTCCTAAAATTCACAGCTGCCACCCATTCCACATCAAACGGTCCCTTCGCTACAGCCTAGGTCTTCGTGGCAAACGAATCTGCTCCAGTCCGGAATCCTTGAACCATTACACCAACAACCTGAAAACAGCTTCTGCATCCCGTAACTACCCTCCCGACCTGGTACAGAAGCAAATAACCAGAGCCACTTCCTCATCTCCTCAAACCCAGAACCTCCCCCCAAGTTGTGACTTACCTTAGGGGGAAAAAAGGACGGGTATACACTCGCACACACACACACATATCCATCCACACATATACAGACACAAGCAGACATATTTAAAGACAAAGAGTTTGGGCAGAGATGTCAGTCGAAGCAGAAGTGCAGAGGCAAAGATGTTGTTGAATGACAGGTGAGGTAAGAGTGGCGGCAACTTGAAATTAGCGGAGATTGAGGCCTGGTGGATAACGGGAAGAGAGGATATATTGAAGAGCAAGTTCCCATCCCTGGAATTCAGATAGGTTGGTGTTAGTGGGAAGTATCCAGATAACCCGGACGGTGTAACACTGCGCCAAGATGTGCTGGCCGTGCACTAAGGCATGTTTAGCCACAGGGTGATCCTCATTACCAACAAACACTGTCTGCCCGAGTCCATTCATGCGAATGGACAGTTTGTTGCTGGTCATTCCCACATAGAATGCATCACAGTGTAGGCGGGTCAGTTGGTAGATCACGTGGGTGCTTTCACACGTGGCTGTGCCTTTGATTGTGTACACCTTCCGGGTTACAGGACTGTAGTAGGTGGTGGTGGGATGGTGCATGGGACAGGCTTTACACCGGGGGTGGTTACAAGGGTAGGAGCCAGAGGGTAGGGAAGGTGGTTTGGGGATTTCATAGGGATAACTAAGAGGTTACGAAGGTTAGGTGGACGGCGGAAAGACACTCTTGGTGGAGTGGGGAGGATTTCATGAAGGATGGATCTCATTTCAGGGCAGGATTTGAGGAAGTCGTATCCCTGCTGGAGAGCCACATTCAGAATCTGATCCAGTCCCGGAAAGTATCCTGTCAGAAGTGGGGCACTTTTGTGGTTCTTCTGTGGGAGGTTCTGGGTTTGAGAGGATGAGGAAGTGGCTCTGGTTATTTGCTTCTGTAATGCTTCAGGGATTCCGAACTGGAGCAGATTCGTTTGCCACGAAGACCAAGGCTGTAGGGAAGGGACCGTTTGATGTGGAATGGGTGGCAGCTATCGTTATGGAGGTACTGTTGCTTGTTGGTGGGTTTGATGTGGACGGACGTGTGAAGCTGGCCATTGGACAGGTGCAGGTCAACCTCTTTGTTTTTTTTTTATATATATATATATACACTCTCCTACACTCGTACTCTCTGCTGGAAGTATCACTTTGCCACAAAGAAAAATGATCCTAATCCTACCCCTAATGATCCAACTCCCCAAGACACTATCCAAATTGAACCCTGCCTGGAACAGTTCCGTCCTCCGTCACAGCGGGACCCACCTCCTCTTCCTCAAAATCACCCTCTCCAAACCTTCCAGGAATTTCTGACTTCCAGCCTTGCCTCTCAATCCTTCTTAAAAAACCTTAATCCTACTCCCAACATCACCACTGCTGAAGCCCAGGCTATTCGTGATCTGAAGGCTGACCGGTCAATCGTCGTTCTTCCAGCGGACAAGGGTTCCACGTCCGTGGTACTTGATCGTCGGGAGAATGTGGCTGAGGGACTGCGTCACCTTTCAGACAACACCACATACAAAGTTTGCCAAGGTAATCCCATTCCTGATGTCCAGGCAGAGCTTCAAGGAATCCTCAGAACCTTAGGCCCCTTACAAAACCTTTCACCTGACTCCATCAACCTCCTGACCCCACCGACACCCCGCACCCCTACCTTCTACCTTCTTCCTAAAATTCACAAACCCAATCATCCCGGCCGCCCCATTGTAGCTGGTTACCAAGCCCCCACAGAACGTATCTCTGCCTACGTAGATCAACACCTTCAACCCATTACATGCAGTCTCCCATCCTTCATCAAAGACACCAATCACTTTCTCAAACGCCTGGAATCCTTACCCAATCCGTTACCCCCAGAAACCATCCTTGTAACCATTGATGCCACTTCCTTATACACAAATATCCCGCACGTCCAGGGGCTCGCTGCTATGGAGCACTTCCTTTCACGCCGATCACCTGCCACCCTACCTAAAACCTCTTTCCTCATTACCTTAGCCAGCTTCATCCTGACCCACAACTTCTTCACTTTTGAAGGCCAGACATACCAACAATTAAAGAGAACAGCCATGGGTACCAGGATGGCCCCTTCGTACGCCAACCTATTCATGGGTCACTTAGAGGAAGCCTTCTTGGTTACCCAGGCCTGCCAACCCAAAGTTTGGTACAGATTTATTTACGACATCTTCATGATCTGGACTCACAGTGAAGAAGAACTCCAGAATTTCCTCTCCAACCTCAACTCCTTTGGTTCCATCAGATTCACCTGGTCCTACTCCAAATCCCATGCCACTTTCCTTGACGTTGACCTCCACCTGTCCAATGGCCAGCTTCACACGTCCGTCCACATCAAACCCACCAACAAGCAACAGTACCTCCATTATGATAGCTGCCACCCATTCCACATCAAACGGTCCCTTCCCTACAGCCTAGGTCTTAGTGGCAAACGAATCTGCTCCAGTCCGGTATCCCTGAACCATTACACCAACAACCTGATAACAGCTTTCGCATCCCGCAACTACCCTCCCGACCTGGTACAGAAGCAAATAACCAGAGCCACTTCCTCACCCCCTCAAACCCTGAACCTCCCACAGAAGAACCACAAAAGTGCCCCACTTGTGACAGGATACTTTCTGGGACTGGATCAGACTCTGAATGTGGCTCTCCAGCAGGGATACGACTTCCTCAAATCCTGCCCTGAAATGAGATCCATCCTTCATGAAATTCTCCCCACTCCACCAAGAGAGTCTTTCCGCCGTCCACCTAACCTTCGCAACCTCTTAGTTCATCACTATGAAATCCCCAAACCACCTTCCCTACTCTCTGGCTCCTACCCTTGTAACCGCCCCCGGTGTAAAACCTGTCCCATGCACCCTCCCACCACCACCTACTCCAGTCCTGTAACACGGAAGGTGTACACAATCAAAGGCAGAGCCATGTGTGAAAGCACCCATGTGATCTACCAACTGACCTGCCTACACTGTGATGCATTCTATGTGGGAATGACCAGCAACAAACTGTCCATTCGCATGAATGGGCACATGCAGACAGTGTTTGTTGGTAATGAGGATCACCCTGTGGCTAAACATGCCTTGGTGCACGGCCAGCACGTCTTTGCGCAGTGTTACACCGTCCGGGTCATCTGGATACTTCCCACTAACACCAACCTATCCGAACTCCGGAGAGGGGAACCTGCTCTTCAATATATCCTCTCTTCCCGTTATCCACCAGGCCTCAATCTCTGCTAATTTCAAGTTGCCGCCACTCATACCTCACCTGTCATTCAACAACATCTTTGCCTCTGCACTTCTGCCTCGACTGACATCACTGCCCAAACTCTTTGTCTTTAAATATGTCTGCTTGTGTCTGTATATGTGTGGATGGATATGTGTGTGTGTGCGAGTGTATACCCGTCCTTTTTTCCCCATAAGGTAAGTCTTTCCGCTCCCGGGACTGGAATGACTCCTTACCCTCTCCCTTAAAACCCACATCCTTTCGTCTTTCCCTCTCCTTCCCTCTTTCCTGATGAGGCAACAGTTTGTTGCGAAAGCTTGAATTTTGTGTGTATGTTTGTGTTCGTTTGTGTGTCTGTCGACCTGCCAGCACTTTCATTTGGTAAGTCACATCATCTTTGTTTTTAGGTATATTTTTCCTTCGTGGAATGTTTCCTTCTATTATAACCATATCATTAATTTGAACCCAACAATTACGTTTGTTATTGTCGCCTTTGCATTTCGAAATCTTTCCTGTCGTCTTATTTCTCTTTTTTCTCTTTATTTTCTCTTTCTGTTTTTACCAGTAGTTTCACTTTGTATTCACCTTCCCCTTTTACCGTAATCTACTATACAATTTTATCCCGCCTATATATGCTCAACAATACGTAACCCACTTCCCAACCATCACCAAAAAAATTTTTTTTCCGCCTTAAACACTACCGCTGCTATAAAATCCACCGTTTCTAGTTCAATAACAGCTGCTTTCACGTATTTAACAACCATTTCGGCTAGTTCTAATAACTTTAACTTTATTTCCACTTCCGTTTTTCGCACTTCACTCATCATTTTAGCCGCTCCCCACAGGTTTTAACGTCATTATTTCTACAATTGTTAGCCCCATTTTCGTAATCTTTCAACACAACACCACTCCTTTAATACGTTTTTTCGAAATTTTCTCGAAATTTTCCCGAATTTCTCCATCCTTTAACGTGATTTAGCGGCAACACAACCACCTAACCTTTTTGCACATCGCTGTCTACCAACCCAAGTTCACCACAGGATCAACTTAACCAACACTTTTTCGTCTTTTTTCATACCAGATCTCCAATTGCTTTCCGCTCCCGGGACTGGAATGACTCCTTACCCTCTCCCTTAAAACCCACATCCTTTCGTCTTTCCCTCTCCTTCCCTCTTTCCTGATGAGGCAACAGTTTGTTGCGAAAGCTTGAATTTTGTGTGTATGTTTGTGTTCGTTTGTGTGTCTGTCGACCTGCCAGCACTTTCATTTGGTAAGTCACATCATCTTTGTTTTTAGGTGTGTATATATATATATATCAAAAAAGAAAGATGATGAGACTTACCAAACAAAAGCGCTGGCGGGTCGATAGACACACAAACAAACACAAACATACACACAAAATTCTAGCTTTCGCAACAAATGGTTGCTTCGTCAGGAAAGAGGGAAGGAGAGGGAAAGACGAAAGGATATGGGTTTTAAGGGAGAGGGTAAGGAGTCATTCCAATCCCGGGAGCGGAAAGACTTACCTTAGGGGGAAAAAAGGACAGGTATACACTCGCACACACACACATATCCATCCGCATATACACAGACACAAGCAGTATATATATATAAATATACTCTTTTCATTACCTGGAAATGATACTAGTTGCAAAATATAATAAATGACAAAGGATTTTAGTTTTGGGTGAAAAAATTTGTTTCTCCTTTCAGCACATAATTTTTAAGGCCTGGGGACAAATGAATAATCAGAGGTGGCAACAACTGTGTGATTAATGTTGGCACATCTTTTCAGTAAACAAAAATACACTCCAGGAAATTGAAATAAGAACACCGTGGATTCATTGTCCCAGGAAGGGGAAACTTTATTGACACATTCCTGGGGTCAGATACATCACATGATCACACCGACAGAACCACAGGCACATAGACACAGGCAACAGAGCATTCACAATGTCGGCACTAGTACAGTGTATATCCACCTTTCGCAGCAATGCAGGCTGCTATTCTCCCATGGAGATGATCGTAGAGATGCTGGATGTAGTCCTGTGGAACGGCTTGCCATGCCATTTCCACCTGGCGCCTCAGTTGGACCAGCGTTCGTGCTGGACGTGCAGACCGCGTGAGACGACGCTTCATCCAGTCCCAAACATGCTCAATGGGGGACAGATCCGGAGATCTTGCTGGCCAGGGTAGTTGACTTACACCTTCTAGAGCACGTTGGGTGGCACGGGATACATGCGGACGTGCATTGTCCTGTTGGAACAGCAAGTTCCCTTGCCGGTCTAGGAATGGTAGAACGATGGGTTCGATGACGGTTTGGATGTACCGTGCAGTATTCAGTGTCCCCTTGACGATCACCAGTGGTGTACGGCCAGTGTAGGAGATCGCTCCCCACACCATGATGCCGGGTGTTGGCCCTGTGTGCCTCGGTCGTATGCAGTCCTGATTGTGGCGCTCACCTGCACGGCGCCAAACACGCATACGACCATCATTGGCACCAAGGCAGAAGCGACTCTCATTGCTGAAGACGACACGTCTCCATTCGTCCCTCCATTCACGCCTGTCGCGACACCACTGGAGGCGGGCTGCACGATGTTGGGGCATGAGCGGAAGACGGCCTAACGGTGTGCGGGACCGTAGCCCAGCTTCATGGAGACGGTTGCGAATGGTCCTCGCCGATACCCCAGGAGCAACAGTGTCCCTAATTTGCTGGGAAGTGGCGGTGCGGTCCCCTACGGCACTGCGTAGGATCCTACGGTCTTGGCGTGCATCCATGCGTTGCTGCGGTCCGGTCCCAGGTCGACGGGCACGTGCACCTTCCGCCGACCACTGGCGACAACATCGATGTACTGTGGAGACCTCACACCCCACGTGTTGAGCAATTCGGCGGTACGTCCACCCGGCCTCCCGCATGCCCACTATACGCCCTGGCTCAAAGTCCGTCAACTGCACATACGGTTCACGTCCACGCTGTCGCGGCATGCTACCAGTGTTAAAGACTGCGATGGAGCTCCGTATGCCACGGCAAACTGGCTGACACTGACGGCGGCGGTGCACAAATGCTGCGCAGCTAGCGCCATTCGACGGCCAACACCGCGGTTCCTGGTGTGTCCGCTGTGCCGTGCGTGTGATCATTGCTTGTACAGCCCTCTCGCAGTGTCTGGAGCAAGTATGGTGGGTCTGACACACCGGTGTCAGTGTGTTCTTTTTTCCATTTCCAGGAGTGTATTTACTGTGGGTAGCAGAAAATGTAGAAAGCTATGGACAAATTTCAATAATGTCTTCTGTTTCTAAAATAATAGGAATAATAATGAAAAACAGACTAATAAATTACCTAAATAAATATAATCTTTACTATGAACAATTCAGTTTCACGCCTGGAAGAGGTACAGAGTCTGCAGTAACATAGTTTACAAATGTTCTTGCAGCACTACATAAAAGATGATCACATAACATTTTATTGGTTCTGTAAAAGGCTTTTGGCATTGTTGAGCACAGAATTTTATTACATAAATCAGAAGTACTAGGGATAAGAGCTGTGGTGAGTAAGTAGATTGAGTCTGATCTGGAAAATACAGTGTAACAAGTTGAAATTTCACATATGTCAGGACAATTACTTGTGAAACATTTACCAGACCAGAAACATATTAATAAAGGCATCTTTAAGGGGAGTGTATTAGGTCAAATCCCTTTCTGAATCTATATTAATGAATTCCTACACAGATGACAAAAACAGCCAACAATGCTCTCAAAAATGTCCACAAGTGAAATAACACTAAATGTAAGGAAGACAAGCTATATGAGTTTCTAATTGGGGAAAAAAGACAACAGTTCTAGATTAAAAGTCAATAGTTCTGTATTAGAATGAGTCTATATTCTTGGGGATGGATGTAGACTGCCAGTTGGAATGGACAGAACATGTGAACTTTTGACAAAGGAAATATTCCCAACATGTTGCACCATTTGAATCATAGCATCATTTCATACCTCAAAGAGACCTATTTTGTACAGCCTACATACATTCAATCCTCAGTTATGGATAATGTTTTTGGGAATAAGTGCTGGGAATATCCAGGTTGACCTCAAGGTACAGAAAAGGGCTGTAAAATAATAACATGTAGCAACAGTAAGGCTCATTTTGTTGAATATAAAATGCTAACTATTCTAACTGTCTCATGCGAGTATATTTTTCAGAATATCAACATTATAAAAAGGACTGATTGCTACTCACCACATAGAGAAGTCATTGATTGATAGATGGGCACATTGAAAAAAATACTATGTGTCTGTCTGCCCATCAATGCCTCCTCTAATTGGTAAGTGGCAACCTATCCTCTTCATATTGCTCTTTACAAATTTAATGCCACATACAGGTCATACGTGAGTGTGGAACCAGATCAAGTCACTATTTACATCAAAACAGGAAAAAAGACTAAAACACAATATACTGTGTTACATCATTGACTAAAACTGTACAACAGTCTGCCAGAGCAAATTAAAGATCGAAATGATCCTAGCAGCTTCAGCCAAAGGCTTAAAAGTATTTATTAAATAGCTGTTCCAACACTGTAAATGAATATTTAAAATATCTATAGATTTCCCATTTAATATCCTTGAACATGTAATATCGATGAAGATTTAATATGTAACAATAATTAGGATTAATTACAAGAACTTCAAAGCTGTAAAAAAATAATGTGTGTTGCAGTAATAAGAACCATTGCGTGAACTTCTGATGACATCCACGTAATGTACATTGTACCATAGAAGAATAAATAAAGAAAATTATCTGGTGATTAAGTGGATGCTCTCAGTACTTCCCCGCCCCACCACTGCATTGTCTTTCCATGTTATATGACACACAATAAATGGTATTATTGTGGAAAAATGAAACTTCATATTTATTTACTGCTCCTGCTGTGCAAATATTTTTAGGAATAGTCGGTAACATACAATTAACTTTTAATTACTAAGATATAATAATCATCTGACAACAAACTGTCCACACAGTTCTCAATAACACACTGTATTCAAAATTTGTCACGGAGTTTCACTGTCTTCTGCAGCAGTTCTTACTTCAAGAAAAATTACCCTCACAATACTTATAACCACTCACATGCAACTGAAAATAATGGACACAGTAACCATGATATCATTTTCAAATGTACATCAACTTCATCATCTTGTGACGAATCAAATAATATGTTGCACTCAGATCTCTGCCACTGCAAGAAGCTAACATACAAAGGTATAATGTGCATTAAATGTAAAACTATGAATCATATAACTGTGTAAATGAGAACCGAGAATGTAAGATATGGTTCTGTACAAAATGTAGCAAAGATGATGTTACAAAACTTACGGGAGAGGACTGTAATGACCAAATTATTACTGTGTTATTAGAGGACATACATGTTTTAAAAAATTAAGTGTGTCATTTTCAAGCTGCAGAACATACAGTGTGATAATGAACTACATGGTGAGCACATTGCTACCAACAGATCAAATCTGGTGTCTGCAACAAAGTAGGCTCAAAGTGTTCAGAAATCATGAATAACGGGGGAAAAGTAAACTTTGTGGAAATAAGGTGGACGAAATAATGAAGTTTAATTAACATATTTATAGCCTTTAATTAGTTATCAGTGTGTTGTGTAGTAATATGGAAAAACTTGGAAAGGAAATAAGTAAACAAGAGTCTTAAATTCTTCTTCTCAAAATAAAACAACTCTCACGAGTAACTGGCATGAAGTATTATACAAAAATAGATCTTCAAATGCAAGAACAGTGCCATAGTGCATGAACAACAATCAATTTGGGTCCAAAATCCAATTTAAAGTTTTCTTCACAATCAAAGTAAATGGACTGGAAAACAAAAACAAACCTTTAAATCAATCATGTCCACAGAAAAATGAAATAAGGTCTATAATAAGCAGTAATAAATGCAAATATTTGGTAAAAAACTGTGCAAACCAATCAGTATGTGTTATAATGGATCAAATGAGAAAAATACTGTTAATACAAACACACAAACAGAAATAAACAAATACAATATTCTGTTTTTAATGGGCAAACAGTAAAAAATTCGCAAGAATTTTTGACGACCATGATGAAATTGTCATGGAACATGCATTGTAAAACCAAGTTCAAACACAAGAAATATTATAAATATTAATCTTGACAGCAAAATGTTAAGCAAAAATGACTATATTGAGGATATGGTGTGTATAGAAGATTCAAATGATGAGGCAAAAAATGGTGCACATAACTGCCTCTTATATCTAAAAATATGATGAAGCAAAACATGATGCACATAACTGCCTCTCATATCTAAAAATATTTCTAGGATATTCAATAAAATCTTCTTGGTTTACAAGCCACATCATTTCAAATAAAACACTTGAGCTTTCAACAGTCATCTTCACCATCATCATTAGGAGTTGGAATCACTGACTGCCAGGGTTAGCAAGGTGTACTGCTTATACAGATGTAATGGCAGCTCTTTGGGACCTTCCAGGGAAGGCCAGAGTGGCATACGCATGGAAGACAAGTTAGGCAGCTCCTAGTGGCTCTGTCCCACCACGACACCAGTGATATCACATGGCGTGAGCTGCGGGCCTCACGTTTGAAACTACCACTCCTGCATCCCTGCAAGCATCAAGCCTATGCTTTTGCTTTCAATCACTGTCCAAGTCCAAAGCCCACCCCCATGCCCTACTAAGTGTGTACCCCTGGCCTCTCTAAAAATTATTGTTGTTTATTCTAGTTTTGGTTGCTTCGTTGACAACAGAATCCCAGTATGATGTTGTCTGAGCCAAAGCTCTTATTTCTTCAAATTGTATTGCGCCCATTTTCTGGCCAACTTCTCAAGTTCCCTTTGTTTGGTATGACGTGAGCGCTCTACACAACGCCCAGCAATAGTGCAAATGGTCTGACCCACATAAATACTACCACATTCACAGGGGACATCACACATACCAGGAATTCAAAGACCTGTTGTTTTTAACAGGACGTAACACATCACTTGTCTTGGAGGCGGACTGGAACACTGGTCCCAGTCCATGGCTCTTCAGCCCCTGCCCTATCTCATTAGTAGTTACGCCACAGTATAGAAGGAATTCAGCTGGCTTGGCCTTTTCCACCAATTCAAGAGGTGTATGTCATCGGCGGCACTTGAAAGCTCTAGCAATTTCTCCTTTGTTGTAACCATTTTATTTGAATATGCACTTCAAGTGGTCAAGTGGTAGGATGGAGCAGGGGGAGGGATAGGAGAGTATGGGGGAGGGGGGGGGAGTAAAGTGCTCTCTGGTGGAGTGCATAGGGACTAGATTGTGTCAGACAAGGCTGCCAGGGGCAACGTCAATAGACTATGGAGGACAGAAGAGGGAGGGGATGAGGAGCAGAAAAGGAGCTGGGCAAAGAAGGGGAAAAAGACCGGTGGGTGCACTGGTAGAGAGTGGCATACAAAAAGGGTGAGGGGACATGAATTGGGAGGAGGTGTGAGCCAGAGGGTGCAGAAACTGTCGGATGGAGGGAGTGGGGAGAGTAGGTTACCATAGGTTGAGGCCAGGACAATTACGGGAATGGAGAATGTATTGTAAGGATAACATTCATCTGCATAGCTTATAAAAGCTGGTGATGGGGAGGAGGAATCAGATGTTATGAAATTACCCCAGCATCAACCCAATCCCTCCCCTCCACCTAACAGTTTCTGCCCCCCTCCCTTCCACTCGCCCCTGCCCTACACCTCTTCCCACTTCACGTCCCCTCACCCTCATTGTGCCAACACTCACCAGCCCTTTTTCCCTTCTCTGTCTCTCTTCTTTTCCACTACCCATTTCACCTCCCCCCCACCCCCCCCCCCCCCACCTCCCACACCAACAGCATTTCGACACTGCAGCCTTGTCCTACCGCTATCTAGTCCCTAAACACTTTGCCAGATAGTACTCTTCTCTCCCCACGCCCATACCCTGCTATCCCTCCCTCTTCCCCACCCCATTGTGGATTGCTGCTTTTGGTCAACATGACAGTTGCATTCACGGCTGGAGACAGCAGTCTTGTATGCGAGAGGTGTGCTTGCTTATGTGAATGTGCTTTCTTTTCTACAGAGAGCTTTGGCCAAAAGACAAATGTGTAACTGTCCTTTTGTTGTGTCTGTCTGCAGCTCAACATGTCATCTTCATGGTAAGCAGCAATCTATTCTTTTCATAATATTATTGCAAGCCTAGATATCAATCGAAGCACAATCCTTTGCTTAATAAATATATAGATTTTTCTGCATTGGTGTTTGTTTGTTTGGGGGAGGGAACCAAACAGCAAGGTCATCAGTCCCATCGGATTATTGAAGGATGGGGAAAGAAGTCAGCTGTGCCCTTTCAAAGGAACCATCCTGGCATTTGCCTGAACCAATTTAGCGAAATCAAGGAAAACCTAAACCAGGATGGCCAGACGCAGGTTTGAACCATCACCCTCCCAAATGTGGGTCCAGTGTGCTAACCACTGCGCCACCTTGCTCGGTTGCAACATAAAACTCATTGATTCATTCATTCATCCACACATGTTGTTTGGTAAACCCCACACTATTCAGAGACTAATGTGTTTAGAATTAAGCAAGATTTAGAGAAGAGTAATACTGGAACAAAGATGACTGAAAGAAGCTGGAAGAATTATATGTGAAAATGCCATCGGGTAACGTAACAGGTATGTTTGCATAAACAGAGTGGACAATGTGTACTAAGGTCACCAACTAAAACTTTCCTCCCTCCAACCACCCAAAAACCCAAAAAATAGGCAAGAGAATATCTATGAGAAGAGGAAATGAGGAACTGCAGCTGGATAGCCAATGCAAAACTTCAGAGAAAGAAAGCTAGAAAATCATAGAGCGGTGAGTGGAAAAAGAGAGAAATGTTTTGAGGGTAGAGTAACAGTTGGAGAGGAAACAAGGGGGGGGGGCACACAAAAGAAAGGTGACTGACCTGGTAAATGTAAGTTTTCTATAACTTATTTGACTGATGTTTCATTTTAGACATGATTATTTTTAAACGAAATCTACAGTTTTCAATACCTCTTCAATACAGTAATACCTCCTGCAAGCTATATTACAGTATGCTATTCTACATTTGTTTGCTTGTTTACAAAAAAGCAATAAAAGAAAACTACTGTTATTAAAGAAGATACCTGGGATATCTTTTGTGACTCACCTGTCTTCATCACCCGATTCCCAAAATGTTTCAGTTGAACTATCTGTCAAGCTTCCAACCATTGCTTGTCGACTTGATGCTTTGATTTCTATATTAGGAGTCAAGTCCTTCAATGTTTCAACACAGCTTGTAATCTGAAATCATGATAGAAGATTGTGAGCAGAAAACTGGCAATATTGCTCTCCTTTGAAAAACAGAGATGAATGTATTGGCCACAATATGAAATCAAAACAGGATTTGCACAGAAACTAAACAGGCTTCAGCCTTGCACAAAAATGTATAAATTAGTCAAGTATGAAAGTTTCCAATGCTCTACCAAAATACACAAAAAATCTAGCTGTTCGCACACAAATTCAAGAGAAAATGGAAAGAATATCTAGTGTAAAAATAGTTTTAATCAATTAGAGATCTTCTTAACATAAATTTGCTTGTGGGTATATAGTTTTCTTGTACACTTACTCCTTCCATACCCTACCAACTCCACTGCTATTGGAATCAACAGAACTCATGATAAAATAAATAGATACAAATTGTGATAACTTATGGTGTAAATATGATTCTGGAAAGTTTTGGTTGAATTCAAATACTGTAGGAGTCAAGGTAACAACTCACTGAACAGTAGAGGCACTGAGTCATCAAAAGGCACATAAACGAGACTGAAAACTTTGTGAGCTTTCTGCCAAACCCTTTTTCGAATTAGAATATGTGTACAGAAACCTGTACAGTTACACTGTGGTGGCTGAATACATTCTGCTGTGACTGCAGTCCTGCAGCTTGTCTGGGGTGAGGTGTTGAGTCAGGTGGAGTGTGTGATGGGAAGAAGGAGCTGGGGAGAGGGAGATACTGGAGGAAGGGTGACTGATGCCTGGGAGGAAGGCAGCAAATGAACGGGATAGCAATGTGACATGGACACTGGCACCAGTGTGTTCACGCAATGAACAATGACTGTGACATGTGGGCGAGTCATCCTCCTGTAAGACTCAGGTGTGAGACCTACTCAAAACAGCCACCCAGTGCATACTGCTCCGGTCTGCCACAGGCTTGTCCTATTCCATCATAGGAACATAGGAAGGACCACCTGGGAAAGCAGTTATGTCTGGTAAAACTATGTGGGCATGACCATCAATCAGCTGTACCCGTGAAGGAATGACCACCAACAAATTTTGGCCAAGAGCAAAGTTCACCACACAAAGGTGGAACACACAACTGGGTATGAGTGCTTGATTTCAATGACTGCTTCACAAAGCTGCATGTCTAAACTACTACAGCTGGTGCCCTTGTTGCACTCCTATCCTGAGCACCTGCTGCCTCTCTCTCCCACATGCATATCCTGTGCTCCTGCTACTATCTCCTAGCCGCCAGTCACCCTCCTCCAACCCTCCTTCCCGCTCTCCAACTTCTTTCTCCCCTTATCCACTCCATCCGACATACTGCCGAGTTGAGCTGCAGAACTGCAGTTCCAAGACATTGTATTCAGCTGGTACAATGTAGCCATACAGGTATGTGTGTATGAATATTTTTGTTCATGTATGTTTACTCTATCTCAAAACAAATTATTCTCAAAGCTAGCAAAATTTTCAGTTTTGTTTACGTGCCTTTCAATGACTCAGCACCTCTCCTATCTAGTGAATTGTTACCTTACTCTAAATTATTTTCAACTTATGATCTACTGTCAGTGAGGAAAAGGAATGAGAGTACCATCTGAAAGAGCTGATCATAAAGCAACCACACCCATAAGTTAAGGAAACTTTGAGATTCATGAAAATCTGTTACATCATGGTAACACTGTAGAGACTAAACTGTAATAGGACAGTACAGATACATGTGATACATGCAGTACATCAGTATGAGACCATTAGTGTTCCTGCAACATTCTGTGATCACGAATACAGTACTATGTCCTACATGTTTTGAGTGTGTAGCACATCTTATCCCAGTTCTAGGGAAGCAGAATGGCAAGACAAACAAACAGAGATGACATTGCAGATGGCCAGATCATTTGCAGATTAGATATTGTCAACAGTCAGTAAAAAAGAGGTAGGGTGTTAAATGTTACCTGTAATGTTATTTCACAGCTGTGAAGATAATTTCAAGTGGAGAGAAGACATTATATTGTTGTACAGGCAAGGTCCATTATATGCTGTCAGACTGCATACTGTCAACTTTAAGAGGCTTTACCGTACACATTTCCTTCACACAAAGGCACTATGTTGCTTTGTAACTGCAAGTGGGCCCATAAACAGTGGGACACAGTCCTGTTCTCAGGTAAGCTTCTCTGTTACTCTGGTTTGACACTGGGAGATTTGCAAACTTACCATATTATGTAAAACGACTGATATGGCAGTACTGACCAAGGTGGCACTTGGTTAGCATACTACTTGCATTCACAAGAACAATGGTTTTCTGTGAATTCCCTAAACTGCTTGAGGCAGATTCTAAGATGGTTGTATTGAAAGGGCACGACTAATTCCCTTCACATTTTCCCTAATTTGAGATTGTCCCCCAATCTCTAATGACCTCATTGTCAGTGAGACATTAGACTCTAATTATCCTTCCTCTTTTTGCTTTTTGATGTGCCAGTGCCGGTGTTCTTATCCGGGATGGCTTCATGTTATGACCACATCAGCTACTGAGTTTTCTAGGGGCACTGGGATGGTTACTGTCTACATGAATGGCAATTTGCAGTGGCGTGTACATATTTTTGGGGTGCATGGTTTCCACCTGATGGATGATAATGACTAACCATATATGGTTGGCCTAGTTGCTAAGTACAAGCAACAACTGGATATCTGTTATTTATCTATTTATTTTTTAAAGGTTTGCCACAGTCAATGTATGTGGTTGGTGGCTGGATGTTGTCTACAGTGTCATTTCACAGCTGTGAAGAAAATTTCAGTGTGAGGAAACATTTGATGGCAGTATGAGCAAGATCAACATATACTATGGCCCAGTGTTGAGATTGTTACTAAAAAAAAAAAACACAAACAATTGCTGACTTCTAAAGGACATCTGTTCAGCAATGGGAGGCATTACTGCAAGCCATGTTAGGTGGCCTGATCCACAGAGTACAGAACATCTGTACATACCTTATTGATATATGAGGTAATCACATTGTGTATGACATAGCAGAAGTAAATCACACATGACAAAAGCCACCCATGGCCCAATCCTGTCATGAAGCCACACATCACAACACTGCCAAGGCACTTTTAGTGTACACATTGCTTCATGTTGTGTTGTTTCATGTATTTTGAAAATACCTTAAGTTATGTATGTGCATATGTGACAGAAGTTTGCTTCATTCCTTTGTCTCTGTACAGTTCCTAACAACTGATACCTGTGAATATGTCGACTGGTGACTCTCATGCATGCTCATACTCAGTTCATCTTGTTCTTCTTCCGAACGGGAAAGAATTTTGCTGATATTGCTGAACACATGGCTCCTGTAATAAACAGAGGTAAATATTTCTACAGTGAAACAGTTGGGCAGGCTCAAGAATCAGTTGAACACTGGGCATAGTGTTTATAAATAATGTATAACACAAAACTGTTCTTTTTAAATTTATCCTGATGTAAACAATGCAGCAATTCATGGAAAGGTAAGACAAATATTGGAAAAATCAAATTAGAGCACAAGATTACAATCTAAAGTTTCAAAGTACCTAAAATCTGCTTTACACAGATGTCAAATACTATAATCATTCGTTCCACATATCTGATAGATAATAACATGGCAACAAATGACAAAGAAAGGCAGTGATTCAAATGTCAGTCTTAAAGTAAACATTAAACATATTCATGCACTTCCTTATTGGTGATTTCTTTCCACAACATTAACACAACAACAATTATTGTTATGACAGAAATGAAGAAAGAAACTAATCATTTCCTAGATTAAGAGCTATCCCATTATTCTGTCAGAGTGATCCAATACATTAGCAGAAAATATAAATCACCTTGGTCCAGCTACAAAAATGTAACACTACTGTAGTAAGTCCAGGCCCAGGTAGTTGATTCTACACCATTTAATCTGGCCACCTTAACAGCAGCAACCCTAATAATAGTAACTAATATCTTTAGTTGTAGGAAAGTTTTTGTACATTGTACATACTTCAGGATTAAAGGAGACCACTCACCAAAAAGCAGAAGCACGTATTTGTTGAGAGGTACATACAAAAGAAAGAAATCTTGCGAGCTTTCAGAGTTATCCTTTGACAAGGTAGAGTGAAATATACAAATACACACACACTCACACAAACACTTATAAATGCCTACACCCATACATGGTGCCGATAGAACAGTGCCACTGCTATTTTGCAGCAGATGAACTGCTTATGGTCCCATGTGGGGTTGCTGGTTCCCCATCGGGTGCCTCCCCAGATGGTGGATAAGGGAACATTCTCCAGATATGGAGGGTACCAGGGAAATAAAATACATGAAGTGGACCAAAACGAGCTGGTATGGAGTCCAATGGCTTGGAAGAAAGGCAGAGGAGCCCCCAACCATCAACTGCTGCCCTGCAGTCAGTAGAGGGATCTACAAAGGCTAAGGATGCTCTTCTGAAAATGGAGTCAGCTACCCAGTGAGCTGTAAGGGGCAACCCCCACCCCAAAATGGTTGGATGGGAGATTAACAATATTCCCCTGTAAAAAGCAATTGTTGCGAATGTTAATAATGAATAAGCCAGAGAGACATTC
The DNA here is from genome assembly GCF_023864275.1 of Schistocerca cancellata. Taxonomy (NCBI): domain Eukaryota; kingdom Metazoa; phylum Arthropoda; class Insecta; order Orthoptera; family Acrididae; genus Schistocerca; species Schistocerca cancellata. Next base: position 393,913,843 of record NC_064630.1, read on the forward strand.
TGATGACAACCCAGCAAACAAAAAAAGGATAAGAGATAAGCTCATTAAGGTTACTATGATAACCCTCTGTGAAACCCGCTATAAAGTAATACTATAGGGTGAAATCTCCAGAGAAGTGGAAGTGAAGAAGGGACTGAGACATGGTAACAACACCTTCTCACTGCTATTCAGCTTCTGCCTAGAAAAAGTCATAAGTCAGACAGAGTTAAACAGAGGAGGAACCATCTTTAAACCAATCACTGCAGTATCTAGCCTTCAAAGACGATGTGGCATTATTCACACAAAACACTGCTGTGTCGGCCAGTGCCTATCAACAACTAAGAAGAGGTACAAGGAAACTTAGCCTGATAGTCAATGTTGAAAAGACCAAATATACTGCAATGACTGACCAATGAAACCTACCAAATCTTAGAACAGCTGACAATGAGTTTGAAAGGGAGAGAGACTTTAAATACTTTGGACCGACTTTACAGGGACAAATGACATCAGCAGCAAGGTGAAAGCTAGAATAGCAGCAGGCAACAGATGCTACATCTACATCTACATTTATACTCCGCAAGCAACCCAACGGTGTGTGGCAGAGGGCACTTTACGTGCCACTGTCATTATCTCCCTTTCCTGTTCCAGTCGCGTATGGTTCGCGGGAAGAACGACTGTCTGAAAGCCTCTGTGCGCGCTCTAATCTCTCTAATTTTACATTCGTGATCTCCTCGGGAGGTATAAGTAGGGGGAAGCAATATATTCGATACCTCATCCAGAAACGCACCCTCTCGAAACCTGGCGAGCAAGCTACACCGCGATGCAGAGCGCCTCTCTTGCAGAGTCTGCCACTTGAGTTTGTTAAACATCTCCGTAACGCTATCACGGTTACCAAATAACCCTGTGACGAAACGCGCCGCTCTTCTTTGGATCTTCTCTATCTCCTCCGTCAACCCGATCTGGTACGGATCCCACACTGATGAGCAATACTCAAGTATAGGTCGAACGAGTGTTTTGTAAGCCACCTCCTTTGTTGATGGACTACATTTTCTAAGGACTCTCCCAATGAATCTCAACCTGGTACCCGCCTTACCAACAATTAATTTTATATGATCATTCCACTTCAAATCGTTCCGCACGCATACTCCCAGATATTTTACAGAAGTAACTGCTACCAGTGTTTGTTCCGCTATCATATAATCATACAATAAAGGATCCTTCTTTCTATGTATTCGCAATACATTACATTTGTCTATGTTAAGGGTCAGTTGCCACTCCCTGCACCAAGTGCCTATCCGCTGCAGATCTTCCTGCATTTCGCTACAATTTTCTAATGCTGCAACTTCTCTGTATACTACAGCATCATCCGCGAAAAGCCGCATGGAACTTCCGACACTATCTACTAGGTCATTTATATATATTGTGAAAAGCAATGGTCCCATAACACTCCCCTGTGGCACGCCAGAGGTTACTTTAACGTCTGTAGATGTCTCTCCATTGAGAACAACATGCTGTGTTCTGTTTGCTAAAAACTCTTCAATCCAGCCACACAGCTGGTCTGATATTCCGTAGGCTCTTACTTTGTTTATCAGACGACAGTGCGGAACTGTATCGAACGCCTTCCGGAAGTCAAGGAAAATGGCATCTACCTGGGAGCCTGTATCTAATATTTTCTGGGTTTCATGAACAAATAATGCGAGTTGGGTTTCACACGATCGCTGTTTCCGGAATCCATGTTGATTCCTACATAGTACATTCTGAGTTTCCAAAAACGACATGATACTCGAGCAAAAGACATGTTCTAAAATTCTACAACAGATCGACGTCAGAGAGATAGGTCTATAGTTTTGCGCATCTGCTCGACGACCCTTCTTGAAGACTGGGACTACCTGTGCTCTTTTCCAATCATTTGGAACCTTCTGTTCCTCTAGAGACTTGCGGTACACGGCTGTTAGAAGGGGGGCAAGTTCTTTCGCGTACTCTGTGTAGAATCGAATTGGTATCCCGTCAGGTCCAGTGGACTTTCCTCTGTTGAGTGATTCCAGTTGCTTTTCTATTCCTTGGACACTTATTTCAATGTCAGCCATTTTTTCGTTGGTGCGAGGATTTAGAGAAGGAACTGCAGTGCGGTCTTCCTCTGTGAAACAGCTTTGGAAAAAGGTGTTTAGTATTTCAGCTTTACGCTTGTCATCCTCTGTTTCAATGCCATCATCATCCCAGAGTGTCTGGACATGATGTTTCGAGCCACTTACTGATTTAACGTAAGACCAGAACTTCCTAGGATTTTCTGTCAAGTCGGTACCTAGTATTTTACTTTCGAATTCACTGAACGCTTCACGCATAGCCCTCCTTACGCTAACTTTGACATCGTTTAGCTTCTGTTTGTCTGAGAGGTTTTGGCTGCGTTTAAACTTGGAGTGAAGCTCTCTTTGCTTTCGCAGTAGTTTCCTAACTTTGTTGTTGTACCACGGTGGGTTTTTCCCGTCCCTCACAGTTTTGCTCGGCACGTACCTGTCTAAAACGCATTTAACGGTTGCCTTGAACTTTTTCCATAAACACTCAACATTGTCAGTGTCGGAACAGAAATTTTCGTTTTGATCTGTTAGGTAGTCTGAAATCTGCCTTCTATTACTCTTGCTAAACAGATAAACCTTCCTCCCTTCCTACTTTGCCACAGTAGCCATGCTTAGGAGCTTGCTTCTATCACAGAAATCTAAAATCCTCATTTACAAAACAATTATAAGACCAGTTGTTATGTATGGTACCAAGATGTGCATCATGACTGCAAATGAGGAAAAGGATCATTAGCACTTGCGAGAGAAAGGCTCTGCGTAAGATATATGGCCCCATATATGACCAAAAAGGTTGGCGCATCCATACGAATGCAGAATCAGAACAACTTGTTGAAGAAATTAAGATTGTCACCACCATCAAAAGGCTGTGGTAGGCAGGACACAGGGTCAGAATGGAGGAAGACAGAACATATAAGAGGATTTTTGCTGACAATGCTGGAGACAGACAACAGAAAGTATGTCCCAGAAAGAGATGGATGGATGAAATTGAAGAAGACATGAAAAAGTTGGGTGTCAGAGGATGGAGATGGAAAACCATGGACCAGAAAGAATGGCAGGATATTGTGATGCAGGCCAAAGCCCTTCAAGGGCTTTAGAGCTGAGGAGTAAGTAAGTGAGTAAATAAGTAAGTAAGAACTGCTTGTGGAGGATGTAGTGTTTGGTGTGGTGGGTAGAGAGAGGCAGGGAGATGGACAAGGGTTGAGTGGCTAGCAGCTAGAAAAAAGGCGGCCAGTTTGCAGCTAGGAATGTGGGACGGAGGGTGACATGTATATGGGTTGGCATGACTGTAGCAGCTGTAGGAAGCAGCTCACACTGAAGGCAATGTGTGGATGTGAATTGGGTAGATGACAGGATGGAGAAAGGAAAGGGAAACTGTTGAGTGGAGAGTGTGGGGACAGTGGGTGAATCCCAAGTAACCCACTGTCCCCGCATCCTTCACCCAACTGTTTCCCCTGCCTCCTTCCTGTTATCCTCACACTATTCACATCCCCACATTGCCTTCAGCATGTGACACTTCCCAATGGCTGCTACAGTTGTACCAACCGTGCATCTCATTCTTATCTGCCAAACTGGCCCGTTCCCTCCAAGCTGCTAACCACCCACCACCAGTCTCTCTCCCTGCCTCCCGCTTCCCTCTCCCTTTATCCACCGCACCTGACACTACCCCCACCACGACCAGTTCACATGCCGCTGAACATGTGTGGCACTGTTACTTTATCCAGCACCATGTAAGGGCACGGGCGTGTGTATGTGTGTGTGTGTGTGTGTGTGTGTGTGTGTGTGTGTGTTTGTGTATTTGACACTAGCTCGTAAAAGGATAACTGTGGAAGCTAGCAATTTTATTTCTTTTGTGTGTGCCTATTGACAACTCTATTTTTTTTCCTTACGTTCATTCCAATTGATCCGTAGTGAGGAGGTCCTCCAGGATGTGGAACATGTCAGAAAAACAACAATACACGACAAATATTTACAACTAAAACAAGTAGCTAAGGTACCATTCCACAGGTCCCAAGTGGAATGATTGTCATTTTTTAATGAACACTAAGAGTCATTTTACAAATACTAATGCACTGAATTTAAAATAAAAAAGTTCTTTATTTATTTATAAGGTAATAAACATGTAATACAACTACTGTAATACTTATTTACAATGAACACATTACTGCACTGAAATGGTGCAGAAGTTAGATTAAACTTATACACACACACACACACACACACACACACACACACACAAATTTTCAATGAACACATTACTGCACTGAAATTGTGCAGAAGTTATGTTGTACTTATATACAAATCAGTTGGTTTTACTAAGAAATTCATCAATGGAGTAGAAGGAGTTGGCCACCAATAAATCCTTTAGGCTTCTCTTAAACTGAATTTCATTGGTTGTTAAGCTTTTTATGGCTGCTGGCAAGTTACTGAAAATGTGTGTTCCTGAATAATGCACACCTTTTTGTACAAGACTAAGTGACTTTAAATCCTTGTGAAGATTATTCTTATTTCTGGTATTGATTCCATGAATTGAGCTGTTGGTTTGAAAAAGTGATATATTTTTAATGACAAATTTCATTAAGGAATAAATATATTGGGAAGCAGTAGTTAGTATCCCTAGTTCCCTAAACAGGCTTCTGCAGGATGTTCTTGAGTCCACACCACATATAACTCTTACTGCACGTTTTTGTGCCCGGAAAACTTTAGCTTGGCTTGATGAATTACCCCAAAAAATAATCTCATATGACATTATGGAATGAAAGTAAGCATAGTATGCCAACTTTTTCATTTTTATATCCCCTATGTCTGACAAAATTCGCATTGCAAACAGAGATTTGTTAAGACGCTTCAGCATTTCTGTGGTGTGCTCCTCCCAGTTGAATTTATTATCAAGCTGTAATCCCAAGAATTTAACACTGTCCACTTCTTCTATCTTCTTGTCATCATATGTTAGACATATACTCTTGGGACACCCCTTACAAGTACTGAACTGCATTTAGTGTGTTTTTTCAAAGTTTAGTGACAAAGAATTGGCTAGGAACCAGTGATTAATGTCCACAAATATTTTATTGGCTGATCTTTCTAAGACTACACTTGATTTGCTATTTATTGCAATGTTTGTATCATCGGCAAACAAAACAAACTTGGCATCTGGTAATGTTACTGATGAAAGGTCATTGATATACACAAGAAAAAGTAAGGGCCCCAAAATGCTTCTGATTTCCAGTAAGTGGTCTTATTCAATCCTGAAGTAATTAATATCTTTTTTCCACTATCAAATACCTAGTTGGAGAGTATCATTATATGGTTTTCAAACTATAACAGGATGTAACTATTATCTATCTCCTACCCTATTTTTTATTATGGTGTGTAAATTTAGACTCAGATGTTGCTTTTATATCAACTGTGTGTATATTTTTAATTTCAAGTTTTATTATCATTAACAGTGTAATAAAGGAAAGGAAATGTTGAAATACCTGTGCAAAAACATGTGATCCGCTGGAGTAAAGCGCAGTCCCCAGCATCGCACAGCCATCTGTTGTAATGCTGAACCCATCGGCAACAGCAGCATGAGATCTGCGATTGTTTGCAGAAGTGTATGAAAAGTAGATGGCAAAGGATGGACAGCTTCACCTGCAATGCTGATGTCACTCAAAGGATGCTCGCACACTCCCCGGAGGTCCTGTACAAAGGGCAAAAACACATTAATTCCGCAACTAACTGCGTTTATAATGTCTGATTTTATTATTTTCTGAATCAAAGGAGCAGGAACTAAGTTGATCAAAGCAATACCGTTTCATCTCTCTTATCAAGACGAATGGCCTCATCCTCCATATCAATCTCCATGTCTGTTGGAACTGGTGTCAGGGCTGCTACAAACCACCAGAGCAGATCGTGCAAACTTGTGGGTTGAGTTACAGTGCGTAGTAACCAGTTGAGTGCCTGTAACAAAGGCAATGGCACACAATGTAATATACAATGTAATCAACTGGCACACAATGTAATATACAATGTAATCAACACATTGCTTATAGTGGATTATTTCATATACAGGGCTATTACAAATGATTGAAGCGATTTCATAAATTCACTGTAGCTCCATTCATTGACATATGGTCACGTCACACTACAGATACATAGAAAAACTCATGAAGTTTTGTTCGGCTGAAGCCGCACTGCAGGTTCCTGCCACCAGAGTGCTCGAGAGCGCAGTGAGACAAAATGGCGACAGGAGCCGAGAAAGCGTATGTCGTGCCTGAAATGCACTCACATCAGTCAGTCATAACAGTGCAACGACACTTCAAGACGAAGTTCAACAAAGATCCACCAACTGCTAACTCCATTCGGCGATGGTATGCACAGTTTAAAGCTTCTGGATGCCTCTGTAAGGGGAAATCAACGGGTCGGCCTGCAGTGAGCGAAGAAATGGTTGAATGCGTGTGGGCAAGTTTCATGCGTAGCCCGCGGAAGTCGACGAATAAAGCAAGCAGGGAGCTAAACGTACCACAGCCGACGGTTTGGAAAATCTTACGGAAAAGGCTAAAGCAGAAGCCTTACCGTTTACAATTGCTACAAGCCCTGACACCCGATGTCAAAGCCAAACGCTTTGAATTTTTGGCGCGGTTGCAACAGCTCATGGAAGAGGATGCGTTCAATGCGAAACTTGTTTTCAGTGATGAAGCAACATTTTTTCTTAATGGTGAAGTGAACAGACACAATGTGCGAATCTGGGCGGTAGAGAATACTCACGCATTCGTGCAGCAAATTCACAATTCACCAAAAGTTAACGTGTTTTGTGCATCCTCACAGTTTAAAGTTTATGGCCCCTTTTTCTTCTGCGAAAAAAATGTTACAGGACACTTGTATCTGGACATGCTGGAAAATTGGCTCATGTCACAACTGGAGACCGACAGTGCTGACTTCATCTTTCAACAGGATGGTGCTCGACAGCACTTCCATCATGATGTTCGGCATTTCTTAAACAGGAGATTGGAAAACCAATGGATCGGTTGTGGTGGAGATCATGATCAGCAATTCATGTCATGGCCTCCACGCTCTCCCGACTTAACCCCATGCGATTTCTTTCTGTGGGGTTATGTGACAGAATCAGTGTTTAAACCTCCTCTACCAAGAAACGTGCCAGAACTGCGAGCTCACATCAACGATGCTTTCGAACTCATTGATGGGGACATGCTGTGCCGAGTGTGGGAGGAACTTGATTATCAGCTTGATGTCTGCCGAATCACTAAAGGGGCACATATCGAACATTTGTGAATGCCTAAAAAAACTTTTTGAGTTTTTGTATGTGTGTGCAAAGCATTGTGAAAATATCTCAAATAATAAAGTTATTGCAGAGCTGTGAAATAGCTTCAATCATTTGTAATAACCCTGTACACAGGGTAAGTGGGATATTTACAGGAAGGGATGTGATATCAGACTACTCTTCTTCAGATACATATGAGATGCAAAACAGCACAGAGCCAAAGTATGGCCATGTCTGATGATCCATGATAGTCTTTTCTGCATCATACAACATTAAGCTTGCACATAAAGTTACATCAAAAGTTGTTGCTGCTTCTCAGACATTGCATCAGATGGTGTCAAAAACTCTGCAGTATTCTGATGTAAAACATGCTCGCCATCTTTAAGCAGTCTTCATACAGGGCAGATTTTCTGACAAAGTATCATCTTGTGTATGTTTCACAGGCAGTGTGAAACTGCTTAGTTCATTAAATCTGTACAATGTGCCTATTTACTAACAGATACCGTATTTACTCGAATCTAAGCCGCACTCGAATCTAAGCCGCACCTGAAATATGAGACTCGAAATAAGGGAAAAAAAAATTCCCAAATCTAAGCCGCACCTGAAATTTGAGACTCGAAATTCATGGGGAGAGAAAAGTTTTAGGCCGCACCTCCAAATCGAAACAAAGTTGGTCCATTGTAATATGAGACACAATTTAGGTCGAATGAATGACGATACAGCTACAGTAGTTTGGTTCGAGTCGAAAGCTTAGCAGTTAAGCTTTACCAGGTAGCCATTGCTATGCGTCAGGCGCTCCGTCCGTATTTATACGGATACCCTTCCTTTTTCACGTGCTTCGTCTGGTTTGAATCGATTGCTTATTTTGCTTTGATCCGATAAGTGCCGTTTTCTATGTTATAGGTGTTTACATCAGTCACTCTAAGCTGAAAATGTTGCATTCTGATAGTGCGTGTTTACGGCATGTCGCTGCTCGCGGCATGGCTTGCTTTTGTGCGCGCTACCGCCGCCTACAATTAAAAAAAGAGAGGAATCGTCGCATTACCGAAACAATGGCAAGAGACTGCTATTTGTTGTTACTTACACTGCTGCTTTCTTTGATAATGATCAACAAGAACCAAATAATAGACTGCATATGATAGAACATGTTCTGAACGAGAGTTTGGCGAAAATTTTTCTCCGTTTGAAAATCTTTGCGGCCGCTTCTTTAGTACATCAAATTCTGCACAAAAATTAGTCATCTTAGATTTAAAAATCTAGTCAGTTGCCGTGCTTCATTTCTGACTGTATCACTATTAGGCATAAGAGTAATACGAATATAAACATGACACGATACGTATATTCTTCCGCGTTTGCTGTTGTCTCACTCTAGTTTCGTAGTTTATTTGGCAGACAGGATTTAAATGAGATAGAAGCAAACACGAAAGAATACATGGCAAAATGTTTATATTCATATTATTCTTGTGGTGAAGAGAATACTGCATGTGATTCACATTTCATCAGGTTCCTATTAGCAACCATCTCTTCTCACAGGTAGGAAAAAATTCAGAACGTAGAGTTGGCCATATTGACAAAAATCCCAGTATTACCAGTCGGATTTTCGTAGTACATTGAAATTCGAAGATGAACAATAAGGAATTTGTATTTACTTCGTTGGATAATGTATGAAAATGCAGTGGTCGAAACTCGGCCGGAGAAAAATGCTCGTCTTCCAATTTTTTTATTTTTTTTATTTTATTTACTGATGCAGAGGTTTTGGCGCCAGTATTTATCTTTGTGCCTACAAAGGATGCCTGTGTAGCGCTACATATATTCGACGGCAGAAGTTAGTTGTGGCGGCACCTATCAACATTTTTCAGAACTTCCGCTTGCTTTGCACTCGATTCTAAGCCGCAGGCGGTTTTTTGGATTACAAAAACCGGAAAAAAAGTGCGGCTTAGATTCGAGTAAATACGGTATGTGAAATGTGGGTTCAGCTGAGAACATAAATTAGAAGTTGTGTCTTTGTCAGTTTGGTGCAGAATGTCACATATAAACTGGGGTAGCATGTTCAATTCTCTGGCATCATTTACTTTTGAATATGTAAACATGAATTCTTTCAGGATACTTTACAGACACTGTGGCTTCTGTAGTACTATCTGAGAAGGACACGTGTATCTGGACATGCTGGAAAATTGGCTCATGTCACAACTGGAGACCGACAGCGCTGACTTCATCTTTCAACAGGATGGTGCTCCACCGCACTTCCATCATGATGTTCGGCATTTCTTAAACAGGAGATTGGAAAACCGATGGATCGGTTGTGGTGGAGATCATGATCAGCAATTCATGTCATGGCCTCCACGCTCTCCCGACTTAACCCCATGCGATTTCTTTCTGTGGGGTTATGTGACAGAATCAGTGTTTAAACCTCCTCTACCAAGAAACGTGCCAGAACTGCGAGCTCACATGAACGATGCTTTCGAACTCATTGATGGGGACATGCTGTGCCGAGTGTGGGAGGAACTTGATTATCAGCTTGATGTCTGCCTGGACTTTCATGGGCTTTGGATGAATGCTATACATACATTCTCTAATTGTCTGTCAGAGACACATTTGTAATCCCTCCCTCTCCTTTTCAGAACACTACCAAGGGTCAGAAATTGTCTGTCCAGTGTCATTGTGATTCCTTTTTATTTCAACAGATTACTCCCATGTATTAAGAATGATTATTTTTCAAGTTGACTTCAGTTTTTCACAGAACAACAACAATATTCATTAGAGGGACAACAAAATAATCTTAATGAAAATCTGAAGTACGTAGGTTGCTGGGGAGTACTCATATACAAAAATGTGAGATTTTTAAAAACACAAGGTACATTTAATCATAAAAATTGCAAGTGGTATTCAATAAGTAATGCAACATTTTTTTAAGCTGTTTGGCTTTATTCCGGATTCAAATACACCACAGTATTCTCCACTTTTTTGGCTACAAAACCCTATTTTCCAACGTAATCTCGGTGCAATGTGACAGTTTTATGCCATCTTACTGGGAGGGCCTGTATGCCCGCACGGTACCATACTACTGGTCGAGAGCAGAGCCAATGTCTTTCTGCATCAATAAGCTCCCCATCACCCATGTACTGCTTCCTGTAGAGTGCATCCTTCATCCATTACTGGGCCAAATGGACGGAAGTCGGAAGGTACAAGATCCAGGCTGTAGGGTGGATGATGAAGAAAAGTCCAATCAAGTTTTGTGAGCTCCTCTCAGGTGCACAGACCTTGCATTATCCTGGAGAATGAGAAGTTCATTTTCAGTTTTGTGGTGACAAACAAACTGAAGTTGTTTCTTCAATTCCTAAGAGTAGCACAACACACTTCAGAGTCGATCGCTGCACCACATGGGAGGACATCGAAAAAGAATAACCTCTTCAGGGTCCCAGAAGACCATCACTATCGACTTTACCAGTTGAGGGTGGGGCTTGAACTTTTTCCTCAGAGGAAGATTTGGTGTAGTGCCACTCCTTGAATTACCATTTTGCTTCCAGTTCAAAGTAATGAACCCATGTTTCATTGTCTGCGACGATTTTCCACAAAAATTGTCTCCATCAGCCTTGTAATGCACACGCAGCTCTGCACAGATGGTCCTTTGTTGCTATTTGTGGTCTTATGTTAGGCGGTGAGGAACCCAGTGAGCATATACCTTTGAGTGCCCCAACTGGTGGATGAGTGTGTCAGCACTGTCAATGGAGACATCCAGTTGAGTAGCAAAATGTTTGATTGGGACCCACCAATCATCTGCACTTTCCAGCGTTGCAAGTCACAAATGTGTGTAGCGAGCTGACACACAGGAGATTGGACAGGTTCGTATAACCTCGTTGTGATGATGACAGGTGCCTCGCCTAATTATTCGCTGTGCTTTGTTCACTGTCAGGTCTCCATAGACATTTTGCAACCACATTTGAATATCTGTGATGCTCTGGTTCTCTGCCCAAAGAAACTCAATGACAGCTCTCTGCCTGGAATGGACTACTATTAAAGATCCCATTTTGAAGACTATGTATAGCACTGTACCTATCGGAACTTCATGAAACTATAAGGACTGAAATGGAAATATTCTGCGACATCAAACAACAAATTCTGCACTTCCTCAACTGAAATTGGCTGAAACAAAAAAATGTATTTCATTACTTATTGAACACCCCTTGTGCAAGTGACTTCTCTCATATCTCTGCTTACCCAAACATTACAACTGTTTCTAAAAACACAGTCCTATAATGTCTTTGTCTCCGTTTAAATTCTTTCTTTTTCTTATTTTAATCACTGATAAACAGATACGGTCATTTAGATTTTTACACCTACTGACTATAATGTAAGTAGCAAATTACTTTGCAATTAAGAAGACAAGAAGATCAAATTCAAGCTGTATTTGGCATGTATATCAAATACTGCATATATTGCGTGTGACTTGCTAGCGCAGCCAGTGTCAAAAGCCTGCGGTTCAATCTCTAGACAGTCCCAAATATTTTCTATGAAAATAATTGATTTTCAATTTTTGAAAATATAATGTCAATGGATAGATAAAAAATCTAATCACCAACTAGTGGCAGGAGAACACACATATATGAAGGTTAAGGAAACTTGCAAGCTTTCGGTATCTGTGACTCCTTCTTCTGGCACCAGGTTTGAAAAACAAGTTAGAGGGATGAAGAAAATGGACTGTCAATGGTTAGGAAATTGGGAGAGTTTGGTAAAGTCATCCAGAACCCCAGATTATGGGAGATTTACCGGACAGCATGAGAAAGAAAGACTGATTGCCGAGGTCTGCATTGCACGAGATTTGAAAACCTGAGGGCTTCAAGGTAGAAGATAGGATAATGAGCAAAACGCAGATTATTAACAAGGCATTGTGCAATAGTTAATAAAAGTGGAAAGCTAAGGACACAGTATGTGGTAGAAGTGGAGAGGCAGAGAAAAATAGACAAGTCAGAAAATAGAATATATAGAAGAGTAAAGGGACATGAAGAAACAAATAGTTACTGAGAAGAAATGCTGAGACGGAAAAATTAACATCAGTTAAGACCAAGTGATTGGTGAGAACCAAGGACATGTTGTAACACCAGTTCCCATCTGCATAATTCTAAGAAACCGCTTTTGGGTGAAAATCCGAATGGCACATGCGGTGAAACAGGCACTGAGGCCATGACTGTCAAGGTGTAGAGCACACTCTGCAACAGGATGTTGTGTGTTGCCAGAGAACACCCCCTGTCTGTGTCCGTTCATCATGACTGATAACTTGGTGGTAGTCACATCAATGATGAGGGCAGAACAGTCTCCACGTAACAGCTGGTATGTGACAAATGTCAGTTCACACATGGCTCTCCCTTTGATAATGTATGTATGTCTGTCTTGCTAGTCACTGGGCTGGTATAGTTAGTGTTAAGAAGATGCATAGGGCAAGTCTTACATTGGAGAGGGGTGGGGGTTGGGGGTGGGGAGAATCAAAATGAACTTCATTCAGGAAATGATTTTAGAAATCCATAGCATTGTCGAAGTAGTTAATTAATACACTACTAGCCATTAAAATTGCTACACCAAGAAGAAAGGCAGATGATAAACGGAGATGATAAACGGATATTCATTGGGCAAATATATTATACTAGAGCTGAAGTCTGATTACATTTTCACGCAGTTTGGGTGCATAGATCCTCAGAAATCAGTACCCAGAACAACCATCTCTGGCCGTAATAATGGATGCAACCATCATGATGTTGTAAACAGAACCTGGATTCATCCGAAAAAATGATGTTTTGCCATTTGTGCAGCCAGGTTCTTTGTTGAGTACACCATCGCAGCCGCTCCAGACTGTGATGCAGCATAAAGGGTAACCGCAGCCATGGTCTCCGAACTGATAGTCCATGCTGCTGCAAACGTCATCGAACTGTTCGTGCAGATGGTTGTTGTCTTGCAAACATCCCCATCTGTTGACTCAGGGATCGAGATGTGACTGCATGATCCGCTAGAGCCATGCGGATAAGATGCCTATTATCTCGAATGCTAGTGATATGAGGCCACTGGAATCCAGCACGGCATTCCGTATTACCCTCCTGAACCCACCGATTCCATATTCTGGTAACAGTCATTGGATCTCGACCAACGCGAGCAGCAATGTCGCGATACGATAATCCGCAATCGCGATAGGCTACAATCCGACCTTTATCAAAATTGGAAACATGATGGTACGCATTTCTCCTCTTCACACGAGGCATCACAACGTTTCACCAGGCAACGCCGGTCAACTGCTGTTTGTGTATGAGAAATCAGTTGGAAACTTTCCTCATGTCAGAACGTTGTAGGTGTCACCACCGGCACCAAACTTGTGTGAATGCTCTGAAAAGCTAATCATTTGCATATCACAGCATCTTCTTCCTGTCAGTTAAAGTTCACGTCTGTAGCAAGTCATCTTCGTGGTGTAGCAATTTTAATGGCCAGTAGTGTACGTTCAAGACCAGGGTAATACCAAGTAACAAGAAGTGTGGTCCCAAGTTGGTTTTTGGAAGGATCAGCTGTACCAGGATTGGATGAGACCGTCCCAGGAAAACTGCTTTTGAACTAGGCTAGTGTGGTAATTATATCCAGTAAAGGCTGATGTGAGAACGGTGGTGCATTTCTGTAATGAGTCTGCATGTGAACAAATACATCTGCCTCAAATGCCAAGACAGTAAGGGAGGGAAAGTTAAAATGTAAGTAAGTTGTTCGTTAGTATGTTTAATGTGAACAGAAGTGTGTAGCTGACATTCAGTGTGAATGAGGTCAGCGACAATGAAAGTGACGTGGGATTTGGTATAGGCCCATGTAAACTTTGATTGGGAGGATGAATTTAGAGATTCTAACAATTTTACCAGCTGTCTGACACCTCTATGTACAACATCTGCCATTAAGATCCCATCTCTCTGATACAAACTGACCTACAGTCCCTCCTTAAAAATCTTGGCCCCTCCAAATGGCAAACATGTCAATCTGCAGAACTTCTTACTCCACTCAAACCATGCACCCCAACCTGTTACCTTCTTCCTAAGATCCACAATCCCAACCAAATAAGCCATCCCATAGTTGTTGGCTTCAAAGCACCCACTGAATGTATATCTGCCTTAGTTGATCAATATCTGTAATCTGTAGAACAAAGACTTCCCTCCTATATTAAAGATACCAATGATTACCTGAATTGCCTGAAATCTGTGCCTAGTGACTGCCGATGGCACCTCTGTCTATAACAACCAGTGCCCACCGGATTCCAAGCCTATGATGTCCTTCCTGCTCACCTTAATCAACTTTATACTTACCAACAACTACTTCAACTTTGACGTATAAACGAATCATCAGCATGGCTGTGGGAACCAGGGTGGCTCCTTCCCATGCCAACTTTTTCATGGGTCACTTGGAGGGGTTTTTCTTAGAATATCTAAGCCTTCAGCTCTAGGTTTGGTTTAAATACACTTATGAAACCTTTGCCTTATGGACTCAGATGAGGCTGACCTATTAAAATTTTTGGAACCTCTAAATATATTACCGCCATTAAATTTCACATGTTCCTAATCTGAATCACATGCCATTTTCCTTGATGTTGATCTCATCCTCAATGAGGGTCAGCTACACACTCCTGTTCACATTAAACCTACCAACAAACAGCAGCACTAACATTTTGACAGTTGCAATCCTTCCCATGTCAAACGTTCCCTCCCACCCAGCCTTGGCCCGAGATAAACAAATTTGTTCACATGCAGACTACTTACAGAATACACTACCACCCTCACATCAGCCTTCACTGGACACAATAATCCCACCAGCCTAGTTCAAAAGTAGATTGTCCAGGTCATTACATCTCCTCCTGGAATGACTGATGCCTCCAAAACTGACTTATGAATACACCTCTTGCACACAGTATTATCCTCGTCTTGAATGAATTAATCAGCTACTTTGACAAGGCTATAACTTAATCATCCCCTGAATGAGGTTAATTCTACCTGACATCCGACATTTTGCCCACAGCGCCTAGAATAGCTTTTCGTCACTCCTCCCCCCCCCCCCCCCCCCCATGCTCCTTCTGCACCCATTGCCCTAACCTATGGCTCCTACTCCAGTGATTTAGTCACTTTAAGACTTGCCCTATGCTCCCTCCTGCCCCCACCTATACCAGGTCTGTAACTGGCAAAACATGCATTATTGAAGTGAGAGCCACCTTTGAAATGACATGTCACATACCACCTCTTATGCAAACACTTTTTGGTCTTTTACACTGGTATGGCTGCCAGCAGGTTATTAGCCAGGATGAACTGACATAGGCAGAAGGTGTACATTGGCAACAAACAATATCCTGTTGCTGAGCATGTTCTACAACATGACCTTGGTGCCTATTTCACCATAGGTGACATCTGGATTTTTCCCCCACATATGACCTTCTAAGAACTCTGCAGGGGGAACTGGCATTACAACATGTCCTTCATTCTCACTACCAACCTTGCCTTAGTTTACACTAATTTCTTCAGTCTCTGCATTTCTTCTCAGCAACCTTCTTCACTCTCTTTTAGTTTTCTACATATTTTATTTTCTGACCTGTCTGTTTTTCCCTGCCAACGCCTCCCCCCCCCCCCCCCCCCCTGCACCTGACACATACTATGCACTTAACTTTCTGCTCTTATTTACTAATGACCGATGTTTTGTTAGTAATCTTTGTCTTGCTTATTACTGTATCTCTAACCTCTAAGCTCTCAAATTTTCACATCTCATGTGGTGCATTCCCCAGCAATTAGTCTTTCGTTCTCATCCTGTCTATGTCTCCCCTGACCCAGGTTCTGGGCAGCTTTTCCAAACTCTCCCCATTCCTCAACATTGCTAGTCCATTTTCTTCATCCCTCTTCCTTCCCCTTTAACCCTTCTGCCAGAAGAAGGAGCCATTGGCTCCAAAAGCTTGCAAATTTTCTTAATTTTGATATGTTTTGTGTTCTGCTGCTACTGCTAAATAGCTAGGATATTTTCTGTCACTTCTTTCATCTCTGAAAATGATTTCTTAACATAAAAAGTGCCAGGCTGCACTGTGGTTTGGAGCATGAATTAGAATGTATGTCCCCTTTAACTGGCTCAATAAAGCAGTTCAAAGGTCAGAGGAAGGCGAGAGGGATACCATCTGTCATAGGATCATGCCTACTGAAACACTGCGATGTTAAAACCAAATGTCAAAGGCAGTTTGTGTTGTGTTGTATTAAATATTACACCTTTGAACCCAACTGTTGAGAAAAGGCACATTTATGGAAAAAATAAATATAATTTCACTGGATATGGTCTTTCTAGCTTTACTTGCCTGCATTGCATAGACTCTGCAAGTAGCTTTACGTAAAGCTTGCCTCATTGCAAGCTGCATATAATCGAGATTATGCTGCTGAAACAGGAACATCATGATTGGACGGTTCAGAAGATCAAGGCTACCTTTTGCTTGTTCTGTTTTGGTCAGTGACACAATTGCTGACTGATCTATACTAGGAACTAACTTTTGTAGTGCTGCCGAGGGATAACATAATAATGAGGAACCACCATCTGAAAGCAACAACCACAAATATGTTAGTATAAACATTATGCAAAGTAAATGTATTATATTCATTAATCAAGATTAAAAATTAGCATTACATAACTGAAATAACTTGCCACTTTATTTTTTCAGATGAGTAATGAAATGTTAACACTTAATTTTATTTTCATACAAAAATACTTGGTGTAGTTTTTTTTCCATGAGGCTCTGAGAAAGCCTGTCAAGAATAGTATTCATAATTAAAAATGTAATTGGTGATATAAATATGTTCTGAAACATTGAAAACTCACCACTAATCATTTCACCACTACTGTTGTTACGTTTCCGCATCATAATTATGCGACCATCCCCTTCTCGTCTGCTCCACGGTGCTCCATTTGTACCCATAGATATAGAGCGATGGAATGTTCGATTTCTGCTACTTTCACTCTCATTATCACTAAGAGGACCTTCTGAAACAGGCTGTCATTCACACAGGAATTATTATGACAGATAATCAGTCCAAACAATAAATAAGAAAGGTTGTATTAAAGCTACAATCATGAGTAAAGATAGCTGAAAAAATTATAGGAACCCATAAAGGGATGTTTATTCTTATAATATTGATCACAAGCATGAAAACAACAATTTTAACCATTCTCAAATCAAATTCATGTGCAAGACATACTTTCCTTCACTGTATTTCAATACTTCTATATTTTACATCTTTCTTATCAAGCCCGGGCCTTTGATCCCAGAACCTGATGCAATTACTTTGATGATCTCATGTTTGTTCAGCTATATCTGGAATACTGGGTAAATCCACATTTGTGAAAACAGCCACAAAGAAGAGAATCATTTCATTGTAATATTGCGCTAATAGTCCTTACTTACATGTACGAAATATACAACAAACTCTATGTATTATATTTCAGAGCTCTCCCTCCCCCTCTTTTCCTTACTTGCCAGTGAACAAGTTGTCTAGTGAGGGTTCTCTTTTGTTTACCACTGCAAACATTTTATCATTTCTATTTTGAATTTTTGATAAACTAAGAAGTTACCAACAACTGATACAGATCTTTGTCTCCCATGAAATTGATGACAGACACATTCATCTCACCCTGGGGTCTGAGAAACCAACCACTCTTTTCCAGCCATCCTCAACCTATCTATCTTTTCTACTTGCAGAAGGAACTAATAATTCCAAAATCCAGACATAGATTCAGGGATGCTGTAGATGTAGGTATATTATACATAATAATTCTCTACATGTTGCTAATTATTTAGCAGTGGGTTGATATTTTAGATGGTAATTAATAAACACTTGCTGGAACAGAAACAAACAGAGTAAGGCTGACAAACAGATAAATTTAACACTTTGGTGACAAAGCCCGAGTGTGGCTCGGGCCACAGCACCGAGCTCAATGACCCATGCCTGAGTGTACCTCAGGATGCAATGTTTCATGTCGTGCAAGCCTCCTGTTGCTCGAAAATGACTCGTTTCATGTGAGAACATTGTACAGACATCTGGCTGGCTGTCCCTGCTCTCTGTTGTCAGGTTCTAGAATTACTTGGAAAGAAGCATTAGCCAGCTTTAGTGCTGCCATCGCACCTGACTGAGCCCTTGCGTTCTTACATTGTCATCTCATTCGCATGCGGTTTCATTCGGTTTTATCACTATCTGTGATCCCACTACAAACATGTTATGTTCACTGAGTAATCAAGAAATTTTAGAGGCACTGGAAGACAAACTGATTGATCCTGGATCAGAGGCAGAAATATGTGAGTGGGAACAGTCCGAAGAAGATTCAAATTCAGGTAAGCTACAGAGCGATATGAATCTGATGACGAATATGCTGCTGTTCAAATAACTTCCAAGTGACAATGTTCTTTCTTCTGCTGTAAAACTGTCTTCCGCACCACCACAGGAAATGCAGCGGTCTTCACAAACGAAATCAACAGATACGGGTTTAGGTTGGAGATTCAAGGACCTACAGCATCCTTTGCCACAGTTTTCTGTCATAACTGGAGTAAGAGCTGCAGTTGATGAAAGATCCACTCCACCTGATGTGTTTTCTATTTTCTTTCCACATTCTATGATGAAACACATAAAATCATAAATGAACAGGTATGCAAAGTGTGTTTATGATAAACTGAAGGCAGGCTCCAAACTAAAGCCACACAGTGTTTGACATTTGTGGGTTCAAGTGAAGCTACATGAAATATATTGGCTTTTTTGCCATAATTATTCATAAGTCCCTTGAGAAGAAATCAAAATTGGCAGACTACTGGTCTGTAGATAGTTTCATTTCAAGCCCTTTCCCAGGATCTACAATGAGCACAAATGGGTTCAAGGCCATACTTTCAAATTTACATTTGAATGACAACTCTACGAGGTGGAATCCAAAATTTTTGGGACTGGTGCTGCCATCTGGAAAGTGGGAGTAGTAGATCTTTGCACCACTAGGTGGCGAGAGCTGCATATCTGATGAGTTAGTGTGTGGAGTAGCATTCAGCTGGGAGGACGTGCTGCGTATCCACAGCGATTTCCGTAATACTCTGTGTTTGGCGTGTGGCAATTTTACGATGGATCCACGAACAGAACACCACGTGTGTATCAAATTCTGTGCGAATCTTGGGAAAAGTGCTTCGGAGACCCTCGCAATGATTCACCATGTGTTTGGGGGACAGAGAATGAGCTGTAAGCCTGTGTTTGAGTGGCATGCTCAGTTCAGGGCCAGCCATACAGACATTAAATGTGATGCTCACACTGGAAGGCCCGTTAGCTGCACAACACCAGACATTGTTGCCAAACTTCAACAATTGGTTCGTGCAGATCGACATCGAACCATTCAAGACTTTGGGGATGAAGTGGGTACTGGTTATGGGACATATCAACGAATGCTGACTGATGAATTTGGCATGCATCGTGTCACTGCAAAATTTTTGCCAAGGATCTTGACTGCCGATCAGAAGGCACAGCATGTTGAAGTGTGCACGGACCTTCGTCAGACCGCATCTGATGATCCAACCTTCTTGTCACAGGTTATCAAAGGCGACGATAGCTGGATTTACGGTTATGACCCAGAGACGAAGCAACAATCATCCCAGTGGAAGTGCCCAGACTCTCCATACCCAAAAAAGCGAGACAGGTGAAGAGCATGATCATCGTTTTCTTTGATACCAAGGGAATTGTGCACAAAGAATTCATCCCACCCAACCAAACAGTGAATTCCACATACTACTGTGATGTTTTGCAACGGCTCCATGAAAATGTGCGGCAACGCTGGCCCAAACTTTGGCATCAAGGGAACTGGCGGCTGCATCACGACAAAGCACCCTGTCACACATACTTACTCACCAGGACCTTTTTGGCAAAAAACATCAGGGCAGTTGTACTGCACCCACCATACTCGCCACATATGGCACCTTGCAACTTCACGCTATTCCCAAAACTGAAACTCAAGTATGAAGGCCATCAGTTTGACACCCTAGAGAGGATTCAAGAAGCATTGCTGGTGGTGATAAACACCCTCAAAGAACAGGACTTCCAGAAAACATTTGACAAGTGGCAGAAGTGCTGGGACCCGTGTGTACGTGTGGATGGGAACTACTTCGAGGTTGATGCTGACCATTAGTCCAAAGGTAAGGTTTTCAACAGTTGGCAGCACCAGTACCAAAAGTTTTGGATAGCACCTTGTACCTACATTGCCAGAGGGCAACCACAGCATAATGCCATGCATAAAATCAGACCTTTTCTCGATTACCTGTTATGAGAATGTATGAAATCATTTTATCCCTACGAAAACCTCACCATTGATGAAGACATGTGGATTTCGTGGGTGAGTGGTCTTTCGTGTCTACATAAAAGATAAACCAGACATAAAAAATAAACCAGATAAGTATGGAATAAAAATGTTTATTGTCTGTGATTCAAAGACTGGTTACATTCTGGGATTTGAAGTATACACTGGTAAAGGATCAAAAGACAATTCCATAACATCACTCTTTCTGAGGTTGCTTGCTGATTATTTGAGTAAAGGCCAGGAGTTTTTGATTTTTTTATGGCAAAATAAAACGAAAGCTGTAGGCACATGTATGGCTAATCAAAAGGAACTGCCAAAAGAAGATGTTGTTTTGAAGAAACTCAGAAGAAATCAGTCAGTGTCAATGAGGAGAAACCACCTGCTTTGTTTGAAGTGGAAGGACACAAGGGATATATTATGCCTTTCCTCTAAACAAAAAATGACAACCTCTAACACTCCTGTTTGTATTACGGATGGTGTCAAGATCAAGTCCAGACTGGATGTTATTTTTGATTATAAACTGAACAAAACAGGGGTTGACAGAAGTGATCAGATGATCTCCTATTATCCTTTCAAGAGGAAACAAAGGAAGTGGTGGAAAAAAACTATTTTTTCACGTGTTCATGATGGCTGCAACAAAGCCTTTTGTTCTGTATCATAAGACTAGAAACCCTAATGAGAATAAAAACTGTAATTTTTCCACCTTTGTGTGCCACATTGATGAAGGACTCTTCCAGAAAGGCTCAACTGTGGCTCAAGAAACTGTTCCAGTGGAACCATCAGCAATAGGCTTGTAGAATGACACTTCCCTGAAAAAATTCCTGCAACTGAGAAGAAGCAACAAGCAACAAGGGTGCGCAACGTTTGTTCGGAGCAGACAAAACAATCTACTGGCAGAGCAGGAAGGAAACAAGATGGTATTTCTCTGACTGTAACACACCTCTCTGCATACTTCAGACTTTTCCACAGAGAAAGTTAGCCAATGGCACAAAAAGATCGCCAGCAACAAGAAATCGACGGAAATGGATGATACTGGTGGGTGTGGAAATTTGTTATACAAAGATTGTTGGCAGTGATTGTTGGCTGGAAAACAGCGAATAACAAACGTTAAGACTATGGAATGTTAAATATATAAATCAATAAATAAATAAAGAGAAGTGGGCTATAAATGGAAGAAGATAATAATTGGAGGGAGGGAAATGAAACTAGCACAGTTTCTTTCTCTGCCACAAGCAAATTTTTTGGGAAATTTTTGCGCCATTCGCGATCTTTTTTTGAGCAACGTGTGTTTGTTTCCCCTGGTCTGGACATACTTGCTTGGTCTGGTCAACCTTTATCCTCACCCCCCCCCGCCCCCATTTTTTTTAACCAACACATTTACTTTCTTTCTTGTCCTTCCCTTCTTGTTTTACTCCTTCTTGTTATTACTATTTTAACTTTATTTATTTAATTTCCGTACCCACCTGTTACCCACTATGTACCCTAATCCTATACCACATTATTTACATTTATTCCAGAAACATGCATTCACCGTAGCCAAACTGCTATCCCACATACTTTTCCACCGCTCCTGCTTAACCTTTGGAATTACCCCTAAAGGACTTACCTTAAAAATTCCCATCACTGGGTGCAATCCCTCCTTCCACCAGTATCTCCTGGACTTCCAGAACCTTCAATCCTTAGCCCTTACCCAACTTGTCCTGAATCTCTACACTACTTCGTGTAACCACCACTCCCAACAGCTCCTATCTCTCTTTAAAGTCCTCCACCTCTCAAACCCCTGCTTGGAGAACACACTCATGAACATCATCCTAGAAGCCAGCTGTAAACTTGAGTTCCATGCCACACACCACCTGAAAAAACTATCCAAAGTGCTAGTGCAGCACCTAAGAAGTGGGGTCCCTCTCCCTATCCCTCACAAACACCAACCACAACAGCACCTTCAACAAACCCCCCTCATAGCCAACAAACCTAGCCTAGCCACCCTACTCAATCTCCCAATCCCAGTACATACCCCACACAGACCAAATCTCAACTACAACCACAGTCAAATGCCAGATATCACCAGTCCCACTTCAGTTCTAAACCTCTCATCCAGATCCCTCTCTCCTCCAGAGACATCAGTTCTATCAAAAGGCTTAACCTTTAGCCCCACACCTAAATTCAACCACACTGCCCTGGTTAATGAACTCCTCTCATTCACCTGGAACCTCAACTGGAAATATCACTTCACCATCCAAACACAGCCCCCAAATACTAGACCCAGTGTTGAACCCTGTATAGAACAGTTCCGACCGCCTTCTCAAAGGGATCCTCCTCCCCTCCCCCAAAACCATCCTCTTGCAGACATTTCAGAAATTCCTCACATCCAGAGTTGCCTCCCAGTCCTTCTTGAAGAAAATCCCGACAACCCCCAACATCACCCCAGCTGAATCCCGTGCCATTAAGGAGCTGAAAACAGACTGCTCTATTGTCGTCCTCCCAGCGGATAAAGGCTCCACAACTGTGGTACTTGACTGTGTGGAGTATGTGGCAGAAGGACTGTGTCAACTCTCCGACATCTCAACCTACAAAGCTGTTACACATGATCCCATCCCCTCCATCCAGGCTGAGCTGCAGAAAATCCTAAAAATCCAAGGTCCCTCACAAGGCCTCACAACGGCTTGCATAGACCTACTCACTCCAACTGAGCCACATACCCCTACCTTCTACCTATTACCCAAAATCCACAAAGAGAACCATCCTGGCCGTCCCACTGTAGCAGGCTTCAAAGCCCCAACAGAACGTATCTCAGCTCTGGTAGACCAACACCTCCAACCTATCACCCGCAGACTCCCATCCTACATCAAAGACACAAACCGCTTCCTAGAACACCTCAAATCCATTTCCACTCCCCTCCCACCTGAAACCTTTCTTGTCACCATAGATGCCACACCCCTTTACACAAACATCCCGCATACCCATGATCTCTCTGCCCTTGAACACTACCTCTCCCAATGCCCACCCGAAGATCTTCCAAAAACCTCGTTCCTTATCACACTTACCAACTTCATCCTCACCCATAATTACTTCACTTTTGAAGGCCAGACCTAAAACAAATCAGGGGAATGGCCATGGGAACCAGGATGGATCCGTCCTATGCCAACCTCTTCATGGGCCGCATGGAAGAGGCTTTTCTGAAGACCCAACAGCTGCTTCCCCTGGCCTGGTATAGGTTTATAGATGACATCTTTGTGGTCTGGACTCATGGTGAAGAAACACTCCTTAATTTCCTCCATAACCTCAACTCCTTTTTGAATCTGAATTTCACCTGGTCCTTCAAAACCCAAGCCACCTTCCTGGATGTTGACCTTCATCTTGTTGAAGCTCACATCCACACCTCTGTCCACATCAAATCCACAAACAAACAACAGTACCTTCACTTTGATAGCTGCCATCCATTCCACATCAAACGCTCTCTTCCCTACAGCCTAGGTATTCATGGCAAACGTATCTGCTCCAGTGACGAATCCCTCAACAATTACACCAATAACCTGGCAAACGTATCTGCTCCAGTGACGAATCCCTCAACAATTACACCAATAACCTGACCAGTGCTTTCCTCTCCCACAACTATCCTGCAGACCTTGTCCACAAACAGATCTCCAGAGCAATACATTCCTCCCCGTACAACAACAATGTTCCTACCCCCAGACCACACAGAAGCAAAGTCAAGCCCTGAAATGAGATTATCCCTTGACAATATTCTCCCCACACCACCCAAAGTTGCCTTTCGTCGCCCCCATAACCTCCGTAGCATCCTTGTCAAACCCTACAATATTCCCAGGCCACCTTCTCTACCCAGCGGTTCCTACCCCTGAAACCGACCCCGCTGCCAAACCTGCCCCATGCATTCCCCCACTCCAGCCCCGCTACTGGTAAAACATACACAATTCAAGGCAGGGCCACATGTGAAATAACACATGTCATTTATCAGCTGACATGCCTGCACTGCACAGCCTTTTACACTGGTATGATGACAACTAAACTGGCTGAGCGCATGAAAGGCCACAGACGAACTGTCCACCTAGGAGATGTCCAACACCCAGTAGCAGAGGATGCCCTCCAGCATAATTCTAGGGACCTAGGAACCAGCTACACCGTACGTGCCATTTGGCTTCTCCCACCCAACACCAGTCCCTCAGAACTGCGGAGATGGGAACTTCCACTCCAACACAGCCTTTCATCCCGCCATCCCCCTGAACTGAACCTATGTTAACCAACCTCACTCCCATTTATCCTTCAGTCTTCTCCTCTTTCCCTTTCCTCTTTAGCCATTCATGCATCTTTTCATCCTACATAGTTGTGTTTGTCTTTATACTATATACCTCTTTACTTCTGTATGCATCCTCTTTGGTTTGAAGCTGGCACAGTACTTACAGTAGAATATCTTTGGCTTCCCTCTGACACCCATGCCTCCATCTTTGCTACCCTCCCTGTTTACCTTTCCCCTGTTGCTTCATAACCTGGGTTGTGAGTAACTGAATCCACTTTCCCTTCTTTCCCTTTCCCCCCCTCTCTCCTCCCCAACGAAGAACAAAGTTCCAAAAGCTAGGATACGTAAATTTTCTGTTCTGTTTTGTGTATCTATCAGCTGTACTGAGCTGAGGTAAGTACTGGCCAGCCCCTCCTAAATGGCTGGACCTCAAGGTGTTAAAAACACAGTTGAATCCTGAACTTCAAAATTTTCAAAAAAAAGGAAAGTTTCAAGAAAGATACAGAACACTTGCACATACCCTGCCAGAAAGAAAGCCATTTGTGCCACCATTAAAACCCGTCACTGCCCCATTTTGTCTTCTAAGAGATTCTTCGAGAAAAGACACAGGTGTATCATCTTGTGGCTGATGAGATGGGTGAATGCCCAGAGCCTGTAAACACTGAAATGGCCCTGCTGGAGGAAAGGGCCCTGATGACTCAGGAGGACTGTAGTTCTCAGCAACTGAGGGCATTCCTGTAATAATAAAGTGGTGAATCATTCACAAGAACAAAAAATTATAAAATACTATGATTATGATAATGGTGCCACTATCCTATTTTGGGTCACTGGTACTGAGTGTTTTCTTCAAAAATACTAAAAAAGAGAGTTACTATACATTTATAAAAGCTATCTTCTTTTACTGCATAAAGTTTGTCTTAGTATAAACTGCAGTCAATATGCAGGTGAAACTCATCTTACAACAGTATATGTTAAAATTTGAATAATCAGTCCTCTGTTATGGCAGAAGTAATGCAAATATATTCCTCCCAAGTTGATACCAAGGAACAATCATATCACTGTATTTCCCCTCAGGAAAAACCACTGCAAAAAGCAGTGTCAAAATTCTCTGTTTCCATGATGTTATGTTGGAGAGAGGGAATTTCAAGCCTCACTTCACTACGCAATTTCAATAGGCTTAAATTTCACAACAGAATAATCAGGAAACCATTTTTCAAATTGATTTTGTGTGATAGAAAGCTAAGTGCATTAATTCTGTCACTGGTGTAATCTTCTGAAAATACACCTGTCAGTGGCTTGAAAACATTAATGTCGTCTAATGGTTCTTTGGTGTACTTTGAAACTAACAGCATCATCTATCAGTTCACTTGTGTATTATACCCTGAGGATCATGTTGTTGTGGTAAACATCTGAAATACTATGCTGGGTAGATGATTTCAGATAAAAATTTCATTTATGATATCTTTTCTTACATGTTCCAATACTGGTGAAATAAAACCTGTATGTTGCCCCAACATTTGCTCAAGTTACCTATGAAAACCCTACAAAAATTCATCTAGTAGGTATGGAGATCAGCGTGTTGAAACAGATAGATATGGCAGTTTTAGATAAAACTTTAAATTTCAATATCTTTTTTCCCCATGATCAGATTTTGATGAAATAAAGCCTATATGCTACTCCAAGCTATGCTCAAGTTACATGTGAAAACTCCATTAAAATTTGTCTAGTGGTTTGGAAATTAGCATATTCAAACATACAGACTTGACAGTTTCACAGTTTTGTTAATAGGATACATAATATCTTGTTGAACAGCTTATCTATCCAGAATTTTAGGTCCTATATAGCTGTCTTCGAAAAGCTAAATGGATAGCCTGAGATCATGGCTGCCACAGGTTGCACCGACCATTGCAAGACACGACAAAAAAGTGAACACATGGGTAGTTACACAAGAAATATAACTCACAATCCAGTGGATCACCATCACTTTCAAACATTCTAAACTCCAGTGACAACTAACATGACGCTTTGCTATGCCTGGCTATGATATTGTGCTCTCTCTTTGGTGACTGGACACTGGACACTGGTAAGACTACAGACTTTCTTGGCAGATATTTAGGGTGGTTTTCTATCATGTTTATATGTTCATAACTCCACAGCATAGACTGGTTTTGTGTCTTGTGAAGAACAGTGCAATAAATAACTTCTGATTAAAGAAACACCAGGAGTTACTCAGCCCAAGGAGGCAAAGTCTACAAAGAAATTGTTATTATCTGCGAAGTGAGTGCAAGAATTGCAGCACTTTTAAAAAGGTCTTTGCATAATGTGTGTTTACCTACTCTTACTGCTTGTTTCTCCTGAATAAATACTTTATGTACTTTGGCTGCACTGGATGACAAAAATGTGTAAAATAAGGCAATACTCAATAAGTTAACACAACGAGAGCTATTTCTAAGAGCAAAACATACTGAAATCAGCTTCTTGATTAGTTTACCTATTAGGTGACACTATTTCAATGTTCTATTCAGTTAGCTCTCCAAGGAATGTTATACACAGTGTTTCACATGGTCTACTGCTGGTGCTACCAGGTCTCTGAAACTGTGGAATGTGGATGAGATTCAGAATTGAACAGTTTGCTGTGGACCAGATGTAGGTCTGTTAAGCTGTGTCTGGTAAGGCTGTGTTCATACCCTTGATTAGTATGCTCGCGCCATCAACAACCATTAAAGTTTTCAAAAACCATTAAAGTTTTCAAATCGTACTTTAGTGTTATTTTATGTAGGATAAGAATAAGAGTCGATCCAGTATTGATCCGTGTAGGGCCCCACATGTTCTGTTCCACCATCCTGAGGTTAGTTTATTGTCTGTGACTCAGCCTATTAATGTGCCCTTAAGAAGATGAAAATGGCCTCATATTCAGGAACCCATTTGAGTTATTCCAGTGCTAGACAGTCATATAAATTCTTTCCTAAAATACTGAAAGTGCTACCACTACTATGAATATATATTATGGATACAGTAAAGTATATTAAAAAGTATAATTGGCATTGAAAGTCGAATGAGACAAAATTGTGGCACGTACAATCACAATACAAGGTTAAAAATAAACTTACACTTAATCCCAGGTAATAGAAGTTTGAGTCAGAAAGGAAAATGTTATATGGGAATAAAACTGTTCTACATGTTGCCACATGAATTAAAATGGATCTTAGGTATAAATCCATTTGGAAGATCTGTTAGAGAATCCCTATATTATCATTGCTTCTGCTCAATAAGTGAATACATGAAATTTCAAAATAAGTAATTTCAAACAATGGAAACTACAGATTGGAATATCAACAATGTGGGAAAAGATAGATTGCTACTTCCCATACAGATGACATGTTTAGTTGCAGCCAGGCACAATTTCAAGACACTTACACACAAGATTTCGGCCACAGCCTTCAACAAAAAAACATACCATTCATTCATACAAATAAACACACCTCACACATGCACATGACCACCAACTCTGGCAGCTTCGTCCAGGATTCTGGTCCGAGCTGCTGGAGCCGGTAGTACTGTTTGCATGAGGTGCACTTGCTTGTGCGTATGAATGGTGTGTGTTTCTTGTTCTTTTTCTCAATGAGGCTGTGGCTGAAAGCTTATGTGTAAGTGTCTTGAAATTGTGCCTGGCTGCAACTAAACATGTCATCTTTATGGTAAGTAGCAATCTGTCTTATACTACAATGTTAATAATAAGTAATTTGGAATATGTACATATAAACACGATATTTTTTGTGTAAAAATTTGATCCAAGTCAAGTCGAATATGATCCGAGACATAGTAACGTGTATGATCAGACATGCTAAATAAGGTAAAACTTCATCTATGCAAGAGGATACCATTAATGCCATAACACAATACAGGAGAGTATCAAAAAGAACCATCCAATTTAAAAAAAGATCGTAACTATTTTATTATCTGAGATTTGTGCATGAGCAATGTACTGTTGGAAAGAGGAATCTCTCGAGTTTCCATGGTTGCCATTAGGTAGCAGCAATGTGGGCTCACTTCAGTTCTAGTAAAAATGGTGTCGGGACAACAGAAAACATTTCGTGTTCTACGTTTTGCGCAGTGTGGGTCAGTAATAACTGCTCAGAATGACTTTCATACTTGGTATGGTATGGATCCTCCTACACACAGAGCTTTAGATGATGGCATGAACAATTCTGAGAAACAGGATGTTTGTGTAAATGCAAATTGTCGCACCATCCCCAAGTGTCCGACACCGATGTCCAATGCATCCACCACAGTTTCACAAGGAGTCCACAGAAATCTGTTTGCCGTGCAGCTCGACAGCTCAACATGCCCCCGATGTCTGTCTAGTGTGTGTTGCATTGATGTTTACACATGAAACCATGCAAAATTCAGCTACTGCAAGCTCTTCATGAAGGTGACAAACAATAGCATGTGTAGTTCTGTAATTTCGTTCTTGGCAAGGTAACAGTTTTCTTCCACACTTAGTGTTTATGCTTGATAACTTTCTTTTCCCGCAGTTGGAGAGTGATTCAAGTGGCTTCATTTACCAACAGGATGGGACACTCCCACACTGACATCTGGAAGTGCAGCAATTTTTAAATCAAAGGATTACTGAACAATAGATTGGCCGCACTGGACCAAGTGATACAGCGTTACATTACAGGCCTCCAAGGTCACCAGACCTGACTTGTGTGATTATTCCTTGTGGGGGTTTATAAAAGACTCTGTTTTGTGTCTCTGTTACCAACAACAATGAATGAACTGAGACATCACATAACAGCAGCTGTGGAAGCTGTAGCTCAGAAATTGCTCACTGCAGTGTGGAAACAATTTGAATACCACATTCACATATGCAGTGCATTTCAAGAGGGATATATTGAACATCTATGAAAATGTATTAAAAAGAAACTTTTTGAGTTTCCCGTTCATCAAAAAAAAAAAAAATACGTTGTATATGTTTATTAGTTTCAGAAATTTAGGTGTGCCAAATTGGATGATTTGTTTTGATACACCCTGTACTTCCTCCAAGTAGAATTTTGTGATCCATACAACCAAAGGCTTTGGCAGAATTACAAAATATACCAGTAGGATAATTTTCCTTCTCAGTTCTGCCAGAACTTCTTTTGTGAGAGCTTTTATTTCCTTTATAGCAAGGGATTGTTTATCAAATGCAAACTGAGAGGTATTTAACAAGATAAATAAGTCAGTATTCAAAAGCAGGACACTTTCCCAAAAAGTTTTCAAATAACTGGAAGAAGTGTAATGGGTGTGTAGTTAGAGGTAGTTTGCTCACATCCAGGTTTATAGGAAGTGCTATTACAGTATATCTGAGTCTGTCAGAAAATATGTCCTTATTCATTGATAGATTACAAAAATATCTTAAGAACTGCCCTATCACTTCACTGGTCTTATTTTGGGCTGCTGGGTGTTCATCTGTATTGATACTGCTGTCCTTATCCTTGTACCAAGAAATAAATGTCCTTGGAAAGCAAAACGAATTACTGAAAATGAAAAAAATGAAAAGATACCCATAAAGTGCAAATCAAGTTCATTTAAAGTCACACCAAATGAAGTGCAAAATTACATATGGGCAGACAAATAACGCTAATGCATTATAATCATTAACAGAAAACTAAAATAACAAGTAAATATATAAGATTGGCAAGCAGCTAAAAATCAGAACACTTGAACATTTTTTAACAAATAAAAACCCAACAATTTGACATTTAAATCAATTTTGACAGCACTTAAATTTTTTAAATTTCTGTCTTACTTTATCATATAACTTAACTTTTTTTTTAATTGTAGATTTCTATTTCTGCTGCAATGTTAAGATAATTTAGGGAACAGTTAGATAATGCTTTCCCCATCCCCACACATTTTTCATAACTGATACACACACACACACACACACACACACACACACACACACACACACACACACGCACACACACAAATTATATGCACAAAAGTACTTTTTAGACATTTTTCTATTATTAAATACATATTTTCTGAATTAACCTTCTAGTTTTAGTCACCTATAAAAAAGAGTACATTAAATAAAGGTTACACTACAGGTCAAACTGTTATCACACTCTTTATTTCACATTCCAATTTGTTGGGTTTAAAATTTTGCAACCAAATTCCAAGTAACCTACACTCCGGCAGTCATTTCAACCAACATTTCAAGGGGCGACATTACCACACTCTAACCACAACTTCATAGTAGAGGTTTTAAAAGTACATTTACATCTACATATACACTCCACAAGCCACAGTATAATGAATGGCAAAGAGTACCTTGCACCACTAATAGTCATTCCCTTTCCTCCCCCACTCACAAATGGTGCAAGGGAAAAATGAATATCTATATGCCTCTGCACAAGCCCTAATTTCTCTTATTGCTGCCTTAGCAGTCATTATGCAATATGTACACTGGTGGCAGTAGAACTGCTCTGCAGCCAGCTGCTGCAAATGCTAGTTCAATAGTATTTTGTGAAAACAATGTTGTCTTCACTCCAGGGATTTCCATTTGAGTTGCCGGAGCATTTCTGTAACACTCAAACATTGATCGAATCTACCAATAACAAATCTAGCAGCACACCCCTGAATTGCTTTGGAGCTATCATTTAATTCGACTAGTGGGGATCTTAAAAACTAAAGCAGTACTCAAGAATTGGGCACACAAGTGTTCAACATGCTGCCTCTTTCATAGATGAGCTATGCTTTTCTAGCAATATTATTAAAAGGAAAATTGCTACTCAGCATATAGCGGAGATGCTGAGTAATATTGTTACATTCCATCCTGGATTTTCCACTACACTTTTCTACACTCCTGGAAATTGAAATAAGAACACCGTGAATTCATTGTCCCAGGAAGGGGAAACTTTATTGACACATTCCTGGGGTCAGATACATCACATGATCACACTGACAGAACCACAGGCACATAGACACAGGCAACAGAGCATGCACAATGTCGGCACTAGTACAGTGTATATCCACCTTTCGCAGCAATGCAGGCTGCTATACTCCCATGGAGACGATCGTAGAGATGCTGGATGTAGTCCTGTGGAACGGCTTGCCATGCCATTTCCACCTGGCGCCTCAGTTGGACCAGCGTTCGTGCTGGACATGCAGACCGCGTGAGACGTCGCTTCATCCAGTCCCAAACATGCTCAATGGGGGACAGATCCAGAGATCTTGCTGGCCAGGGTAGTTGACTTACACCTTCTAGAGCACGTTGGGTGGCACGGGATACATGCGGATGTGTATTGTCCTGTTGGAACAGCAAGTTCCCTTGCCGGTCTAGGAATGGTAGAACGATGGATTCGATGACGGTTTGGATGTACCGTGCACTATTCAGTGTCCCCTTGACGATCACCAGTGGTGTACGGCCAGTGTAGGAGATCGCTCCCCACACCATGATGCCGGGTGTTGGCCCTGTGTGCCTCGGTCGTATGCAGTCCTGATTGTGGCGCTCACCTGCACGGCGCCAAACACGCATACGACCATCATTGGCACCAAGGCAGAAGCGACTCTCATCGCTGAAGACGACACGTCTCCATTCGTCCCTCCATTCACGCCTGTCGCGACACCACTGGAGGCGGGCTGCACGATGTTGGGGCATGAGCGGAAGACGGCCTAACGGTGTGCGTGACCATAGCCCAGCTTCATGGAGACGGTTGCGAATGGTCCTCGCCGATACCCCAGGAGCAACAGTGTCCCTAATTTGCTGGGAAGTGGCGGTGCGGTCCCCTACGGCACTGCGTAGGATCCTACGGTCTTGGCGTGCATCCGTGCGTCGCTGCGGTCCGGTCCCAGGTCGATGGGCACGTGCACCTTCCGCCGACCACTGGCGACAACATCGATGTACTGTGGAGACCTCACGCCCCACGTGTTGAGCAATTCGGCGGTACGTCCACCCGGCCTCCCGCATGCCCACTATACGCCCTGGCTCAAAGTCCGTCAACTGCACATACGGTTCACGTCCACGCTGTCGCGGCATGCTACCAGTGTTAAAGACTGCGATGGAGCTCCGTATGCCACGGCAAACTGGCTGACACTGACGGCGGCGGTGCACAAATGCTGCGCAGCTAGCGCCATTCGACGGCCAACACCGCGATTCCTGGTGTGTCCGCTGTGCCGTGCGTGTGATCATTGCTTGTACAGCCCTCTCGCAGTGTCCGGAGCAAGTATGGTGGGTCTGACACACCGGTGTCAATGTGTTCTTTTTTCCATTTCCAGGAGTGTATAATTTTCTCAATAACTGAAGTAGACCATTCACTTTCCCTGCCACCTTCATTACACGCTCATTCCATTTCATATTTTTTTGCAATGTTATGCCTAGATATTCAAGTACCATGGCTGAGTCAATCAGCACAGCACTAACACTGCATTTGAACTCTACAGGATTGCTCTTCCTATTCACCTGAATTAACTTAAATTTTTTATGTTTAAAGCAAGCTGCCATTCCCTACACCAAATAAAAATTCTGTCTAAGTCATCCTGTATCCTCCTACGATCACTCAACGACAACACTTTCCAGGACACTAGCATCATCAGCATCCACAGACTGTTGTTGATAGTAGTCAGAGCTTTCAAGTACACAGTGGAGAAGAGCAGTCCCATCACATTTCACTAAGGATCTCCTGATGATACTCTTGTCTCTGATGAACACTTGCCACACAGGTCAATACATTGGATTCTACTGCTTAAGTTTTCGAGCCAGCCACCTATCTAAGAGCCTATTCCATATGCTCAGATATTCATTAGCAGTCACAATGGGCACTGTGTCATACGCATTCTGGAAATTTAAGAATATGGAATCTCCCTGCAGCCCTTCATTCAAGGTTTACAAGATATTGTGTGAGAAAAGGACAAACTGAGTTTCGCAGGAGCGACGCTTTCCAAATCCATACTGATCTGTGGACAGAAGCTTTACAGTCACAGAACTCAGGATATGCTTGAGAATTGTGTAGCAAACTGACTTTCAGGACACCAGTATGCAGTTTGTAAGCCCATTCTTACACCCTTCTTACATAAAGGTGTCACCAACACTTTTTTCCAGTCACTTGAGACTTGGAACTAGGTGAGAGATTTTGCAAACAAAGTATGGTGCCAGAGCTGAAGAGTACTCTCTATAAAACCAAACTGGGATTCCATGCAAGGCTAATGATGTGTTTTTCAACTTTTCCCATTGCTTCTCAATGCCAGGGATTTTGACATCAGACTAGTCAAATAAATGACTGAAGAGAAACCTTTGATCCACTTAGTGATTCTATGTAGGATCAGATTTTTCTTCGGTTCTCAACAATATCTTTCACTAACTTACGACAGAGAAATTTGTTGTATGCTTCATGCATCGATTTTTTTTTATAGGCACAAAGGCTTCTTCACATGTGTCATTTTGTAATCATAATTTCTGAAGGCAAGAAAATGACAGCAAAGTCTGTTGAAACCAGTTGTCGAAAGTAAAGACATATATATGTGACCTTGGCTATAGAAAGCTTTTTACCAAGTAAAGCAGATTGTTCCTCTTATTTCTCACCATGAGAAAATTCAAATTTATACTCAGTAATTTAAAGTCACCTCCAATTAATATTGCATTATCAGGGTACCTCCTTAGTGCTGCCTATTGAGCATAAAGTTTCTTTGAATGATTCCAGAGCTGTTATTGGCAGAGTTGGGTGACTGCTAGAAACATCTAATGATTAACTTGAGTTCAAATGCACCAGTTATTTGCATCCAGACGATTTTGCAGTCAGTCTCAATTTTGAGCTCAGTAGACATAATATTTTTGTTATTTGCAATGTATATCCCACCTCCTGTTGCGTCTAACCTGTCTTTATGAATTACATTCCACACTTCATTAAACATCTTGGAGCTTTCTACTTCAGGTTTCATCCAGCTCTTTGTTCAGAGTATAATAATCTGAGAGTGATTGCTTTCCTGGAGTGCAGTAAATTTGCAGATTTTGAAATGAACGCTTTGGCAATTTACTGTTTAAGTTTTCACATTCAAAGTGTCTTTACTTTGTATGTGATCTGATTTCACTCTCTGCATAACTTGTGTGCTATCATTAGAGGGCCTCAAACTATAACCTAGCCTATTTAAAATAATAATAATAATAATAATAATAATTTATGCACTCCACTAGTACTCTGTTACCCAAGTAGCTACTTCCTTGTGCAGTGCACCCCTAACATACCAAGGAAAATCCTACAATACTTCTCTCTATAACTTAGGTCCACAAGTCTGCCGTTGGGTATTATATTGCAAAATTAAATGCCTTGCTTGGACCCTGCAAGTTAGGTCAGCAGTCTTCAGCAGTTCCACCAGCTATCCGTATGAACTAAGGAATTCATCAGAACCCAAGTGACAGACGTCATTTATTCCAATATGAGCCACAACATGCAGACAATGCATCCTCAATTACCACCACAGATTGAGTCTCCTCCACATCTCGGATGAGGCCCCATCAGCAGACTTCATTCCAGTCCTGGATACTGTTTGCCTAATGGGCTCTACAATGTACTTAACATTGGAACTCCCAATAGCAAGCAAACCACCCCTTCGCTACTGTGCGGTTAGTCAGACTCTGCAAAAAGAGTGACCTCTTATCTACTAACAGGGTGAATGAGTGAGGGCACATGGCCAGTCACCACATTCATTCTCCAACTTGAGCAACATGGGGCATAGTCCATATCAATTCAGGCAGGCTGGGAAAAAAAAACATTACCTTCATAGTCTCGGATGTTATTGAGTTTAGCATATGTTAAAATTAAGGACTAAGTAAGGAACACATATTTTTTTGTTTTCTCCAAAAGAATTTCTGAGATACAGCACTTCAAAGATGACGCTGCACATACCATTTTGAAGATGCGAATTTTGGAACAAAATTTAAAATGCTGTATCTCTGGAACAGTTCTAGATATTTTGTTGGAGTTTTTTCAGGGTGTATACAAGGACAAGGAAAAGAAATTCCTGGATTTTTCCTGGATCTCCCGGTTAAAAATTAATTTTCTCCTGGGTGAAAGTACAATTTTTCCGTGTTAAATGACAGTATACTTTCCCTTGGAGCTGTAAAATGTATCCTTTGAATGGATATGGTTCTATCCAGCAGCGTAGAATTTCCCAGCACTTTAGAAAATGAAACTCAGGGCAGAAAAACACGTTTTGGACATACCTTTGATGTGCAGCAACATGTGCGCTGCTTATTTTCATATTACGAAAGTATAAATTCGAATTACACCAACAGGAAAAATTAATGGTTTAAATTAACATACACAGGGTAGCTACAATAAAAGCAAAGCTTTTGCATATAATATTTGGGGTCAACAGAAACATCCGATCTCACGCGTCGGCTTTGACTCGTGACGTAAGGGTGTTGTGGTGTGTGACGTAATTACGGCGCGGAGTTTGGTTTGTGAGTGTGGCGTGTTTGTAGATGTTGCCTCGTTGACGTTACCTTAGTAGGAGTTTTAGGGCCTGTAATATATAGTTTACCTTTTTACTGTACTTTTTGTTTTAACGTCGTCTATGAGGCTTTTATCAGTTTGCCATTAGATTGTTCAATCTTTATGGTCTATATGTTTTGTCGCTACTCGTTATGTCTAATGAATCAATATTGTTTTTTTCTTTTTTTTTATTTGTTTTTTTTTTTTTTATCTTTTGATTGACCTAC
This sequence comes from Schistocerca cancellata, assembly GCF_023864275.1. Taxonomy (NCBI): domain Eukaryota; kingdom Metazoa; phylum Arthropoda; class Insecta; order Orthoptera; family Acrididae; genus Schistocerca; species Schistocerca cancellata. The sequence continues at coordinate 393,950,463 of NC_064630.1, forward strand.
ACATTGATCTTGTAGCGTAGCCCTGAATACGTGGTTAGGTTGGGAGTTTTTTTTTTTTTTTTTTGGGGGGGGGGGGGGGGGGGTCAGGGGGGCGCAGCCCCCCCCCCCCCTGCCTGGCCTTGAGTACCACTTGTTTATTATTATCTTTGTTTGCTATCAATGTTAGCAGATTGTTCTTGTGAAACCTTTGTGTGTGTTGTTTTTCTATGTGTTTTCGTCTTTGTGATACGTATGCAAAGTTTTTTTATCCGCCATATTGGAATTGTCGTTTATGGTCATTTCCGCCATATTTGTGACGTCATGGGTCAAAGCCGACGGGTTGGATCGGACGCTTCCGTATTTCCAATATTTGTCTTGAAAATTAATAAGCTACAAGAGAAGCTAAGCTTTCACATGTAATGTTGATTTGTTTAGCGCATGTTACACTTAAAGATACGTCACACAAATACGCCAGTAAAATTTTTAATACAGACATAAATCTCTGTCTGATCTTCTGGGCTAGAAATTCTTCTAAATGGCTTGTCATCAAAGAGTTGATTTTTAAAAGAAATTTAGGAAACTCATCGTACATTTTTGCACATAGTTCATCTTGCGTAAAAGGAAATTTACTTTGAAAATAACGCTTTGCGAACAACAGTTCGCAATATTTTCACGCGACTTGTTAGATATAGATTCATTTCAGCAGCTGCCAGACATCACCAGATAAGAGGCGTCACCGCGCTTGCGCAGCTATAGTGACATAGGAAGCCCGTATGTTCGTACGTGTAAAACATTAAAAGATCTTACATCTTGTCATAAAAGAAACAAGATGTCAGAGGATACTCCAAGAGCGTCAGAATTTCTTGAACCATACTAAAATGCATGGTTTGCCTTACAGTGCACATTCGTATGTCTAGATTCCCAATTACATAGACCTAGAGCTGATTTGAAACTTTTCAGTGTGGTTTTCGGGATGTAAATTTTCTTCGAGTACCAGTACTGTATTATCTCATGTTTGGTTCTTTGTTATGGCATAATGCCATATGTGCTAGAAGATGAAAATGTGCACTCGAAACTTAGTGAACAGCTGAAACTAGCCAATGGTGTGGAATTAAACACTTCGCTTCAAATAAATTCACTACCTCAGCAGGAAACCCTAATAAAAGCCAAATTTCTTTAGCAAACCGACAAAAATAGCTTTATTGTTCTGCAAGGCGATTAATGCTTGACTGTCAGAAAGGCAGAAACAAAATAAAATCTGAAACTAGTAACTATAACATTCTGCCTTCCGTAATTATGTGAATACATTTTAATTCACTTGATAGCTCCCAGCCACAGAAATCAGTCTTGTTTTCATTTGACGTGAGAGCAGTAAATGAAGAGGAAACAGAAAAATCACTAAATAAGAACACGGGTCACGTAGAGATTACCCCCCCCCCCCCCCCCCCTCAACTATATCTCAGACTGCTCTGTGCATAAAAAAAAAGAAAGAGAGAGAGACTTTTCAAAAATAAGTTCATTTTGTAGCGCACATCTTTCTGTAGAGTCTGACACATAAAACATATATCTTCGAGGAAATGTAACACACATTATTTGGTCTTAAGTGTGCAGTGCAGTGCCACGCCTCTTCAAATAACATTCTTATACCGCACGCCACTGTATTTCGCCCTGTGGAACTCAAACGTGTATATTTTGTAATGGATGTCATCAAATTATTTCAAGACAGTGGAAATTAATATGTCCTGTAGTGCCTATCCTGCTCCCAGTCGGCCGGTTTGACATTCTGCCCAACCCCTCGCAAGTAATACTATTAGCTAATAGCTAATACTATTAGCTAATAACTTGCTCTTCTGTGTAACATAAAATTAAATATAGGATACCTAAAACCAGTAAAGACAGGAGACAGGCAAGACAGTACACATTTCTTCAATCCTTAGGTCCTAGCGAGTTTTCTCTCTAATCTTGCTACACCTTTACATGGCGTTCTTTCCTTTCTGCGAAAGAACTATTACATTATCAAACTTCGACAAACATTCTGCTATGTGAAAAATGGAAATGTCATTGTCTAATATTGAAAAACCTGTTAATACAATTAGTACCCAAGACTGGTGTGGTTTCTTGATCTGATTACGTCTACAGGGTGTCTACGTGGACAAGGAAAAAAAATTCCCGGATTTTTCCCGGATTTCCCGGTTAAAAACACACTTTCTCCCGGATGACAGTATATTTTCCCCTATCACTCCTTTGAATGGTTATGGTTTTGTACACGGGCGTACAATTTCCCGGCACTTTAGAAAACGAAACTCAGAGAAAAAGACACGTTTTGGAAATATCTTTGATGTGCAGCAACATGTACGCTGCGTATTTTCGTATTACGAAACCATACATTAGAAAATCCACCAAACACCGCATGTTACTTTGCGAACCATTGAAACCGAGATTTCGATGCGCTTTTGTAAGCCGTTCGTAACTCATGTCACGTGATCTCACCAGCCGATGACAGAGGATATTCAGAGCATAGGACACGTGATGTAGGCAGCCAATAGCAACATCAGTGTTACGTAGCGCGCCAAACAGGGAAAGTTAATAGTTTAAATTAATATACATAGTGTTGTTACAAGAAAAGCAAAGCTTTCACAAAAATATTGGTCTCAAGCTGCAAGAGAAGCTAAGGTTTCGCATATACTGTTGATCTTTTTTGCGCGTGTTACACTTTAAGAGATATCATACAAATGTGCCTGTAAAATTTTTAGTAATGACATAAATGTCTGATCTTCAGGGTTCGAGGGTTCGAAATGCTTCTAAATGGCTCATCAGACGCCTGATTTTTAAATGAGAGTCAAACGCTTTGTGATTTAATAAATTCACGGTCCATTCTTGTACGTAGTTCAACTTACGTAAAAGGATATTTACTTTGAAAGTAACGCTTTTCAAACCACCAATCGTATTATTTTCCCGCGACCTGTTACAAATAGGTTCGTTTCAGCAGTTGCCAGAGAGCTCAGGTAACAGGCGACAATGCGCTTGGGTAGATATCATGACTTAGGAAGCTCGTATGTACGTACGTGTAAAAGATCATCAATGAAAGATGATACTGCAAGAGCATCGGAATTTCGTGAACCATATTAAAATGTGCACATTTAAAGTGCATACTTAAAGGCACACTCGTATGTCCAGATTCCCAATGAAGTACCGTAGACCCCGACCTGATATTAAGCTTTTAAGTGTGGTTTTCAGGATGTAAATTTTCTTGGAGCACCAGTACTGTATTATATCATGTTTGGTTCTTTATTATGGCATAATGCCATACGTGCTAGAAAATGAAAACGTGCACTTGAAATGCAGCGAACAGTTGAAACTACCCAGTACTGTGGAACCATTCAGAAATCAACTTAAAATGTGAGAAGCGTTTCAAAATCATATGACTAATTGATAGGCAAATGTGCGCTTGATGCTAGGTGCTTTGTGAAACAAGTTTTTTTCCCCTCAAGAATATGAATTAGGCGTCCCCTTTCCCCGGAAGTATCTAGCTGCTTGCTGCGACTGCTTGCACAGCCAACAGCCACATTCCTGTTTACAGAAGCGGGAGAATCTACTATTCAAACGTGACACTACTGCGCATGCGCATGAGCCCGCGCGTTAACTGCTAAAACAAATCGAATGTAAACAGTTGCGACTTCACACTCATTGGAGGCAATTTGTTGTTATGAAGCACTGCATAGTCTTCCTAAAGCCTTTGACACATTTTCAATCGGCAGACGCTTGCATGAGCACTTGTGTCGTCGTTTTATATGGCCCATTTCCTTTGCAATTTAAGTTATTTTCGTTTTTTTCTCTCGTTTATGTTTCATTGTTGAAGTATTATTCTGCAGTAGCGGGATACAGTTAATATCCTTTGTTAGTGCGTCGGTTCTTACTAGTCAAAATTACAAATATGTAACTGAAAACTAAAACAATGAAAAATTCCCGGAATTCTAAAAATATCCCGGGTTTTTCCCGGTTTTCTCCCGGATGAAAAAAATCCCTGGTTTTTCCCGGATCTCCCGGTTCGTAGACACCCTGGTCTAATTTGTCACTGTGTGCCGCACAAAACAAAACAGGCCTTTCTAATATTGAAGCAATTGTAACACACACACCAAATAAGCGACACTGTTTTGGCAATAATGATCATTTCTATAATACGACAAAATAATTCATGCAGTACCAATACGAAATACCTATTTGGCCTACTACAAGCAAAAAGCTTTACATTAGGAAATAGTTTCACATTTAATTCATGCGCTCCAGTTTCTCATGCACGAGACCGAAAAATAGAAGGAAATTTTTGTATAAATTTGGAATCGTCATATTCTTCCATAATTTGTGTGATGTCCCCGTTTCTTCTCCTTCCTCATTCTAACAAACAGTCTTATCATCACTAATTCTAACTATTCTTACCACTATCAAAACTCATTCTCTGGTTAGTTGTTAATACGAGTTCGTACAATGCGTTTCCCGCGCTACTTCCAGACTTTCTTTCCCCCATTCCTGTCAATTGTTCCCTTATGCTCTCCCTGAAACTCTGGACAACCGCTGGTTCTTTCAGTTTATCCAGGTCCCATCTCCTTAAATTACCACCTTTTTGCAGTTTCTTCAGTTTTAAACTACAGTTCATAACCAATAGATTGTGGTCAGAGTCTACATCTGCCTCTGGAAATGTCTTACAATTTAAAACCTGGTTCGTAAATCTCTGTCTTACCATTATATAATCTATCTGAAACCTGTCAGTTTCTCCAGGCTTCTTCCATGTATACAATCTTCTTTTATGATTCTCGAACGAAGTGTTAGCTATGATTAGGTTGTGCTCTGTGCAAAATTCTACCAGGCGGCTTCCTCTTTCGTTTCTTACCCCCAATCCATATTCACCTACTACGTTTCCCTCTCCCCCTTTTCCTACTGATGAATTCCAGTCACCCATGGCTATTAAATTTTCATTTCCCTTCACAATCTGAATAATTTCTTTTATTTCATCATACATTTCTTCAATTTCTTCATCATCTGCAGAGCTAGTTGGCATATAAACTTGTACTACTGTGGTAGGCGTGGGCTTCGTATCTATCTTGGCCACAATAATGCGTTCACTATGCTGTCTGTAGTAGCTTACCCGCATTCCTATTTTCCTATTCATTATTAAACCTACTCCGCATTACCCCTATTTGATTTTGTGTTTATAACCCTGTTGTTTATGGAAAAAAAAAATTTCAAAAATATCAATCCATAAAATTTTGATTTTTTTTCTGTTTATTAGTACCATACAGTTCTACATTCCCTGCAAGGAGAGCTTCCACTTTCACGGTGAACAGGTTTTAGGAACAACTGAAATTTTTGTCATACATAAAACCTGTTTTACTACCACATTATCACATAACAGGCTCATAAAAATCAAAACCTAGCCTTATTTAACATAATTTTAGTTTTGAAAGATGAGTAAGAGACTCACTTTTTCAAGCATTTTAAATGGTTCCAAATGTATGTGAAAGGACATAGACTTAAATGTTTCAATTTACACAACTTCCATGAACTCTGTTTTGTAGTGAAAGCAGCCAGTCAATGAACTAAAAATCTGTTCCACTGCTTCAGTATCTTCCTTTGATATAGAGTGATGCCTTCCTGTTGAACCAATAGGAACTGGAGCACTTACAATCTTCAAAACACTGTGAACATGAAGTGAGCACCGATGGCGTTGTTGCTGTCCTTCAACTGGAAATCTATATCCAGCAGCTGGTCCATGTGTCAGCATAAAGTTCACTACAATTTCATAACTGGTGCCTATAATCTCTGCAATCCTCCAGTCACAGTCATACACACACGCCACAACGTCGTCTTTCTCAGGTTGTGAATCTGAATATTATCCTGCTGCTTCTGTCGTGTTGGCTGAACAAATGAAGTTCCTTCTTTCTTGCTCTTTAAAGTGCGCTCAATATGAGTTTACCCATCACTTTGAGTCCAAAAATGTATTTTGTGAATTACTTTCACAGGAGTAGTTTGTTTGCCCATTCTTCTTTTTTCTGCTCATGGAATTCTTCGATATCCTCTTTGGGCAAAAGAATGAGGGCTGTGGATGTGTAAGATTTCATGACTCTCATAAAATCCTCAGCATTCTGAATCACAGCTGTATTTGGCCTGGAAAGATTATGTTTTGTAGCATGGTGCTTCATCAGGCTTCCTAAACCATCACAAGGCACCTTCCCATAACCAGGTAACTATTTTTAAAATGACTAGGAGCAACATCAGAAATAATCATAATCTTTCCTGTCCCTGTCTGCAGTTGAAGGATTTTGCGTACTGCTAGCATATCATGTGCGTCACTTATAACTGCAACACTTATAGTCTTGTTCAGAAAATATGTCACTCCTGTAAAAATTGAAACCTTGTCGTTACTCCAATGATACCCTTGTACGAGAATTACACACCAGTTCTCTGCAAAATCACAGTGAAGCACTAAACATAGTTCTTCAGCCTGTACGCATCCTTTCACTTCTGCAATGTGTTGTTGTTGCAATTTCTTCAGATGCTGATGGGTTACTGCTGTCACTGACCATTTACCAAGTTCATCAATGAAACTGTCAAAAGCAACAGTTGTTTTAATTAGTTTATTTTCCTTCCGTGCCCATATGTAATTCCTGCAGATTTATCTGCTACATCTTCCAGGCCATGTGTCTGTAAAGACAGTCCTCCCTTTCCAGGACAGACACCACTTTCTTGGAACACACAAGTATCTCGCTTTATGTCACAGACTACTAATGACTTCACATGCCCAACCAAGGTGTCATATGTCACGTGCTCCAGTAAGTTATTCAGATTCGCAAAGTACATACATAAACAGATTCTCTAGGTGGGTGTGGAACTACCCTCTTAGGTCGTAGTGCATAAAACTTTGATATTCCAACATGTGAAGTTTTATAGTTGCTCTTATAAATTGCAAAAGTTTCTTTAATACTGTGAGTCATGTACCTCTTCACTTTCACAACTATTTGACCTTCAACTGTTACAGTTATAGAGTCTTTTTTGTTGGCACTCTGGCGAGAACAGTCCCATTTATCTTCCAGACAAAATGACTGCACTATTTGAACTTGAGCTGCTTCTACAGGATGACTATAATAAGGATCTGGTCTTCCAAAGATTCCTTTTACAAACTCCACATTTCTTGATTTGTCTACCATGTACTTTGATACTGATGGAATGTGGCTCAAAATTGTTTTCTTTGAAAATGTTTCTAGAATAATAGTTAAAACTTGCATCTTTTCACTGTAGGATGCTTAATATTTCAATACCTGAATTGGTATTTGTGAAAAATTCATGGCAAGAGGTGTAAGAGTGCTTTGGTTCATTTTCTTCTGAAGATGGAATTTCTACTTTGAAGAGTGTGGTCACTTTTTCTGTAGTGTATTTCTCTGCACTCTCTTGATGCATAGAACTTATGACTCAACTTCACTGACCACTGTTTCTTAACGGGACTAAAATCTACCTCTGAAGTTGACTGATTCAGGCTATTTAATTCTTCCTCTATTGATGCAAAATCTTCAGTGTTTTATTTCTAACAAACCTTTGCACCATGGGAGGCTTCACCTTGTTAAGATACTATCACTGTTGTTATTCTGTCAAAACTCTTAAAACACAAAAAGTCGTCACTGGACACATCTTCACTTTGAAACAGAGTCCTCAAATGAGAACACTTATTCCCAACCTGAACAGTCTGGTTTTATATATATATCACTCTTTTATGTATATGCAAATAGTCAGCACACTTCACTCTTCTGTGGCCCCAGTCAGAAGACATTTCAAACAGTTCTTTTCACAAAACACACTGCAGCTGTGTCAACTAGAAAATTTCTCACGGAAACGCAGAACTCACTGGATGGTCTCAGATTTCTTAGAAGCCTCTTCAGTAAATAAATTAGCAAAGAACAACTACAATGCAGAAACCTGCAATGAACAACCACGACAAAGAAACTGACAAGAAACTACAATAATGTGTAAGAAATATCTGTAACAATGAAACTGAAAAGACAACAGAAATAAACATTGTAACAAAGAAATTAGTGAGAAAAAACTTCAGTGAGACATACATTACCCTTGAAAGTTTAAAAAATGATTTTTTAAAAATAAAACCTGCCCAACTTAAAAGCTCTCCTTTACAGAGAATTTAGTACTACATGGTACTAATCAACAAAAAAATCTAACTTTTCTGGATTGGCATTTTTTGGGAAAAAAATCAGGAAATTTAAAAAAAATTCAAAAGAACTTTGACAGTTATGTCCAAATGGAGGATACCGTTGTAATCATAACGCACTTATGTTTCAAATAAAAAAACTCTAACAAAATATCTAGAACTATTACAGAGATACAGCATTTTAAAAACATTTCCAAAATTCATATCTTCAAAATGATGTTTGCAGTGTCATCTTTGGAAGCCCGTATCTTGGGGCAGGACTTTTTTTGGAGAAAACAAAAAAATATGTGCTTCTTACTTACTCATGAAATTTAACATTCAATAACATCTGAGATTATGAAGGTAACCCCCTCCCTGAAGTGATACAGATTATGCCACGAACAGTTCACAAACTGTCGTTCACCCTGAGGTTAGTGCAGTCACCTAACATTAGGTACTCTGGAAGGTTCCCCCAACACCAGAGCCCATGGGCAAAACAAGTGACACACGAGGTATCTCATGTGATGTTCAAGTTTTCAAACTGCCTCTAAAGTCCAAGTCAGCAGCCTCCAGTCAGTTGACCACATCCAACAGTCATTATCTTTCTTCTTTTTAATTAGATCCACCCACAATTCAGCATTTATCTGTCAAGAATCCTTTGAAAAACCTTATGTTAAAACTTTGTTTCAGAAGTCAGTACTCAACTACTGTTTCATACAAACTGTTGAACTGTAGTACTGGGCTACATCTACTGCCTACCTGCACCCACAATTGATGGTCGACGCTGCTGCAGGCCTGTACCTCCTGCACTGGCTAGCTCCAGCAGAAACATTGCATTGTTTTTCATTATAACATGGGTCTCCTGCATTGAACCACCACTACTGCCTGCAGGAGATGTCAATCTTGAGGGAGCTGATGTTGATGGTACGGGCTTCCTTCGGCCCAAACAGCCCTTCTTGCTGCTTGATCTTTAATGAAGTATGAAGTAAAAAGTAAGTTTAATCTGACTTCATGTTATACCAGAACTATACAGCATTTGTCAACCAATTTTTTTTATCACACTGAGTAAAGAATGGACTATAAAAAGATTAAAAAGATATGACTATTTTACAAACATACAAGTTATATGAGTATATGGTACACTGGAAATATTATATATATCTAAAACATAAAGGCCAGAAACATGATAGGAAAACAAAGATTACAAACTAATACACTAAAACAAGGATCTGACAATACAGCATTCAACAACTGACTTATCTCACAGTTAAGTTCCTATTCAAAAATAAAAGCAGCTCTAGTTGTAAAGAGAGGCATAGGTTTCTGCAATAAACATTCTCCTTCTGTGCAGGATGTTGGCAGTGTTCTCTTAGGACTTAAGAGTGTCATATTCTTGTGGTGTGCAGACGTTATGTGCCCTTGTCTGGAGGTGTGCCAATTGCATAGAGTGAAGAGATGTGAAAGCTTGAGAACAGTTGAAACAGGTGTCACAGTATTCTACACCTGCTGTTAGGTTTAGGTAATTCAAATGGTGACCTTTGTGTAGATGTATAGGAGAGTTAAGAGAGTGCTAGTTTTGCAAATGCAGGAGGCAAACATCCTCTAAGGTACTACCACTACAAAAAACATTGGGTTGGGTTGTTTGGGGGTAGAGAACAGACAGGGAGGTCATCAGTCACAAAAAACATTCATTACATTTCCAAAATCAATAATTCCTTGACAAGATAACAAATTTAATCCTGTGTTAATTATTATTTAAATTTTATATTGGGGTTTACATACTTTGTTACAGGAATGACGATTGAATAATTGTTAACAGGCACAGAAATCTTTTACTAAAGTTTCTATATACAATAATTCATATTAGTTTATGATTAGTGAATGCTAGTAAAGTTTTTCTATTGATGGCTAGCTGAACTACAAATTAAGCAGATGGACCAGACTACAGTAATAGTCACTGATGTTATAGCTTTATCGCTACATCAGGTGGCCATTCGACACAGTCATGAGAGGACTGGAGGGTAATATAGGTACAGCTAAATTTATTACAGGTTTTCAATATCAAAGAGTTCAAATTAATTTCTGGAAATGTGGAGGGATAGGTCATCAATTTACTGTTTGGAGGACTGACAAAGACTATCACACTCTGACACTGTGGGGATACACCCTCCCACAGAAGGAGGCCTTTTGAGTTGTCTCCTTCCTTTCATATTTCCCCTGAGGGGTAGCACCCTATTTGTCCACCTTCATATGTTCCACTTTCTGAACCTGTTATTACTTTCCATTAAGACTTCTTCCGCTTCTTCTTCTTCACGTCATGGAGTAAGTTTATGGACTGTTCCAACTTCACAGAAACCTTCTGTTCCTCAGCTGACAAAGATCTCTCTTTCCTATAGGTTTATAGTTGATTACTTATTTAACTAATCTGTTTTCCCCAATTCTGTAGATGTTCTTTCATTTATACAGCTCTCGTGTTATTATTATTATTATTATTATTATTTTGTATTTGATCTCTGAGGGTATGCCCTTTAACTTAACTTAAAAATTTCCTTTCACCCAACTGTATTCTTCATTTCTCTTTCTCAGTTAATGTCCAGGATTTGCTTTTTTATGTGTACTCTTCATTTCTCTTTCACAATTAATGTCCAGGATTTGCTTCTATATATCAGCATAAGGATAGACATTAATCTGCAAAATTTTAGCTTTGCATTCAACCTCACCTTGTCACCAGTGATCTGTGTATTGTGCCTCATATCATTTCAAACTTATTTAATTTATTAATGATGTCATTTTCATATTCATGGTTAATATCACAGACTAACAGCTGAAAATGTGATATATGTTCTATCAATTGTTCATCTAGTACTATTTTGAAACATACTGGAAATTTCTCTTTGGAAGTTGTTACTTTCTTTACTGAAATTTGTAGATGATAGTTCTTACATATTTGATTTAAGTGCTGTATTGCAATTTTTGCTTGTAAGACGAATTTAGTAGGCTTTTTCCTCTATAGTTCTCATAGACATTTCTTTCTCCTTTTTTGTAGATCAGCATCACCTCTCCTGTCTTCTGTGATTCAGGTATCACCAAGCGTTTATTTAAGAGATGTACGAGGCTTAGCTGTTAACTTTAATGCTGCATGATTAAGCAGCTCTATGTTGATACCATCAGACATGGTAGCTTCCCTGTGTTACATGCCCCTGTTCTAACCTTTATGGACAACCCTTGCTGTCATTTGATACTGTTCCTGCATTTCCCAACTTTTATCCACTGGCTTAACGTTTCTGATGTTCCTGGCTGTCATTGAGTATTTTTTCACAAAAGGTTTAGGCCCATTTGTGACAGTCCACCATTGCGCACACCAGCTCGCCGAGTTTGTCTGCTAGTGTATGTAAGATGCCTTGCACAATCCGCTCCAGTGCCCGACTGAAGTGTGGAATTGTAATTTCTTACCACATGTCTGCAGTTTCTTCTCAGATGGTTGCAGTTATTTTCACACTGTCACAGTGTGTTACTGTGCTGCCACGGTGTGCTGCAGCCCTGTTTCTCCTCCTGAGGCCACAATGGCACGAGTGGCAGTCTGCGGCAGGAGGAGCACTAAGCCTCACTCTCACTGAGCAGCAGTGCACCCCCACCATTGCTATCTGCTGGCATCTGCTTCTGCTGCGTGCTGTGGTCCTTATGGCCAGCTGCTGCTGTGCTGCTGGTTTCCTCACAATGTTTTTGCCGCTTACTGGTGGCCATCTTCTTTGTGCTAGTTGTCAGCTGGTCCTAGTAGATCTCCATGAATGATTTGCACCCCTTCCAGCTGGCTACAAGCTTGCTGTTGTAGTTCAAGCACTGTGGCAGCACCATCTTTCCCTGTTTGCAGTCACATCAAGAGTGGAGTCCAGCACATTCGATGCTTACGGGCTTCCTGTTGGAGTACTTGTCCAGGTGCCCATATTCCTTGTAGTTGAAACACTACAATGAGACATCATATTCCGATGGCACTGGCTTGACTGACAGCCGTGTCCACTAATTCATTCAGGTTGAAAAAGTTGGCGTTCTTCTTGTGCCAGCACAGCCCAACAAATAGTCACTCTGATGCCCTCTTCCAACTGGACTTCTGCCTCAACGAGATGTCATCTTAGAAGCCCCGTTTTCCTGATTCAGTGATGATGGCTGTGCTGTCCACCAAGCATGGTAGCCCTCTGATGACAGCTTTCTTCATCCCTCTCCATTTTGGTTTGGCCCATGGTTCACAGCTGACAACATGAGTGGCTACGATTTTCTTGGCTGTCTTTCAGTCATCTCTATCTAGGAAAGAGATCATCAGCATTCTCCCAGAAATGCTGGTGCGACCCTTGCACCTGTATCTGGAATTCTGGCCAGTCTCTTCCTTCATCGCACTCCACTGCACATTTCCGATGTCACGGATAATGAGGTCAGAGGTATGTTGGTCTTCCGATCATGTCTGTTTGGGAAATGGGTGGCATCTCATCACCTTTTTCCAGCAATTCACTCCTGTTTCCTCTGCAACATCTGCCGCTGCTTCTCTGTTGCTGTGGGCCATGATCTGTGTGACAGAATTCCTGTTGACTGTTGTGGTTCCTGTTTCTCTGATTTTTCTTCTTATTCCAAGTGCTCTTGTGCATACTCTTGAAATTCTTGTTGCTTCCTCCTGAGATTAAGACTCTCTTCACTGCCTTCCTCTTGTCTGCTTGGCACTGGGTTCCTCATTCACTGGTCTCACTTATTTTTCACCTATTTCAGGACTTCCTGTGTCTCATCTATTGTGATGTCACCTCCTTAACATAAAGTTGGTCCCATTCATCCTCTGAAATTATTATTTCTACTTCTCTGTCATTTTCTTTGGTCCATAGTTCTTCTACCCCTGCTTTCCCATTTTGAAGGATACTTAATGAATTTTGTATAAAGTAATAATAGTTTCCTGTAAAGGAAAAATTTACTTTGAAAGTAGTCTATATCTTTGAGAGAAAGTATGGATGATGCTAGGAAGAAAATTGAGGCAGTCACTGGCTGTTTGGGTCTTTGCAAAGCACAAAAATTCATTTACACCTGCAAAATAATGGACAAACACAGTTATGGGTAATAGAGTACAGTAATGAACACAGTACAAGCAACAGTTTATTGGCTCTCACTATAGGATTGGTTCATACAATTCATCCCCCCCCCCCCCCCCCCTTCTCACTTTTACACTGTTTTCAAGAGACCTACATCTTTGTCAGATTATTTCTGAAATTATTGAAGTTATTTTAAATCTGTTTTCACAACTATGACAAAATGTGTAATTTTGTCATAAAATAGGTTTCATATTATTAAAATGAAGCATCGTCAGTGGTCTGCAATGCACATATTTACAATCTAGCTTATTTTCTGCATCTAAAAACCATTTGTTACAAACAATGTTGGTGTTACTTGCAATATATTATGCCTGACTTTCACTCATATCAGGAAACACTGCCTGCTTGAATGTTTTTGAAGTATTCCCTTGTTTGGCACTGTTGTTAATGTTTATAACACTTTAGTCCATAGTTGGAATGTGGTCTATACATGTTTCATTATCTCTTCGTATGGCCTAGTTTTTTGCATTCTTGTCTGTGTAATGTTCATCTGTCAGTTTTCACAAACAACGTATTTTACAATACAGTTTTATAAGATGTTCACTGTGATCATTGGTCCACCCTTTAGTCATACTTGTAGCAACTAAAACTTTGACACCTAAAACCACTCATTCATCGGTGGCAAATTTGGACTCTCTTTGCATGTTTTCATTTGACAAAATCTCGTTTCGATATCTCAAACCATTTGTGAGATATGATGAGTGTTATGAGTATTTCATTTTAGCTTTATCCCTGGCACACAAGATTGCAAATGAGTGCACAACATAATGTCAATTTTCTCTAGGTTGGTAATAGATAGAGATCTCCCCACAAGTCTAAAGAAAAATTCAATATATTTGCCAAGTTTCATAATACTGACATCTATTTTTCATTGAAAACATTTGAATTTCAGGCAGTGTGTTGCATATATATGGAAGATCACATACTATGACCATTAGAGAAATGATAGGCACTTCATCATGAAACTGACATATATAGCTACAACTGTTGTAAAATCTAATTTTTTTGCCAATTAGTTTCTCTAAAATGTTGTGTGAACTACTGAAGGGTAGCCAACATGAGCACACCTTTCTGTTGGAGCAGCGTGTCACCACCAGCTTACTGAAAAACTCATGGACTCAGCTGAATGACGCCCGTCAAAGAAATCTGCCCACATATGTACCTGTTGAGAGACCATCGGCACTTCCTAGAACTGCAGGTAATGGTCTACAGGTTGTGCCTCCACTAACATACAGATTGGCACTGCAAGTCTTCACGAATCCGCTGGAAATATCCATAGCCTGTCACCAACATCCGCTCACATATGGCCAGCTAATGGTTCAGGGCACTATTATTTGGTCTCCTCCTGATAAAGAGGTCTGCCAATGGGCACTGCAGTTTGAAGACCCCTCTTTAGAAGAAGTAGTTAAGATAGCACAAACAATTGAAGTTTTCTGTGCCACAGGCCATCAATTAGATTTCTGGGCTTGTGTCGCTGCTGTCAACTTAGATGATAGTAGGCACACACATTGCAGTATACCTTCAGAGGAAGAACTCACGGCAACACAGCATGTTCGACCACCACACAACACACACACACACACACACACACACACACACACTTCTTTTATTCAACATCCTGGCCAGCCTGCCCTCAGTGTTGGGCTTCCTGGCATCACTATCAAAAAAGAAAGGACACATGGGAATGATATGCAACTCTCAGTCAGCTCCAGCTGTGACTTGAAACCCTCAAGCTATGAACATTCACATTGTTAGCCAAATGTGTGGCAATTTTGCAACTGTTTCTAAGAAACTGTTCATCAATGTGGGTATCAATGGGCTCCTTTGACTGTATGTGGATAGAGGTACAGTGGCATCGCTTCCAAACTTCAACACTTACCCGTGCCTCGAATTCCCTCTGCTCTTACCCACTTTGTGCTGTCCTGTCAGTTATATCGGGCAACAAATTGCTATTCTTGGACAGTTTATGACAGAGACAAATACAAGGGGGTGGCAGGCTCACTGACATTCCTTGTAGTGGACAGTGCCTTTACAGAAAATTTGTTTGGCTTGGATGCTTTCACAGCATTCGGATTCGCACGGTCAAAAATTCGGTACATTTAGATCCTGACCTCATGCCGTATCAAGAACTGGATGACCTGTGCAAAGAATATTCTGTCCTTTTTTCATGTGGGCTAGGCAAGGCCACAGATTATGTGGTGCATATCACCCAAACCCATTGCATGACCTCGTTCTTTTTCATGCCCGGCAAGTGCACCAAGTAAAAGAAGAGCTAGATAGGCTGACAGGACTGGGCGTCGTGGAACCCATACTGCCAAGCCACAGGGATATGGCAGTAGTGATTGTTAAGAAACCGATGGGCAAGCTCCACCTTTGTTGTGATTTGAAGGTGGTCAATATGTATCCCATTGTCTGCCCAGAAGAACTCATGACAAAACTGGCATGGGGACAGTACTTTTTGAAACTGAATTTGTCAGAAGCACAGTGACAGCTGCCACCTGACGAAGAGTCACGTCAGCTTCTTGTCGCCAATACGCCCTATGGCCTCTACCATAATAGCCGCGCTGTTTTTCGAGTTGCTAGCGTTCTGGCTCTTTTTCGGCATTATTTGGAATGAATCCCCTATTGTATCAACCACTTAGATGACAGTCATCACAGCTCCACCGACCAAGGACCATCTTCACAATCCTCATCTTCTGTTTCAGACCTTGCAGGTCACGGATCTTAAGTTAAACTTGGATAAGTCGTATGTCTTCCCACCCTCCATCGGATGCCTGGGTATGTCATCTCTTGAGGGGGATTCAGCAAACAATCATTTTGCAGATATTGAAGCCCTCATTTGTCATACTAATGTAAATGATCTCCAGGAATTTTTAGGCAAAGCCCTCTTTACCCCAACTTCTTGCTGCAGGCAGCTATAGTAGCATACCCTCTCAATCAATGCTCAAAAATGGTGGAATGTGTGTCTCGATGCCTGCATGCAAACAAACATTCTGAAAATTGAAAGTTGATCTGCGTTCCAACCCGTGACTGGCCACAGGCCAGCTGCGTCACAAGCTTGTTGCGCCTACTGATGGATGACAGTACAGCGTGGGAGCTGCGCTGTCTCATCATAATACAGATGGTTTTGAACAATCCATTCCTCTTACCTTGAAGAGACTCAACTCAGCACAGAAAAATTACTCACAAATCGATAAAGAGGCCCCCATAATTATTTTTGAAAACAAGAAGCTTAATATGTTTCTCTACGATGTCAAGTTTCACCTGGTTACAGACCATAAACCTCTAGCCCCCCTCTACTGGACAAGACAGCAAACAGGCTCCAATGATGGGCTGTCTTCCTCAGTCATTATCATCTACAAGATCAACCATCACCCAGCAGCTCAGCATGTGAATGCCACTGACCTCTCCCGCCTTCCTATGGGTCCTGATGACGAATCTCAATAGAATGGTTTCCCTATTACCAGCTCTCACATCGCCCACATGATCTGCACAGATCCTGTCCTTTTGTCATATGTGGCAGTATATTCAGCATGGGTGACCAGATTGGTCACTGGCTCATGATCAGATCCTGTTCATGATTACTGTGTGCTCTGCCACAGATAGCCTACTGACTATGGTGTTGTTATATTGTCTAAAAAACACGCTGTGACACATGTGGTCATTTCAGTGCCCTTCAGATGGGACATTCTTTGCCTCCTGTACCATGGTCACTGGCGCATCACAAACAAAGATGCTGGCCTGCTGAGAAGTCTATTGGCCAGGGATTTATTGTGAGATTAAACATTTAATTGCTGCATATTCTAAGTGTGCTGTTCATGAGGTAGTGTTACTCTCCCTGACCGGAACTTTCACAGCCATGGGAGCAAATCTACCTCAATTTTGTGAGCCACTTTCTGTACGCTGACTGGTTGGTGATCATAGACGACTACTCTTAATTTCCGAATATAAAAAAATTGCCACCTTATGATGGTGGAATTGACGGTATGGGGCCCCACCTGGATTTCCTCCATCGAAGGCCTTCCCCACACCCTAGTGACAGATAGACAGACAATGGCGCAAAGTTTATAAGTTTATCTCACAGACTTTTCGAGATTTTTGTGTGCAACATGGTATCCACAAGGTTCAGCCTCCCACCACCCTGGGGTCCACCCTCAGTTGAATGGGGAGGTAGAAAACCTCATCCAGTCTTTTGGGACGCAAATGAAGACGTACATAGGGGAGGCCCTACCTGAAGATGCACCCACCCATTTTCTCAGTTACAAGTCTACACCATTCGGTGAGAAGAGCCCAGCTGAATTGCTCCACAGGCACCTAATCTGCACTGTCCTCAACCTCCTACAGCCTGCCCTGCACTCTCCTCAAGCATCTCCGTTTCTGTGATACATGCTGGGGCCCCTGTCTGGGCTCACGCTTTTATCGCCACAGGCACTAGATCCTGGTGGTTCTCCATGGCCAGCAGAGTCAGAGAATCTTCACACTGCAGTTGCCGAACAGGCTGAAGGCCCACCACCAAAACGAACTCCACCCATGTGGGGCAAAATAGGCTCCACAGCCCCCACACACAACTTCCAAGTCCTCCTCCTCCCAAAATCCAGGTCCTCTCATTCTCCGCCATCAATTGAGCCCTTATCTCTGTTATTGCCTCCCCCTCATACACCAAGTCCAATCTTGTCAACTTTATCTTCATCCGATGTCTGTTCTAGTCCACCGAGTGAGCATCAGGGGCAGGGTGAAGTCAAGCTACAGCAGCGACTGATGGCATCAAATCCTGAACCCATCCTATGAGACCCTGGATGCTTCCATCAGTCCCACTTTGCCATCTGTGGCCCCTGCAGCTGACATCTCACCTCTGGGCATCACCCTGCGGTGGAACCATCACTCTCAGGGCAATTTCCAGCCCTACTATCCAGTGCCATCCAACAGGGGGCTTCTGGCTTGTCCACAGATGCACCCAATGGTGGTGCAGATGTATGCTGCCTCACACTGGCAGGGACAGACACAAGAGGTTCACAATCTTCACAAACGCCCTGTTAAGGGGACAAGACCACGGTAACCCTATGTTACCACATCTACCATACTGGTGCCGTAGTGGCCAGGATCATAAAAAGACGTAGGGTGCTGGTTTATCTTATTGCAGTTCAACTTCCCTGTGCTACTGCCTGGTGGCAGAGGTCCATCCGCCAGGCAATGGCATGATCAAACAGCGATGGTAGCATCACAGTGAGGTCAGCACGCACTGCCCATGGGCACAGCTACTTGACAATCAGACTAGCAACATTCTTATTATAATCCCGGAGTGCAGGGTGCTCTTCCTCATTGTGTTTGTGCACTCACTTGACTCTGCTCTCGGTATGCTTGTTACTTGTTTCGACTCTGCCTAACTACGTTCTCAGACTTTGTATGGGCCTTATGATCGGTGTTATCATTAAAGTGATTTGGTTACTCCACACATACTGATTTTTGTGTGTTACTACAATATAACTCTTGGGTTACTTACCTGTCATTGATAATGACCAGTCAGTGACTCTACTTGTATTAGTCTACAGTTGGTATGAATGATTAGCCTCTCTGAGGTTTTAAAGTCATACTGAAACAGAAACTAGAATCCCACAATACAAAAGCTCATGCTACAAGAAAGGGAAGGAAGTGTTTAATGCTGTAAAATGGCACTGTAATGAGAACAGTAATGTCTGTCACAGTGATTTCAAGATAGCTATGATAGCTGACCAAAGATGACTTTATAAAAAAGTCCTTTGACCACTAAAACACAAAAAATTTCCTTGTATTGGATAAATTTCACCTTAACAAAAAGCAACACATTATTACAAAAAGAAGTATGCATCAAAATGTACTGATAGTAGCTACTAACAGGTATGACACTATTATAAAAACAAATTATAATTTAAATGGACAGTGTTACATACATAGATAAGCCTAACCTTATGACCACTGCCCACCTTGATGTTCAATGTACCTGGTGGTGTTGCGGGCATGTGACGCGGTAACAAAAGTATAAAAGGCTCAGACATACACAGGGGATCACCCTAGTGAAGATATGGGTTACAAATGGGGAAATCTATTGAGATAAGTCACTTTGGCAAAGGGCAGATTATTATTATGGCTGTGAACTAATATGTCAAAAACAGAGAAGCTGGTCGAATGTTCACGTGCTACTGTCGTGAGCATCTACAGAAAGAGGTACAAGGACATAGAAACTACCACTAGGCGCTAAAAGGTTGGACATGCACGAGTCTTCAGAGATGGTGGTTCAGAGGCTTGTCTGCTCTGTAAAGTATGACAGATAGCAATCTGTGGCATCTCTGCCGAAAGTGCACAATGATGGTGCATGTATATGTGTTTCAGAGCACACTGTTCATCGTACATTGTTGAACATGGAGCTCTGCAGGACACCATCCCTACGTGTTCATATGTTAACCCAATGACATCATCAATTACGACTGCAGTGGCATGGGACCATCGAGATTTGACCATTGATCAATGGAAACATATTGGCTCTTTGAGTGAATCTTTCCAACACTAAGAAGATGGTTGTCTCCACAAATGTCATCATCAAGGTGAATGGTGGCTTGAAATGTGCAGTGCACCACAGACATAGGTTAGTGGGAACAGTATTATGCTATGGGAGACATTCTCCTGACTGGCATGGGACCTGTGCTAGTAACTGAAGACACACTGACAACTGCAAACAACCTGCATTCCTTTATGCTTGATGTCTTTTCTGATGACATTACTGTCTTACAGCAGTATAACTATCCAAAATGTCCACGTCTTGGAGTCAGAACTATGCTACAATGGTTTTGGAAGCATTATAGTGAACTCACTTTGGTGTCTAGCCAACAAAATTTATCTACTGTAAATCCTATGAAACTCATCTTGGTCACTGTTTGGTGCCATCACCGTGTACTCAAATCAGCAGCCCGTTATTTACACAAATTACATGACCTGTGCATAGAGATCTAATATCACATACCTTCACAAACCTACAAACAAACTGTCAGATCCCTGTTATGAACAATCAGTGATGTATTTCATTCCAAAGAGGGATAAACAAGCTATTAAGCAGGTGATCATAACGTTCCATAAAAATACGGGAGAACTGCCGGATATCAGTAACGTCCTGCCACGATATTTCGGCGCAGGTGGTCATAATGTTCTGGCTTGTCGTCATAAAAGGAAAGTTATATGTGTAATTGAAGACGTTATGTTAAGACAAACTCATGTTTACTCGTTTATATGGGGCAGCGTGTGAATGGGCACAGAGTTATGCCACAGCTAAACCTATGAGTATTAAATGTGCAAAGGCTACTTACTGCACATGGACCTTATATAAACACACAATCATGAGTTCAGGAAGAAATACACGTAACAAAGATTAAGAGTAAACATGCTTATATTTTCCAGAATGAAATATTCACTCTGCAACAGAGTTTGTGCTGATATGAAGCTTCACGGGAGAATAAAACAGTGTGCCAGACTGGAACTCGAACCTTAATCATTGCCTTTCATGAACAAGTGCTTAGCCAACAGACCTACCCGAGCATGACTCACAACATATCCTCACAGCTTTACTTTTGCCAGTACCTCATTTCTACCTTCCAAACTTATGCTTATGCATGACTAGCACTCCTAGAAGGAAGGATATTACAGAAACATGGGTTAGCTAAAGCCTGGGGAATTATTTCCAGAAAGAAATTTTCACTCTTCAGTCAAGTTTGCACTTACAAGGAACTTCCTGGCAGATTAAAATGATGTGCTGCAGATGCATGGATAGCTCATCTGGTAAAGCACTTGCTTGTGAACAGCAAAGGTCCTGGGTTTGAGTCCCAATCTGGGACACAGTTTTAATCTCCCAAGAAGTTTAATATTAGTGCATACGCCACTGCAGGATGAAAATTTTATTCTGTA
Source organism: Schistocerca cancellata (assembly GCF_023864275.1). NCBI lineage: Eukaryota > Metazoa > Arthropoda > Insecta > Orthoptera > Acrididae > Schistocerca > Schistocerca cancellata. Next base: position 393,971,688 of record NC_064630.1, read on the forward strand.
AACACAATCGCAGGCTTTGACCAAGCCATGTCTCTCCAATATCCTTTCTTGCAGGAGTGCCAGTCCTGCAAGTTAGGCGGGAGAACTTCTGTAGGAGTGCAGTCCTGCAAGTTAGGCGGGAGAACTTCTGTGAAGTTTGGAAGGTGGGAAATGAGGTACTGGCAGAAGGACAAGTGTGAGGATAGGTGCCCAGGCGGTTGGATAGGTGCTCACTTCATAGAGCACTTGCCCATAAAAGGCAAAGGCCAGGTTCGAGCTCAATCCGGCAAACAGTTTCAATTTTCCTGGAATTTCATGTTTCTTTATTTTATTATGTGTATGATAATTATTGCATTTTGATGCTTGTTGTGTTTTGGATATTTCTGTTCTAACTGAGGTGCTCCTCGGCATCAGATGGTGAGGGACATATGCTAATGGATGTCATGCCTTTTAGAATAAGCGCCATCCCAGAGCAATCAACCACAGCAGCAAGAAGGGGCTCAGAACAGTGGTCATTGAAATTGCAGAAGGGGCACCATTGATGGAGATGTTAACACTAGATCAGCAGTTAAGAGAAGAATCTAAGAAAAGGTAACATTTTCCACTTTTGTTGTAATAATTTTATTGGTTCACAACTAGTTTCAGCCTTCTAGGGCATTCTCAAGTGATTTTGTTATTCTATTACATTACCTTCACAAATATAAATGTAATTAGTGAATGTAAACATACTGGAAATATATTTACTTGCAGTAGGAAATTATGCCACATATACTGAAATGGCAGCTTCTTTAAATCTGTGTCTTCCATTCACATTGGTTGACATAAGCTGTCTTGTTGGTTTGACAGTTTGTTATTTACAAAGACATTACAGTGATTAAGGAGTAAAGTTATGTATATTATAAACGTAATAACAATTTCAAATAATATGACTGTATATCTATCTGTGTATATGAGTAGAGTTAAAAATAGTAAGAAATAAAACAATATGAAAAGTAAAATTCAATAATATATTTTGAAAGACATGGCAAGGTAAGATGAAATTTTAAATTAATAAGATGCACCACCAATGCAACAACCCATTTAATAAGTCAGGGATTTACAAAACTGGATGTGACAATTGTGTCCAATCATACTTTAGGCATACTGGTAGAAACTTTTGGGTATTGTTTGGAGCACATAAAATCTAACAATAACAATACATGTACCTTTGCACTACATCTCCTAAACAATAAAAATCCATTCAAAAACGTTAATGAAAAGCTTGCAATTTTGCAGTGCACTAAGAAAGGGAAAAATGAACATCTAAGAAGAAATCAAAATTTCCTGTTATTTAAAAAAGCTTTTCACATATACTTCTCAATGAGAAAACATATCTACAGAAAAGAAAGCTCAGTAACTTCAGTCACATTCAGCTAGTGAGCAATCAAAAATGATTTGGACAATAAATTAAACAATGGAAAATCCATGATGGAATAATGACAATATTAGAAAAGGACAGATTGGTAATCACCACATAGAGATGAGAGCTGTTGAAATGAAGACAGACACAACAAAAATACTATGAAAAACATTAATTTTCAGCATTCTTCTGAAACAGACAAAAAACAACACACACACACACACACATTCAAGCAAAAGCAGCTCATGACTGTGTGCATACTGTCTATTTTAGAAGAAGTCCTTCTGGCCAAAAACTAACATGTCTAGCAGTCTTTTTGTTGTGCTAGTCTGTGACTTCACATCTCCGCTATAGGGTGAGCAGCATTCTATTCTTTTCTGATATTGTCTGTACAATAAATTGACATTTAAAATTTAATCTTGTCTCACCTCATATTTTAATGTTTTTATTGTATTTTATTTTCTATGTTATTTTATTTATAACTATTTTTTATATTCAAATGCACATATAGATGTAAATTCATAGTATTTCAAATTATTATTCCATTTATTCCTTTTTAAGCTTTTCTCTTTGATCAATGTAATATCTTTGTAAATGTCAAGCTGTCAAACCAACTAAACAGTACACACGAATTTTCCATTGCAAGTTAATATATTTCTGTTAAGTTTACACTCATATCATTACATTTTTATTTGTGGAGGTAATGTAATATTTTCTATTTCAGGGTGTATACGTGGACAAGAAAAAAAAATTCCCGGATTTTTCCCTGATCTCCTGGTTAAAAATACATTTTCTCCCAGGTGAAAATACACTTTTTCCATGTTAAGTGACAGTATACTTTCCGTCAGAACTGTAAAACTTATCAATCCTTTGAAAAGATATGGTTTTATACAGCAGCGTAGAATTTCTCAGCACTTTAGAAAACAAAATTCAAGGGGAACAAACACGTTTTGGAAAGATCTTTGATAAGCAGTAACGTGTACGCCGCAAATTTTCGTATTACGGAAGTATGAATTCAAATTCCACCAACAGGAAAAGTTAATGGTTTAAGTTACTATACATAGTGTTGCTACAAGAAAAGCAAAGCTATCACATATAATATTTGTCTCCAAGATTAATACGCTAAAAGAGAAGCTAAGCTTTCACATATAATGTTGATCTGTTTAGTGCATGTTACACTTTAAGATACATCATACAAATACGCCAGCAAAATTTTTAATACCGACATAGATCTCCGATCTTCTGGGCTCAAAAATCTTCTACATGGCTCATAATCAAAGAGTTGATTTTTAAATTAGAGCAAACGCTCTGTGATTTAAGAAATTCATCGTACATTTGCCCACATAGTTCATCTTGCGCAAAAGAAAATCTATTTTGAAAATAACGCTTTTCGAACCACAATTCGCAATATTTTCCCACGACCTGTTAGAAATAGATTCATTTCAGCAGTTGCCAGAGAGCGCCAGCTAAGAGGCATCACCGTGCTTGTGCAGCTACGCTGACATAGGAAGCCAGTATGTTCGTACATGTAAAACATTAAAAGATCTTACTTACATTATGTCATTAAAAAAAAAAAGCTGAGGATACTCCAAGAGCGTCGGAATTTCATGAACCAACTAAAATGCATAGTTTTCCTTAAAGCGCACATTCGTATGTCCAGATTCCCAATGATTTAGGCCTCAACCTGATATTAACCTTTTCGGTATGATTTTTGGGACGTAAATTTTCTTGGAGTACTAGTACTGTATTATCTCATGTTTGGTTCTTGATTATGGCATAATGTCATACATGCAAGAAGATGAAAACGAGCATTTGAAATGCAGTGAATAGTTAAAATTAGCCAATAGTGTGGAATTAAACACTTCGTTTCAAATAAATTTACTGCCTCAGAGGAAATCTAAAGGCCAAATTTCTTTAGCAAACCGAGAAAAATAACTTTATTGTTCTGCAAGGCGATTGATGCTTGACTGTCAGAAAGGTGGAAATAAAATAAAATCTGAAACTAGTAACATATTTAAGCCTTCCATAATTATGTGAATGTATTTTAATTCACTTGATAGCTCCCAGTCACAGAAATCCATCTTGTTTTCATCTGACGTGAGAGCAGTAAACGAAGAGGAAACAGAAAAATCATTAAATGTAAACACGGGTCACGTGGAGACCACCCCCCACCCCCACCCCATCCCACCCCACTATAACTCAGACTGCTCTGCGCACATCTTTCTGAAGAGTCTGATACATAAAACATACGTATATCTTCGAGGAAATGTAAGACATGTTATTTGGTCTTTAGTGAGCCGAAGTGCAGTGCCACACCTCTTCAAACAATATTCTTATACTGCACGTCACTATATTGCACTCTGTGAAACTCAAACGTGTATATTTTGCAATGCATGCCATCAAACTATTTCAGGACAATGGAAATTAAAATGTCCTGTAGTACCTCTCCTGCTCCCAGTCGGCTGGTTTGACATCTTGTCCCTCTAAAAAATTAAAAAATAAAAATAAACGCAATTAATACTGGATGGGATTATTTGTAACCGGGAGAACAAGAACTCTTCAGAAAATTGGGACTCTTTATTGCCTATTAGCTAATAACTTGCTCTTCTGTGTGACATAAAATTAAATGTAGGATACCTAAAACCAGTAAAGACGAGAGACAGGCAAGACAGTACACATTTCTTCAGTCCTTAGGTCCTAGCAATTTTTCTCTCTAATCTTGCTTCAGCTTTACATGGCGTGCTTTCCTTTCTGCGAAAGAACTATTATCTCATCAAAGTTCGTCAAACGTTTTGCTACATGGAAAATCGAAATGTCGTCGTCTAATACTGAAAAATCTATTAATACATATAATACCCAAGACTGGTGTGGTTTCTCGATCTGATTACATCTATTTTGTCACTGTGTGCTGGAAAAAAACAAAATAGGCCTTTTAAGTATTGCAGCAATTGTGACACACGCAAAATAAGTGAGACTGTTTTGGCAATAATGATCATTTATATAGTATGACAATATAATTCATGAAGTACCAATATGAAATACCTATTTGGCCTACTACAATCAAAAAGCTTTATATTTGGAAATAGTTTCACATTCCATTTGTACGCTCCAATTTCTCATGAACGAGACTGACGAGGATTCCCCTGGCAGAGACATCACGTACACGCATTCAAAAGTCAACTTATAATTCTTTCAGAAATCAACTTAGAATGTGTTTAAAAAATGTCCAAAAACCAGCAGAGGTGCGTTTCAAAATTGTATGAATAATCGATAGACTGATGTGCGCCGGATGCTAGGTGCTTTGTGAAACCAAGTTTTTTTCCTCAAGATTATAAATTTGTCCCCTCCCCCTGAAACTGCCGCCCGGTTCAGATACCACGGTTTGCAGCCCCCCCCCCCCCCCCCCAGATCCGTGCCTGCTGCGCACGTGTGAATCTGGCAGCTTGGGCGCGCCAGTAAAATTGTAAAATTGTACCCCATGAGGGTGGTTGCTACTACTGTTGCTTATAGAGCCGCAGCCAACAGCAACATTTCTGTAGCCTTAAGCGGTTGCAATATAAGTTTTATTTTTCTTTTTTTTTTTCTCTCGTTCATGTTTTAATGCCGCAGTATTATTCTGCAACAGCAGGATACAGTAATATGCTTTGATAGAGTATCGGTTCTTACCAGTCAAAATTCTGAAAACTAAAACAACGAAAAATTCCTGGAATTCTAAAAAATTCCTGGGGTTTTCCCGGATGACAAAATTCCCGGGTTTTTCCTGGATCTCCCGTTTGTCCCGGGTCGTATACACCCTGTAATTGTACAGATTCACAAAATCACGTGAGAATGGCTTAGAAGACTTAAAGTAGTTGTGAACTAATAAAATTATTGCAGTAAAAGTGGAAACTGCCACCTTCTTTTAATAAATCCATTGTCTTGGTGCCAACTAAGAAGAAAATAGAATGTAAGAGTTCAGTTTCTAATTGCCTGTCATAGGGCTCACATTTGGAGATATTGTAGTTACTGTCCTGCTATTATATAGTGTGAAGTTTTATGTAAAGAAAGGTTGTATAACACTTGAACTTTGGGGTTTTAATCAATATAATTATCCACTGAAAAATCTATTTCAGTTTGGTATATTTTACTGTCTTGCTACTGAATATATGAGTATGTTCTTGATGAGGGAATCTGGAGAAGGATCCAAATTTGAAGTAAGAGAAAGCTATAATTAACCCTTGAAGCAGACATATTTAAAAACAAAGAGTTTGGGCTTATGTCTGTATATGTGTGGATGGATATGTGTGTGTGTGTGCGAGTGTATACCCGTCCTTTTTTCCCCATAAGGTAAGTCTTTCCGCTCCCGGGACTGGAATGACTCCTTACCCTCTCCCTTAAAACCCATATCCTTTTGTCTTTCCTTCTCCTTCCCTCTTTCCTGACGAGGCAACCGTTGGTTGCGAAAGCTAGAATTTTGTGTGTATGTTTGTGTTCGTTTGTGTGTCTGTCGACCTGCCAGCACTTTCATTTGGTAAGTCACATCATCTTTGTTTTTAGGTATATTTTTCCTTCATGGAATGTTTCCTTCTATATATATATATATATATATATATATATATATATATATATATATATATAGAGAGAGAGAGAGAGAGAGAGAGAGAGAGAGAGAGAGAGAGATCTCTGCCCAAACTCTTTGCCTTTACAAAGGTCTGCTTGTGTCTGTGTATATGTGGATGGATATGTGTGTGTGTGTGCGAGTGTATACCTGTCCTTTTTTCCCCCTAAGGTAAGTCTTTCCGCTCCCGGGATTGGAATGACTCCTTACCCTCTCCCTTAAAACCCAAATCCTTTCGTCTTTCCCTCTCCTTCCCTCTTTCCTGACGAGGCAACCGTTGGTTGCAAAAGCTAGAATTTTGTGTGTTTGTTCGTGTGTCTATCGACCTGCCAGCGCTTTTGTTTGGTAAGTCTCATCATCTTTCTTTTTAGATATATTTTTCCCACGTGGAATGTTTCCCTCTATATATATATATATATATATATATATATATATATATATATATATATATATATATATATATATAGTTATAATAGAAGGAAACATTCCATGTAGGAAAAATATACCTAAAAACAAAGATTATTTCTTCATCAGACAATTGTTAGCTTCATTTCCATAATCTGCCACCACCAAACCACTCCTTTTAATACATCCTCACATAGTTTTTTCGAAATTTTCCCGTATTTCTCCACCCTTTAACGTGTTTTGGCGGCAACACAACCACCTAACCTTTATGCACATCATTATCTACCTACACAAGTTCACCACAGGATCAACATAGCCCAGCTCTAACCAACCCTTTTTCGCCTTTTTTCACACCAGATCTCCATTTGCTTTCTAGTTTTACCTTTATCTCTCCCCATATATTTTTATATTTATTTTCATTTTCATTTCAGCCTCGTGTTCCACTTTCCACCTTCTAGTACCATGTCACCCTCACAACACCTCCACAATGACCCCATTAAGTTTTATTTACATTCCCTCCGCAAACATGCCTTCGCCCTAGCCAGATTACACTCCCATATTTTATTTTCTCAGTTCTGACATTTGGCATCACCCCCAAAGGCCTCACACTTAAAGTTCCCATCTCTGGCTGCAACCCTTCTTTCCATCAGTCCCTATACCAGTTCCAAACCGAACAATCCATTGCCCTCACCCACCTAATCCTTCACCTACACATCCACTCAGCCAATCAACACACCCATCAACTCCTATTCTTAATAAAAGTCCTCAATCTTTCCTCTCCCACATCCACACCGGTTGTTCAGAGCATCCTCCTACAGGCCAACCGCAAATTAGAACAGCATGCCACCCTCCACCTTAAAAAACTATCCAATCTCCTGGTTTCCCACCTCCGGAAAGGCAACTCACTCACCCTTCACAACCTTTCCAGCAAACCTCAACCTCCTCTCATTGCACACAAACCCAGTCTCTCCCATCTACTCAATCTCCCACTTCCAGCTCCACTCCCTCCAAAACCTCAAAATTCCAATCAACACAATCTGGAACCACAACACCCCAATTCAGTAGTTAACCTTTCCTCCAAACCTCTCTCCCAATCCGAAACCTCTGTCCTATCCAAAGGCCTCACCTTCAGCCCCACTCCCAGATTTAACCAAACAGCCCTCGTCAAAGATTTACTGTCCTACACCCATACTCTCTGCTGGAAATATCACTTTGCCACGAAGAAAAATGATCCTAATCCTACTCCTAATGATCCAACTCCCCAAGACACTATCCAAATTGAACCATGCCTGGAACAGTTCCGTCCTCCGTCTCAGCGGGACCCAACTCCTCTTCCTCAAAATCACCCTCTCCTAACCTTCCAGGAATTTCTGACTTCCAGCCTTGCCTCTCAATCCTTCTTAAAAAACCTTAATCCTACTCCCAACATCACCAGTGCTGAAGCTCAGGCTATCCGTGATCTGAAGGCTGACCAATCCATCGTCATTCTTCCGGCGGACGAGGGTTCGACGACTGTGGTACTTGATCGTCGGGAGTATGTGGCTGAGGGACTGCGTCAGCTTTCAGACAACACTACTTACAAAGTTTGCCAAGGTAATTCCATTCCTGATGTCCAGGCAGAGCTTCAAGGAATCCTCAGAACCATAGGCCCCCTACAAAACCTTTCACCTGACTCCATCAACCTCCTGACCCCACCAACACCCCGCACCCCTACCTTCTACCTTCTTCCTAAAATTCACAAACCCAATCATCCCGGCCGCCCCATTGTAGCTGGTTACCAAGCCCCCACAGAACGTATCTCTGCCTACGTAGATCAACACCTTCAACCCATTACATGCAGTCTCCCATCCTTCATCAAAGACACCAACCACTTTCTCGAATGCCTGGAATCCTTACCCAATCCGTTACCCCCAGAAACCATCCTTGTAACCATTGATGCCACTTCCTTATACACAAATATCCCGCACGTCCAGGGCCTCGCTGCGATGGAGCACTTCCTTTCACGCCGATCACCTGCCACCCTACCTAAAACCTCTCTCCTCATTACCTTAGCCAGCTTCATCCTGACCCACAACTTCTTCACTTTTGAAAACCAGACACACCAACAATTAAAGGGAACAGCCATGGGTACCAGGATGGCCCCCTCGTACGCCAACCTATTCATGGGTCGCTTAGAGGAAGCCTTCTTGGTTACCCAGGCCTGCCAACCCAAAGTTTGGTACAGATTTATTGATGACATCTTCATGATCTGGACTCACAGTGAAGAAGAAATCCAGAATTTCCTCTCCAACCTCAACTCCTTTGGTTCCATCAGATTCACCTGGTCCTACTCTAAATCCCATGCCACTTTCCTTGATGTTGACCTTCACCTGTCCAATGGCCAGCTTCACACGTCCGTCCACATCAAACCCACCAACAAGCAACAGTACCTCCATTACGACAGCTGCCACCCATTCCACATCAAACGGTCCCTTCCCTACAGCCTAGGTCTTCGTGGCAAACGAATCTGCTCCAGTCCGGAATCCCTGAAGCATTACACCAACAACCTGACAACAGCTTTCGCATCCCGCAACTACCCTCCCGACCTGGTACAGAAGCAAATAACCAGAGCCACTTCCTCATCCTCTCAAACCCAGAACCTCCCACAGAAGAACCACAAAAGTGCCCCACTTGTGACAGGATACTTTCCGGAACTGGATCAGATTCTGAATGTGGCTCTCCAGCAGGGATACGACTTCCTCAAACCCTGCCCTGAAATGAGATCCATCCTTCATGAAATCCTCCCCACTCCACCAAGAGTGTCTTTCCGCCGTCCACCTAACCTTCGTAACCTCTTAGTTCATCCCTATGAAATCCCCAAACCACCTTCCCTACCCTCTGGCTCCTACCCTTGTAACCGCCCCCGGTGTAAAACCTGTCCCATGCACCCTCCCACCACCACCTACTCCAGTCCTGTAACCCGGAAGGTGTACACAATCAAAGGCAGAGCCACGTGTGAAAGCACCCACGTGATCTACCAACTGACCTGCCTACACTGTGATGCATTCTATGTGGGAATGATCAGCAACAAACTGTCCATTCGCATGAATGGACACAGGCAGACAGTGTTTGTTGGTAATGAGGATCACCCTGTGGCTAAACATGCCTTGGCGCACGACCAGCACATCTTGGCGCAGTGTTACACCGTCCGGGTTATCTGGATACTTCCTACTAACACCAACCTACCCGAACTCCGGAGATGGTAACTTGCTCTTCAATATATCCTCTCTTCCCGTTATCCACCAGGCCTCAATCTCCGCTAATTTCAAGTTGCCGCCACTCATACCTCACCTGTCATTCAACATCTTTGCCTCTGCACTTCTGCCTCGACTGACATCTCTGCCCAAACTCTTTGTCTTTAAATATGTCTGCTTGTGTCTGTATATGTGTGGATGGATATGTGTGTGTGTGCGAGTGTATACCCGTCCTTTTTTCCCCCTAAGGTAAGTCTTTCCGCTCCCGGGACTGGAATGACTCCTTACCCTCTCCCTTAAAACCCACATCCTTTCGTCTTTCCCTCTCCTTCCCTCTTTCCTGATGAGGCAACAGTTTGTTGCGAAAGCTGGAATTTTGTGTGTATGTTTGTGTGTTTGTCGACCTGCCACCACTTTCATTTGGTAAGTCACATCATCTTTGTTTTTTTTTTATATATATATATATATATATATATATATATATATATATATATATATATATATATATATATATATATAAAACAAAGATTATGAGACTTACCAAACAAAAGCACACAAACATACACACAAAATTCAAGCTTTCGCAACAAATGGTTGCTTCGTCAGGAAAGAGGGAAGGAGAGGGAAAGACGAAAGGATGTGGGTTTTAAGGGAGAGGGTAAGGAGTCATTCCAATCCCGGGAGCGGAAAGACTTACCTTAGGGGGAAAAAAAGGACAGGTATACACTCGCACACACACACAGAGCTCTTTGCCTCTGTATATGTCTGCTTGTTTCTGTATACGTGTGGATGGATATGTGTGTGTGTGCGAGTGTACTTTTTTCCCCCTAAGGTAAGTCTTTCCGCTTCCGGGATTGGAATGACTCCTTACCCTCTCCCTTAAAACCCACATCCTTTCGTCTTTCCCTCTCCTTCCCTCTTTCTTGACGAAGCAGCCATTGGTTGCGAAAGCTAGAATTTTGTGCGTTTGTTTGTGTGTCTATCGACGTGCCAGCGCTTTCGTTTGGTAAGTCACATCATCATTGTTTTTATATTTTTTTTTCAGAGGAAATTGTTGCTGTTATGGACAAATAGAATAAGCATTCTTAATACATGGAAAATCTGTTTTACTCACCTATCTTTACTTTGTTTTCTAGACCGAAGATATTTGTCACGACAAGTATCACACACAAGATACCAAGAGCTACCACCAACTCCACCATCACCACAGTTTCCAGCCCATCCCATGCAGAAGTTGCCACCACTGTTGTAGCCCATTCCTCCAGCAGGACCACCACAGCCTGGGTGAGCCTGGCGCATATGGTATGTGACTGGGTGTGGGAATGTGTTTCCACACAACTCACAAACAGTTTCACGTTCCACTGATGGCCCAGCAGCAACTCCAGCCTAAAGAACAAAAGCTAATTAGTTAATACTGTCATTATGGATAAAATAAGAGGAACTGCTTCACTTGCAAGTGCAGGCTTGCTATGGAGGGAATTATAGTTGCCATGAAATAGGAGAATGAAGACCAACCCCATGATGACTTTTAGGTGTTTGTAATGATTAAGAATGTTACCTATGTTGACAACTGGACAGTAAGTATATCACTATGAAACAAATTCTACAATTTCCATGTATTTAATTATGTGATAAATGTGTGGCTGACAGGATGGGAACCATGGTGAAATGATAACTGTTAATGTAAAAGTAAGTAAACAGGCAAAAGTTTGAACCAAATTGCTTTCAGGTCTAGTTGGATTTTGAATTCAATGTCATTACAAATTCTTCTGATTTTATATCAACATGACCAACATCAAATTGTTATTCATGATGAATTATCACAAACAGACAGTCATATGCAGACAGGAGTGATTTAACCACAGTTGAGCAGACCTTTCTTTAAAGTATGGAGACTTTCGTTGTTCTATACTGTGGCTATAATTTATGCTCACCACATTATTACACCTAGAAGCCATTTGTTCAAAGAGGAAGGCTGTCCTGTCAATGAGAAGAGAATTAGAAACAGAGCGTAAGGTAGGACTAGACTGTGCCCATTTTAAGGGACTATCATGGTATTCACCTTGATGAATTTAGTAACTATGAAATCCCTAAATCTGGAAGTGTATTTGAACTCCTCTCCTCCCAAATGCAAATCTGATGCCTTAGATCTATGGATCAGGATCAGGCTTCTGCTACCCATACATAAACAAATGCCAGCCAAGCCATAGGACAGTGCTTAGAAACAATGATTCAACTGGTAGCATTCAGGAACTATGCTTATCAAATGCACATTATCTTGCTATCTCTTTCAAAACTTAAACATTAGGAGTAATTATGTATAGTTCATATATTATGTGGAAGTTTTATGACACTTAGTAATTTTTGTTATAAAAATAGCATTTTCACCATTATCAAATGAGGAAAAAATTAGTATTTTTCATTTATTAATACTTATGACATTAGTAATGTGTGATAATTAATGACATTTCAAACAGAAAACAGGGCAAAGTATTTAGAAGACAATGGTGTCGAACCCGTACAATAAAGCTGCTGTACGGACACAACTACAATGAGAACATGAATGGAATTCTGTAATTTTATACACTATAAATAACATGTCATACAATTTGTGTAATCCATATATGATTAACACTACTTCCTTTATCAGATTTTTGGAACTGACAATCATTTACTGTACACGAGATTACATGGATATACAGAATAATAGCAAGCATGTATGTAATATTATTGAGTTTACTGATTAGCATTTAGCTTTTTAGTAGTGATTTGCTACAGTTAGCTTCTAATGTAAATATCAATTTTAATTTTAGAATAACTGATAACTTCTCCTGATTGTTATGACTAAAAGGACCTAATCATTTAGTATCTAATGTCAGTTCCTCTTATGACACTTCAGATGATTACATAATATTTGTAAATTATCACCATCCATTTCGTCTCAAACCTTTTGGGTCAAATTGAAACAGGGGATAGTGGTTCCACAACCGATAACTGAGATAGGGAACCAATGGTCAGAAATGCATATTTATTATGTTATGGACACAGCATACACCGTATAACAACAACATAGCTCAGAGTGACTGTTCAATATGATGACTGCCAGTCTTAATGCATGCATGGCAACGCATGAAGTTCTTACGCATTCTCTCAAAGATCTCTGGTGTCTGTTGTACTAAGCAACAGGCAGCTTGGATGCAAGAAGGGGTTTCATGCACTGTCTTTACATAGAAATAAACTTCTCCCAACTAGGATTATGCCTGTTGGGAAACCATTCCCTGTACATCTGTGCTGCTTTACAGGCACTGCCACATTGTAAATTAAAGGCATGTCTGCCAACTCTTGTGATGAGTAACGTTCCATTTATGGTTATGCTTCATGCACTGTTCACAATAACACACCTCACCATGGACACATCATAAGCTGCCAGACACAATGGACAACTGACACCAGGGATAGCAGTCTGTATGTGGCACAGGTTAACACACCAGTGTGATGCATGTGGTCTTCACATGACACACATGCAATGAGCAAGTTGTGGGTACAGTCTGTCTGTTCGGTAGTCAGGGATGTTCGCAGTTTATCATCCATTACCTGTTTCAGTGTACAAAGACACCCAGGATATTTGTGAGAGTGTGGCAGAACTGAATGAGCCATTGTAATACATGCACTGAGACTTGCAGTTGTTGCTTTGAACAATTAACTATGAGCTATGTTGCTGTTGTGCGGTGTATGCTGTGTATTGTCGTAACAGAATAAATATGCATTTCTGATCATTGGTTGAAAACACAATAAATATGCATTTCTGACCACTGGTCCCCAATCTCAAAATAATCGGTTGTGGACTATCATCTGTTTCAATTTGACCCAAAAGTTTTTAGATGCTCTGCATATAAAAGGACACTGCATTAAGGACCTCATAATCCAAAGACATACATAATCAAATACTAATTATACACAAATGTTCAGGGTACTTACATCCCCAAGAATATTCAGTCTTGAAGATAAAGCATTCTTCTTGCGTCCTGCTTTCCTTTCAGTATCAGATCGACCTTCCCTACCGCTATGAGTAGGCCTGTTTGACAGTGCAGAACCTGATGTGCAGATCTGTCGTTTCACTGGTCGTATAGGAACTGATGGACTAGGGAGCATAAGCTGCTGTTGGAATGCAGGCAGGCAACTGGCACTCAATTCTTCCCACAGAAATACCAGTGATTTAAGAGCTGGAGGTAAGACAGCAACTGTGTGAAATGTGGTTTCTGGCAGAGCTGCAAGTTTTGAACCTTCACCTCCAGTAGCCGAGGGTGGTACAGTACTTGTCTCCTCCTTTATAGCGTTTTCTCCTTGTAGCAGTGGTTCTGACGGCTGTTGTTGTTGTTGTTGCTGCTGCTGCTGCTGCTGCTGCAGCTGAAGTTGCTTTTTGGCTCTGTTCCTATTTGCATTAGCATTGGCAGCAGAGCGTGTTAGAGTTTCAAGAGTGGATGGTTGTATTTGTAAATATGTCCCTGCTGTGCTAACTTCAACGGAGTGCCTTTGGCGTGCTCGTTGCTCTTTCGTGAGCTCTGACTTAGGTCTGCCATCTGATCCTGGCCCACCAGCACCTCCTCCTCCACCACTTCCAACAGGCTGCCGTGTTACTACTAAGGCACCTTGCTTAGGCAGACTTGGGTGAAATTTCAGGAAAGAAGCGCAAGCCATAGCATCATGTACAATGCCTTCATGCCACAGGAAAGCTGCAAAAATTGCACGCATTGCCTCAGCTACTGATGGGCTCACAGCTTCTTTCACTGGCTCTTTGCTGGTCAGTGTCAAGCTTGGTCGATGATGATCACGATTAACAGCACCCAGAGGAACCTGAGGAGCAGAAAAATAGTTATTTGTCTTGCATTTATAAAATTAACTTCATGAGTTTAGGTGCCTGTACTTAAAACAATAATCATCTTTTTAATCTGCAAATAATTTATTTGCACCATGAGACTTATCTGTGTCATTAGAACTGAGAAGCAGTTCTGTTAGAATAAAGAGAATACCAAATAGTATGGTGCACTGAATTTATTGCATTCCAGCATACCTACAGTATCTTCTATTTTACTTATTACTGCCTCTCTAACTGACTGATTTCATTAACCATCTAAGAAATTTTTTTCCAAATTATGTTACAAAAAATATTTTTTTATTAATGAAAAATACCCTATAATGAATGACATTACATACAGACATATAAAGACAGCCATTAAAGCTCATAATAATGAGCTACAAAATTTTGAAAATCACCAACAATACTCATACACTCAACTTTGACTAAAATATCTTGAAACTTGATGTCATTTTTTAGTTTCTGTGTAGCTGTGAAGTCTAACCATTTACTTCACAAAGCTTTCCTGTGGACATAAATCTAGACTGCTTTTAAAGCTCAAAGTAATGAGTTAAAAAATTCTGAAGATCACCAATAATAAAATCCAAGTATACTTGTACACATGACTTCGACTAAAATATCCTGAAGCCAGAAA
Organism: Schistocerca cancellata; assembly: GCF_023864275.1. Classification (NCBI taxonomy): domain Eukaryota; kingdom Metazoa; phylum Arthropoda; class Insecta; order Orthoptera; family Acrididae; genus Schistocerca; species Schistocerca cancellata. The sequence goes on from NC_064630.1 coordinate 393,986,811, forward strand.
ACATCTTTTAGTTTCTGTGTAACTATGAAGTCTAGCCACATATTTCACAATGGTTCCCTGTGAACATAAACCTTGGAGGAGCTGGCTGGAACACAGGGGATGTATTTATCTCCTACCTCTGGAGAGCACTTGTCACTCAACTGACAAAGTGCAACACTTTCAGTCTCTAATGAAGTGACATTACATTCTTCATTTTATGAGCTGCTAAATTCAACATCAGACTCAGGATCACTATAATAATTCTATTCTGAAAGCACTTCTTAAACAACAATAGAGGAGAGAGTCTGAAAGCATGTATTTTGTTATCGAGAATCCAAAGCTGCACACAGTAAAGAAGAAATCTGGTAGTGACCACCTCAAGCAAAACATGACAGCCAGGCTGCAAATGTAGTACAAGGTGCTCTCTACTCACGGTTTTATGTTAAGGGGTTAATGTTTATTCTTTGAGTAAGCCATTGTTTCTCTCTGAGCAGAGTGAGGAGACTGTCTTTGCTCTTACAATGAAGGTGTTCATGATCGGTTGTCTTAACTGCTGGTAAATCTTCCATGGTCATGGCCCATAAAACTTTTCTGTTTCTGATGTATCATTCAGAGCTGAGTTGAACATCTTCATATGTGCTACTGGTCCACTAGCAAGACTTAGCAGAACCAGGAGTACTTCTGAAGATGTCTATCACAAATCTGGAGGAAATGCTATAAGCAAGAAGTTTTATGTATCATGCCCACACAACCCAGAACATTCAGCAGCAGCTAAATACCTTTGGTGTTTGTTTTCATGAACATTAGATGACAAGTCAGAAAACAGATTAACAGGTAAAATTCAGTGACTTATTAATTTATTTCAAGAGTGTAGCAAAATAAATAATGCTAAAAGGATCAATAACAATTGCCAACTACCTACACAAACATCTTTGAAGAAACACAATATCTGCTGCACTGTCTGCACCAATAAAACATCCAAGACAGACTATAATATTTACATGGGAACAAGTCACTACTCATCAGACAGAAGAAGCTCTGAACAAGAAACAGACGTGTAGGAGGAACAACAAATTACTAAGCTTTTGTACAAAGTCCTTCTTCAAAGCTAAAACACACACAGACACACACACAGAGGCATATGTGCACACACTGCATTGAGTGTGTGTGTGTGTGTGTGTGTGTGTGTGTGTGTATGGAGGGGGGGGGGGGGGGCATTTGTATTTGCTTTGAAAAATGACTTTTATAAAGCTGCCACTGACCTTTCAATGTGTATGTCTATTACCCAGTTCTGCTCCTCTTTGGTCAATACTGACCTATTCTCACACAAATATCAGAAGATTTTTTGCACTATTATTACACAAACTAAGACACACAGCTCAACTACTAGGTAGCTTCACAGTTTCAATGAACTCCAGTTAGACATGTCAGTAAAACGGAAGAGCCCTTCTCTGTTTTGCTCCAAAACTTAGTGGTATAATTACTACTATCCTCACCAGGTTTCTGTCATTTTTGAAGATCCCCCTGCCCCCCTCTCCCTATATATATATTTCCTTAGGTTGAAGTAGTGGAGATCCATGTGAATCATAATATCTTCTATAAAAACATGAATCTAACTGAATTGAAAATGTGAAATGTGTTGGATGTTGTGCGTTGCTACCTAGGGAAATTTAAGTTTCAAATGTATACAAAAGGCAGCATGAAATCCAAATAGGTCTTCCCAGAGGTCAGCTTCTATCAATTTTCCCATTTTTCTGCAAATAATTTGTTTCAGTATTACGCAACCATGACTTATTAAATGGATGGTTTTGCAATATTCATACCTATCAGCATGCACCTTCTTTGGAATTTGGATTATTACATTCTTGTAGAAGTCTGAGGGTATTTTGCCAATCGCTTATATATTTCATACCAGGGATAATAGCTTTGTCAGGGCTAGTTCTCCCAAAAGATTTCAATAATTGTGAGGGAAAATTTTCTACTCCAGGTGTCTTCTTTTCACTTAAGACTTTCACTACTCTATCAAATTCTTCTTACAGTATCACATCTTCCAGCTCATCTTCATCTAATTATTCTTACCTTTCCCTAACATTGTCCTCAAGTTTCTTTCCTTAACATAGCCCTTTCACATATTCCACTTGTCAGCCTTCTCCTCAATTGCTTCATTCTGGCTTGCCACCAAAGCTCTTGATCTTCAAACAATAGCTTTCCCTTCCTCCAAAGATTCCTTTAATTTTCCTATAGGTGGGATCTATATTTTCACAGTTATGCAAGCTTCTATAGCTTTGCATTTCTCCTCTAGCCATGCCTTCTGTGCTATTTTGAACTTCCTGTCATTCTAATTTTTTTATAGTCCATTTTGCCTGCCCCATTTGCTACATCTTTCTATTGTCTCCTTTTGGAAATTAAGTTCAATACCTGTTGTGTTACCCATGACTCATACTAGTCCTTGTGTTTAGGCCAAGTTGTTCCTCTGCTGCCTATACTGTTTCTTCTTTCAAAGTTACTTACTCATCTTCTGCTGCATTACTTTCCTCTGTTTCAGTCAAATGTTGCCAAAACCCCCATTTGAAACCCTCGGCAACCGCCAGCAACCACTGGTTCTCTCAATCTGTTCAGGCCCCTTCTCCTTGATTTCCTACCTTTCTGCAACGTCTTCTGGTTTAATCTGCAGTTCGTAATGAACACATTATGGTCACAGACCACATCTGCTCCTGGAAATGTTTTGCAGTTTAAAATCTGCTTTATAAAGCTCTGTCTTGCCATTATATAATCAATATAAATCTTCTGGAGTCTCCAGGTCTCTTCCATGTGCACAACCTTCTTTCACTATTCTTAAACCAAGTGTTAGCCATGATTAAATTGTAATTCTACCAGTTGGCTGCCTCTCCCATGCCTTTGGTACAGTCCCTCTTCTCTTACTATTTTTACTACTCTTCCTCTTCTTACTTCCAAATTCCAATCCCCCACCATTGTTGCATTTTTGTTCTTCTTAACGAATTGAATAATTTCTTTTGTCTCAAATACTTTTTTTATTTTTTCAATTTCCCCATAATATATGAATCTAGTATATTGTGTAGGTTTGTGGCTTTATGTCTACCTTGGTTACAGTAATGCTTTCACTATACTGTTCATGGTAGTTCATCTGCACGCCTAGTTTCTTATTTGTTATTAGTTCCAGTCGTAAATTACTTCTATTTGATTTTGTGTTGAAAACCCTGGACTCATTTGATATGTCACCTCCACTGGATGCAGAAAATTGACTGCATGATACATCACTAAACTAATTAGTAACTTGTTCCCCAAGCTACTGTAGTACTAATTTTATTTCAATACATAAAAATGGTAACAGATCCTTTATATGAGTGTGCGACAGGCTTCTGAACACTTGTGACTTCTTTTTTAATTGGGTCCTTCTTTTACGATGAATTGAAATTAATGTGTTAAAAATTTTGTAAATACTAAAGCTTTGAAGTAAATATTTTTTATTAAAAAATTGAATAACTAATTATAAGTTTTAGTACTAAATGTGTGACAATAAATGCAGCTTAATTGGGTCCTTCTTTTACGATGAATTGAAATTAATGTGTTAAAAATTTTGTAAATACTAAAGCTTTGAAGTAAATATTTTTTATTAAAAAATTGAATAACTAATTATAAGTTTTAGTACTAAATGTGTGACAATAAATGCAGCTTCTATATGTGTTTCTGTTTAAATCCTAAAACAAAATTAATATCCCAACTTTTTTTTTTTTTTTTAATACTGGGGCTGGATTAGCTCGTAAGTAATTTCAACGTCAGGTGGCGGTGCGGTAGGTGGAGATCAAGGTCTTATAGGTACAATCTTCCTTGGCTAAGTACTATGACATGATTATTAAACTTTTTTAATTTTAAAAATTTAAAACAATATTTAAATTTCAGCCTTTTTATAGAAGAAGGGGGAGAGGCAAATGAGGGGGAGGAGCTTTATCATCAAGTTTTGTGTTAGATTAATATTATACGTCATTCATGAAAGATTTCATTTTGTAATTTGTATTTGTTTTAAAAATGTGTGAATAAAATTACATTATTTTTAGGCTATCAGCAGATTTCATTCATCTTCCTATCTAATAAGATTGCAATAAGTAAGTAATCATCCACTGTCAGATAATTAGCTAGTATCTCATCAAAAAGCTGACTTATAAAATGTTAAGATGTGGTTTCCACTACAGAAGTTATTAATGTTTTTCAACACCCTCCATAACAAACCAGTACAGGCCACGTAGTTAAATTAAACTAAAATTATCTCATGGACAGCTACATAAGCAATTATCTCCTGATTTTATAATGATTTGCAACTTGTAGGCAGGTCCAATTAACAAGCTAAAATGCCAGGAAAGGCAGAATGAATAAGTGTAAACATCTGTAATTACAATGGAAAATCGAGGATGGAATGTAACAAAAGTAGCCACTCACCATATAGTGGAGATTCTGAGTTGCAGATAAGCACAACAAAAAGACTCTCACATTAAAGCTTTCGGTCATTAAGGCCTTTGTCAACATTACACACACACACACACACACACACACACACACACACACACACACACACACACACACACCACGACACACACACACACTCCACACTCACGTAAGCGCAACTCACACACAAGCAACTGAAACCACACTGTCAGGCCTAAGACTGCAGTTGTGTTTGTGAGTTGCGTTTGTGTGTGTGTGTCTAATGTTGACAAAGGCCTTAATGGCCGAAAGCTTTAACTTTGAGAGTCTTTTTGTTGTGTCTATCTGTGACTCATCATCTCCCCTATACGGTGAGTGGCTACTTTCCTTCTCATAATATTGTTACATCTGTAATTACAGTTTTTGAGTGGAAACTGCATGAAGTATTCTGTGAAATATATCAGTGGGAACTGTTCAGTTATTACAGCTGTTAGGGTTCCATATGAGCGTGACTAAGACTTCATCCCTTTATTACACACTTTTTTATCATGTAAAATCTTATTACTAACTTTGTCATTTCAAAAAATTATGAATTTAATTTTGAAGAACATATGGAAGAGAAGTATCTGGGACTTTTTTTGAAAGAAACACTGCATTATTTCTTGTACTGATGTCGGAACAGCAGAAGTTTACAGCACAAGTCTACTTTGACACTAGCCCCTCCTGCTCACTCTTGGTCTATTATTTTATTGCTTTGCCTGTTTATCCCAGCTAAACTGCATGGAACAGAATTAGACAATTTAGTCTTTGTGATTTCCAGTGTAAATCTTACACATTAAAACACAAACCATATTGAAGTTAGTTCTAATTCAATCATCATAATAGTATGAGGTAAGGAAAAGGGGGCTGGGAGTGGAAGGGGGAGTGAAGATTAAATACAAACATTTAAAAAGGGAAACTTATTCAAAATATGTTGATTAATTTTCCAATTATTATGATAGAAACTGATGTTATGTTGACCTCTTTTTCAAAAACATTTGCATTTCAAAATAATATATACTGACATAACATATAAGTAGTGCAGAACATTTACATTCCCAGGTCTCAAGTATTGCTCTATAGTTAGTAAGGTCTCACATTTGCTCTATTGTTAGTAGGTTTCATTTCTTCAGTTTTGTATTGCCTGATATTAACCATTCATAGAATTTACATGATCTTTCATACTTTAATTTTATCCCTTGTGTGTATGATTTATAGTTGCCTCACTTTTATTTCATTTGTATCAGATCTCATGCTACAACATTTTAGTAAATTCTACCTGTGATGGAGCGGGTGACATTGCACGTTTACTACTCCGGCTCTTGCTGCTAACAGAATTGCGATCTTTGCGTGAAAGTTTGGGTGAAAGGCGTTCCTCCTTTGAAGAACGACCACTGGCACCAATAGTAAAGTGGCTTTTGATGCTACTAGGTGCACTGCCACTTCCACTGCCACTATCTGGACTTGTTTGAGTGCCTGTCTGGGTCATGGCCCTAGGGTTTGGTGTGGAACACAGAGAATCCTGAAACAATAACATTTTTTAGCTTTAATAAGTACAGATTTGAAAATAAGGTTATTATAGTTTTTTCACCAATTCTGGGCTAACACTACTTGATAGTGGTTAATACAATACATTTAATTCAATCTATATTAAAAGCAAAACTTCTCTATTCATTCATCTCAGTATAGGCATTAGTACAATGTTTAAACTAAGTCCTAATGAGAGATCAACTGAAGCACCACTATTCAGCCACAAGTCTCTGTCCCTTAAAGTCTGATGCTTTACCAAATGGTTATTATATTTTAATAACCACAGAATAAAAAATTCTTAAGGAAAGTAAATATTTTTGTGTGCTTTACAGTAGTACAATTACCACCTTAATCTGAGATTACTTTAGGGTCTAAATTTCGTGTTCATTGATACTGTCTTACCAATATTAAAGAACTCACTTATATGCCTAAACTCAGATACGGTATCAGAAGGACATGTGATGGTGATGATGATGATAAAATAAATGGCAGCACTATTGGTGCATGCAGTTTGTGTGTTACTTCAGTGATATTATTGCTATTACTGTGGAATTGCTTCAAGGTTATATCCCTTTAATCGAACACCATTTTCAAATATACAAAGAACTAGGCCTTTTTTAGAATATCATATTTTTCAAACACTGTAATTCAGCAAACAGAATCACACAGTAGGAGATTCATATTGACAGAGTTACTTAACACTCTACAGTATGTTTAAAAAGGAAAGAGAATGAAAGGCCAGAGATGATAAAAACAATACATGTTAAAACAGAGAATTATTTACTACCAAAGTTACTCTAAAAAGTAATAGGAATATGATTTTTTTTAGCTTACACAGTTCATCATTCACTAATGAGGGTAAAATCTGTCTGTAAGCTATTAAGTGATAATACCATAATACAACAGCTTTGATGGCTATGGCGATGTAGTCTGCTGCGGAGCTCAGGTGGGTAAAGCAAGGAGTGACAGGGGAGAAAATGTGTGCTTAAAATTCATGTATTAATAACCGTAGTCGAATTCGAATAGTTTAACGCGAAATGGACAAGAAGGAATAAAGTAGTTGTTTTGACAAGCAATTGCTCTTCTGGTTTGTGCGAAGTGTTAGGAAAAATAATTGTGACAAGAAAATATAATAATATGTGATAATAATAGTTGTGTAAAGAACCGTGTATTGCATTTGGCTACAGTATTTGAACAATACAAAAAAATATTTATAAACAAATTATAGTCAGGTATATATGGATACTAATTTGACTAGAGTAGTGTATCAAGTGAAAAAACTCAGAGTAGAGCATGTAAGGCAGAGATTGTGGCCTTTTGCTGGTGATAGCAATGCTAATAAGGTGGGTTAAACAGCCTGGAGACCTCATGTGTTTGAGTTCTGAGATAGGAAAGTTATTCAGAAGTTAGTTTTCAGTGTATCAGTTTGAGAGCTGAGAAATTAAACTGTGAACACAGTGCAGTGATTCAAGAATTTCTGTGTAAATTCTAGAACCACTCACAGCCTTCTACCATCTTGAACACACGATATCCTGGATATAAGTGTGGGATGGTAGAATCCTACCTACTGCGCATCACATGTTTGTGTGTGCAGGTTTAAAATCAGTCGCAGGAAGAAAGTAGACACGGTGGTCGGACGGCACCGACAAGTACCTGTTGGCCAATCCACAGATGTTTTAGTGAGTGTATAAGGAAGAACCATGGAGTTAGCGTTATTCAACAGAGGGTTTCCAGCAGCCAGCTATTCAGTAAAGAAGAGTGGCTGCAAATTTCAGGTAAGTCACCTTGTAAAGAAGCGGTAGGTGGTTTGGGGGAATAAGCCGATATAACCCAGATCCACACTCACACTTTAAATTGTCGGAATGTTATAACAGTGCAACTTAAAATGACTGTGATACAATAAACTGTTTCTTTGCCTGCAACTGTTCTGCTAGAACTACTTCAGATTCTAACTATACCATTGTGTGTAGACTTTGTAGGATCATCATTCATAGCAAAGTAATCTTTTACGAATGAAGCAACACTATAATCTGAGTGAGTGCAGCACATACATTAATACCGTGACAGATCATAGCTTTAATTCCCTATTTCATTACTTACTAATGTCTTTGATATCACTATTTTACTGACTGACCTCTTGTACCACCTTAATAATCATTATTCCCTTAGGCCGGTATTACACTATCAAATTTCTTTGTCAAATATCTTTGTCAAAGATATTTGATGGTGTAATAGGAACTTTGTCAAATGTCATCCAATATTTGATCAAATCTAGGGCCTCGCTGTAGATTTGATCAAAGATATCGCTTGTCTTCTGTTCACTGTAATGTGACATGTTACCACATGGAGCGTTAGCATCGGTGCAGCGTTCTGTCGTCTGTAGTGTTTTTATAAACATTGCCGGTAAATACAATTGGTGTGTGCTGACAACTACAAAATTAATAGAGATGTATGAAGCTGATGAGGCGCTTTACAACGTGAGGCACCCTGAATACAAAAATAGATTAAGAAGATTGGAGACCTAACCTAACATAACCCTCTCCTGTAGCAAGAAATCGGAGTGTTACAGTGAGCCTGTCTTCTGAAGATGTAGCAATTCTTAAGTGAATATTGTGCTTTGTGATATGAGGATACACTTCACTGAGCACGTACAGAAATGTATGCTCATCCATTCTTAAGTAATTGATGTACGACTTGACGTCTTCCACTGTAAGCTCACGTAACAAGTTTTGTTGAATGATTTTATCGTGTCATCGTAAAACCCACGGTTTCACCCAGATTAGATTAGTTTTTTGTTGCACAGATCCATATTGAGGAGATCCTCGTGGATGTGGAACATGTCAATATTTTTAAGCTGAAATAACAATACTAATATTATGAATAAATACAATACATCATTTGTTTCTATTAAAATTTCGTCAATGGAGTAGAAGGACTAGTAAGTCTTTCAGGCTCCTTTTAAACTGATCTTTATTTGTAACTAAATTTTTTATGTTTGCTGGCAAATTATTGAAGATGAGTGTTCCTGAGTAGTGGACCCCTTTTTCAACTAAAGTAAGTGCTTTTAAGTCCTTGTGCAGATCATTTTTGTTCCTGGTATTGTATGTATGAACTGAGTTGTTTGTTGGAAAAACAGATATATTATTTAGGACAAATTTCATTAAGGAGTAAATATACTGAGAGGCAGTAGTTAGTATACACAGTTCTTTGAAGAGGTTTCTGCAGGATGTCCTTGAATTTACTTCACAAATAATACGTATTACAAGCTTTTTGACTCTGAAAATTGTTTGACTTGAAGATTTACCCCAAAATATTATACCATATGACATTATGGAATGAAAGTAGGCAAACTATGCAAGCTTTTACATTTTTATGTTGCTTATGTCTGCTAACACTCGAATTGCAAATACAGATTTGTTAAGGCGTTTCTGCAGTTCTGTGGTGTGCTCCTCCCAACTGACTTTATTATCAAGTTGTAATCCCAGGAATTTAAGACTGTCAACCTCGTATGTATGCCCCCCCCCCCCCCCCCCTCACTTCTTTTCCGCATATGCACACAATGCAATTGCGGTACGTGCAACTGCTGCGGTTAATAACAAGTTGTTGTTGTCAGCCATCTTGAACGTTGACGAAAAATTTGATGACAGTGTAATACCCCTTCTAGCGCTACGTCAAAGATCTTCATCAAATATATTTGACAGAATATTTGATCACATCTTTGATCAAATCTTTGACAAAGAAATTTGATAGTGTAATACCGGCCTTATGGCATAATGCAATGGTGCGCAAAAATACCTCTGAGCAGACAAGCAATTTAACAAGTTGTACACTCGGCTCCTATTGACTGGTAGCAGCAGAACTACTGCTAGCCAAAAGCCAAAGTTTATTCTCTCATGTTCACTGTGGGGCCTTAAGGGCAGTTTTTCCACTGTGGCACTACAACTGTACCTATTCTGAAGTGATGAATCAGCAGGGGAAGGAAGAAAGAGCTTTTAATGAAAATGTCTTATTTTTGTGATTTTTAATGATCTAAATCCTAATATGAGAGCAAAAAAGGCATAACATCTACTATTTATTACAATTACCACCTAACATTTAAAAATGCATTTTCAATGTAATACGTTTCACATATCATTCCAATTAATGAACTGTCATGTGAACACAATAATAGAGGAGGGACTAATATTGGTGCTAAATAAAGTGGCCCATGGTCATGGAACTGTGCATTTAGGTGTCTGTGATTGTGTGTGAATGTGTGTACTATTAGTAAAAAAAGAGCAAAAGCTCGAAAGCTAGTGTGAATACTGTTTTGTGTTACATATTTCTATGCTGCACACATCAGTCCACTATGTATGATTGGTTGTCTTTCCCTTACTTACTATGAAATTTATGAAAAATTCTTTGTACTCTTCTGTCTAACAATAAAAAAAAACTCTGAAATTTAGAGCTCAATACTGTAGATTAGATGGGCAGAGTGGATAACTAGAAAAGAGGTACTGAATCAAACTGGGGTAGGGGAGAAACAAATTCAGGACACAACTTGACTAAAGGAGTGATCAGTTGACAGGACACATCCTGAGGCATCAAGGAATCATCAATTTGGTAATGAATGGATGGGGGGGGGGAGGTTAAAAGCTACAGAGGGAGACCAAGACTTGACTGTAGTGGGCAGGTTCACATGGATGTAGGTTTCAATATTATAAAAAGGTTCAGCCAACAAGGCCTTTGTTAGAAACTGCTGTGGGAACATGCAGGAATGAGATGGAGAGTAGGGCAGTTAGATGCAATCAGGAGGTAAGATGGAGGGTGGGGGAGAGAGGGAGGGTAGCAGAAAGGAAGAGAAGTATAAAGACTGGGTGGGTTGGTGGGATAGAGGACTGTGTAGTGCTGAAATGGGAACAGGGAAGGGGCTAGATGGGTAAGGACAATGACTAACGTAGGTTGAGGCCAGGACAGTTGTGTAAATGTAGGGTATGTTTCAGGGAGAGTCCCCATCTGTACAGTTCAGAAATCCTGGTGTTGGTGGGAAGGATCCAGATGGCACAGGGTGTGAAGCAGGCATTTAAATGAAGAATGTCTTGTTGGATGGTGTGCTCAGCAACACAATGGTCCAGTTGTTTCTTGCCCACAGTTTGTCACTGGCCACTCATGCTGACAGACAGCTGGTTGTTTTGTCATGCCTACACAGAATGCAGCACAGCGGCTCAGCTTGTAGATCACGAGTTGTTTCACAGGTAGCCCTGCTTTTGATGGGATAGGTGATGTTTATGACCAGGCTGGAGTAGGTGGTGCTGGGAGAATGTATGGGACAGGTCTTGCCTCTAGGTATATTACAGGGATATGAGTCATGAGGCAAAGGGTTGGGAACAGGGGTAGTGCAGGGATGGATGAGGATATTGCATAGGTTTGGTGAGTGGTGGAATATCACTGTGGAAAGGATGGGAAGGATAGTGGGTAGGACACTTCTCATTTCAGTGTACAACAAGAGGTAGCCAAAATCCTGTCAGAGAATGTAATTCAGTTGCTTCAGTCCTGAGTGGTACTGAGTCACTGAGGATAAGTACACTACTGACCCGCTCATTTCTAATATTGTTGTGCTCATCTGTGATCAGCATCTGCTATATACCGAGTAACAACTGTCCTTTTCATAATATTATTAAATTACAAACTAGATTTTTCATTGGATGTTTCAATAGTTATGCAGAGTTAAAGAGGCTGGCAGAGGATAGAACAGTGAGACATAAAACCAATCTTCAGACTGAAGAATACAATATCAAGAACAAAACATCACTGTCTCAAATTATTTATCTCTTGTCTATTATCATCTTCTTCTATTTTTAGATACAGTTCTCAGGTCAGTCATTTGCCTTTGTTTCTTTGGCATGGTTTTTTACAACAGTTATTAGCTTCATGATGTCTGAATTATATACAACTTGAACATTATTTGTTATTCTCAAACATAATTTGTTATACTCTGTTGTTTCACAGCTTGCATCTCAGTCTTGAACCAAACTTATCTGAAACTTATGCCTTTCTTTTATACATTTTCACTGTGTTGTGGTGTCTTCTTCCTTTCTTTTTCATTTGCAATAAATATAAAATGTTTCTACACAGAGCCACACACAATATTACCACAAGACTCTTGCCAGAAATATCTATTTATTCATCCATTTTCCCCAGGGAAATTATTTATTCTAATCCAAGTCCATTAAGAGTTAGAAACAGTAATAAAAACATGGTACTGTATTCTGTATCTATCCTGTTCCTGTAAAAATACCCAGATGAGATTAAATAATCTGTCTTTTGGAAAAGTCTGCCCTATCATTCAATATAATATTTTATGCAATACAAAGAATACTGTGAGTACTAAAACTCCAGCTGCTCAAGATGTTTCTTTCAGCAAGTTTTACCAAAGGAATGACAATGGTAAAAAAAGAGTACAATTTATTATATTGGCAAACAGATGATAAGTATACTACTGACCTGCTCATTTCTTCTTGGTGTACCAGGTGTGCTGTTTGGGCTACCTTCAGAGCGTGTGTGTAAAGAGCTGCCTGATGGACTCGGTGAGAGATCACGGGTTCCTGTGCCTGTCCCTGTGCCTGCAGTTGTTGTAGCTCCACTTGGTGATTGCGACAGGTCTCTTGTGAGACTGCTAACCAGAGCACTTGTGTCACTCTGCGTCGAGCCTCGACGATGTGATTGGGACTCTGCTGTGATCCCTGATGCTGTACCAATACAACATATAATAATTAATAAGTACTGTAGGTATCTGTCAAGAACTTGTATTAGCCTCTGATCATTTATATTTAAATATGTTTCACCACAGGTACATAATAATGAATAACGTTGAAGGCAAGTCAGTGAGTTAAGCTACAACCTAAACACAGTCAATGTGTTAAGACACAACCTAAAACACTTAAGTCATTATAATGAATACCACATAACTTTTTAATATTATGAGTTGTCTGGAAAACAACTATACAGTTCTATTTTCAAAGTTTCATGTGAAATGCACCAAACAGAAAGAAGTAATATATCAAAGATTCTGAAGGCATTCACTCTGTATGAACATCCTGTACTTCCTGTTCAGTTCAAACTGCAAACAAATATTGGTCAGTGACTATGGTTTATCTGTAACCTTTGCACATGAAATACTAGTATAACCTGCATTAAAGGAAAATTCAGACTGGAACAAAATTTGTATATGAGGATATATTACTGCTAACTCTGTAGACCATGCACTGAGTACCTTCTTTATCCATCCATTCTTTCATTCCTTCACTGGGTTTCATAGACACCAGTAAGAAGGAGAACCTTTAAGACTGTAGAACAAGTCAAGGTAGACTTATGCATTAACAAAAGACAAGCATACCACGCAAACTTAATCTGTACACTGTATTAACAATAAACTATCACCACACTGCTTAATGTTCTTCACACTTATACCATACACATTTAACCAAGTAATTAGAGTGAATAAAGTTGTTGCTACCTCAGTTGTGTTAAGTAGCTGCTGTTTCACCTTAATATTTACTCAATAACATTAGTGTTTTTCAAAGAAAATAATTACCAACATCTGTAAATACATAATCCTGTGTATAATACATGACTACTTGTCATGCAGCTTTACAATGAGGACAGTTACTTGCTGCAAAGTTCACATACCTTTTCAATATTTGAATTGGTTAGGACTTCTAACCTCCTGTTTTAAGCTACATAGAGTTTGTTGAATACCTTCGCAGCAGTGTATAAACAGTGTTAAAAAAAAAGTGCTCCATATTTTGAGAGGTGGTAGTATGGACCAAAATAACACGGAAGTGTCGATTCGAATGGGCTCTAAGATAACTTGTTCATCTTCACTACTGTGAAAACACGCCTCTTCCACTGAAGCTCGTTGCTAAACTACAGTGTAAAAGCATTTCACTGGTTCCATTATAACTAATTTCTGCACTGCTCTTACCCAGAACTATGAATATGGTTTACAGTAAGTACAGTAACAGATGTTTATTATAGGCTGTATCATGGACAATAATAGTGGAATCTGTCATCATTTACTTACTGCATTCTGTAGGTCACCTGTGATAGCAAAGAGCTTGCAGTAGAAGAGATGTATCTTTTGAGTAACGAAGATGAACAAATGCTCATAGCTCTTGATGTAGGTATATATTTACTGGACATTTGTTTCTTGTTTTGACCAATGCTACTAACCCTCAAAACATGGAATATTTTTAACACTCTGAGGTTGTATACAAAACAAGGAGGCAAGTCACCATAAAAATTATTTTTGTATGTTGTACTGTGCTTTGTGTGGGTCACAGTACATCTTTAACTGATTTTCGTTGTCAGCAACAAAAACCATTAAGGAGTAAATGTACTGGAAGAGAGTGCTAGAATTCAAAAATCTGCCACAGCTAACAAAACACTCATGACAATGGTAATTTTCCATCTTTTCTAGATGCCTGTTAAATACTCAGTTCCTTCTATACACGGTGAGCAGTGATCTATTCTCATGTACATATGTACATATGTATAATAGCTGTCCTATATATTACTTAGCATATTGATTGCTATGCATAGAAAAAAATGGGAATTTTGCCCATAATAAAACAGAATAACTTAAGATATGCATCAGTGATGATGCAATCTCATGATTTCAAAGCAGTAATTATTTTTAGTTACAATTCAAAAATTAAAAATATCCTGCAAAAAATTCAACAGAACAATAAGTGAACAAAAGTACAAACAAATAGTAGAACAATGTATGGGTTCTTCTTTCAGCAGTTGAAAATGAAAAAAAGGATGAATTCTCGCACTGATTCAAATATTTCATTCGAAGATGGCTATATAAGAACCAGAAAAGACTGAGAATGATGGATTCATGGCGTTTTACAAACATCTTTGAGAAATAATGAATATTTTTTATAAAATACATAAAGTAGTTCCATTTAGCAACCTAAATGCAAGCATTGAAAATGCCTTGCTCCTAATGCAGTAATTTTTAGCTGCCATGGGTGGGTATGGGTTTCTGCTGGTTGTTCATCTGACGGCAATGACTCATCTATTAAAAAGAGATATTATTTCTATGGTGTGACTGTGCACTATCAACTGCAGGTGGGGAGCTGCGTTTAATCATTTTACTTTACTGCTTTCATCCTAAAATTTCTGTATTATTTAGGTATTTATGCACATGCATGCTGACGCCAGAAGATCTGTGCACATAAAGTAAAATGATTGATGGTTTTCTAAATTTAATTTATCTTATTGAGTTTGTAATGTCCTTCCAGGAGGATATTCATTAATTCTCACTTTTCTCAACTACCACCCACTCCATCCTTCCCCTAATACTGTCTACTGGTCCCCCCCCCCCCCCCTCTCTCTCTCTCTTGCAAGTGTTAACAGTAATCTATCATATCTAATTTATCAACCTGTTTAGCTTTAATTTCACCTTACATTATGATGCTTAAGTAAATGAGAATCTGACATGAAAAATTCTGACTACTTCTTTTGGGAAACCACATGCAGGGAATTATCAAAATCTCATTTCATGTTCTGTAGCTCAGTGTCATTCACTAACTTAGCGATACAAAACCACTGTGAAAGGGAAAACACACCATCCATTCAAGAAGGGTCAAGACTGACTTTATTCCTGGCATATAAGTGGCCTCAGTGCAGTAACTGCAGTAGCAGCTTGAACTAACAACTGTAAACAACACATGTGCATTCAACCAATAAGTTGTGATAGGCAGCATTAAGTAGTGGACAGATGGTCATTGATATGTCACAAATCACAATGGATAAATATTTCTAAACCAATGCTTTGACAATATAACCGACATCAAGCCAACACAATGCACGAGTTGAATGACATCCCTAATAAGGACTTTCTGACAGTTTTACACGGATGTATGAGCAATCTCTGTGTTGCACTGAAATAGGAGGTTACTCTATAGAGCACCTGATGCATTAAAACCATCATTTTAGCTTTTCTCTAATTTTTATTATGCCAAGATTACACAAACAGCACTCACACACTACACAAGTACATGTTTCTGCTGATCAGTTTCACTGAAGTTTAGTTGTAAGTGGATACTCCATTAAAGTACAGAGGGCAAATATAGGCTTCTCCATACTGTATTCCGACTTTTACCTTGAGAACACACTATTCTCTGTCTTTCATTTCTTTGAATAACCTTACATCACACATTTTCTAGGAAACACCATTAAGAAATAAAATATGAAGTTGGAATGTGACTTCACTATTCAGAAAAATATATTGGTTTCCACTCTGGATGTGCTTGTATAAAATTCACCTTCTGTTTTCATCTTTTCCATCATTACCTAATGTCATTTTGTTTATGTGGTGATGCATCAGTTCATTGTGACAGGTAGAGTTACTATTCTTATCCTTCATCTGTTAATGTTCACTTTGCTTATTCTTCACTAGTTGTTTCTTTCTTTAAACTGCTGCATCTAAATATGAAAGTTTCCAAATATGGCCTATTAAATTATTTTTAACCCCATTAAAAACAGAAGCCAAAATTTCCTGAAAATCATGACATAATTGCTAACAGTTCTGCTTTGCTTCAATTAATTTATCGTTCCCTCTCCAAATTCTGTAACTTTCCTATCCTATTTCCTTGCTTTCAGTTCCTCTTTAACACAAATGTGCAGATTCTCTGGACGCTGTACTTCTCTACTGTCTATTGTTAATATTCTTATGACTCTACATCATCTGATGACTAGTATTAAAAAGCTATATCTTTCCTATTTCAG
The DNA here is from genome assembly GCF_023864275.1 of Schistocerca cancellata. NCBI lineage: Eukaryota > Metazoa > Arthropoda > Insecta > Orthoptera > Acrididae > Schistocerca > Schistocerca cancellata. The sequence continues at coordinate 394,003,575 of NC_064630.1, forward strand.
TTTGCACTCCCTGCCCCCCCCCCCCCCCCCCAAATCTCCTCTCCACCCCATTCCCAAATGATCTCAGGGTACTGCATTAGAAACCTGATCAGTTTATATTATATTTTTTAATCTGATTTTGTAAGTGTTTTAAAACTACATAAACTCTATATAAAATTCAAAAACAAAAGCTACAGACAATACTGTGAGTCTGTCTGTTACAAAATATGAATCACATCAACTACACAATGTGGTAAATAAGAAATAAAACTGATGTTTTTTCCAGAAACACTTTCAAGAAATGCACCAAATGTAGTTAGCATTTAACCCACTAGATTGTGCTGAACACACAGATGCTTCAATTGTGTCAATGACACAGCCAGTATGTGAACAGCTGCCATGAAAGTAACATTGTGCAAGTCAAACATATCAACATGGATTAAAAAGCTGAGATAAAATTTTATTATAAATTAGGAATGGAACAAAATCCTTAGAAGACAGACCATATATCAGACGTCCTGCATCTGCTTGAGTAGATGAAAAAGTGGAAAAAGCCAAGAAATTCTTGCCGATTATGGATGAATTACCACCAGAATGCTTCCAGTGAAACTTGGTGTTGGTAAGGAAACAGCAAGTTTGATTTTAGAAAAGATTGCACAGGACAAAGATTTGCTCCTGATTTGTGCCAGATTTGTTGACAGAAGAGCAGTGGGAGCATTGTGCCGTATGTCGCACCAACTCCAAAGCCGCAGACAATGATGATCCTAATCTTATCAAATGATCTGTAAATGGAGATGAAACTTGGTGTTTCCAGTTTCACCAAGAGACAAAACATCAGAGTATGGAATGGCATGGAACACTGTCACCGTCACAAAGGCAGAGGAAACTAAGTTTGTGCAGAAATTACACATCAAGACAATAGTAAGTGTTTTGTTTTTATGCTTCTGGAGTCATCCATTGTGAATTTCTCCCTGATGGTATGACAGTGACAGGACAGGATGCATCTGTTTCACAGAAAAGAATTGGATTCTTCTGCATGACAATTCACTGGTTACCCATGAAACAGTTTTTAGCACCAAAATAGACCTGTATGCAGGCACACTAAACCTGTTCACCTGATGTGACACCTGAAGATATTTTTCCATATCCAAAACTTAAATGTGCTTTAAAAGGGAAACATTTCATGAACACTGAGAACATACAGAGTTCTGTGGCCAACAGACAGAAGGAGGTACACAAAAAGCTTCCATAGTTCTTTCAACAACTTGTGCAATTGATGTAAATTTTGTGTGGAAGTGTAAGGGAATCTTTGTAACTGCCAAATAATATCACATCTATTTGTATCACACAAAACGTAGATAGGCAAACAAGTACATTTGGAAAAATAGGGCTGTGATACAGTTTGACAGACAATAAACAGAAAGTTATAGGAACACTACAGTGATAGCAGAGGAATTACTAAACAGCACAACAGATTATGGAGTAAAACAAAATAGAATAAAAGAGATAAGCAAAGCACGATATCAATAAAATGGAGTGAAGTAAGTTATAACTATGGATGGCAGCAACCGAAAGTGTTAGAGAGCAATGCTCTGTAACAGTGAACTGTGAATTGTCTCTATGTGCAAATGCTTGCAAACATATTGAATACGTTACAATTATTGACCAGCTGGTCAATTTAAAATGCTTAACTGTACTTGCCTGAAAGTAGACCTATAACATGGTTGTTCTCAGAAGTGTCTCTCTTCTAAATTATTGATGTTACAAATATGATCAGGAGCAAGTAGCAATGATACTGTTTGGAGGACAACATGGGTTGTCAACAAGCACTCATATAGAGGGTGAAGCAAAATTCACGCACTCGGGCTTTGCAGCGTGACTCCTCACAAGCCATTGATAAAACAAATGTCTCTCACAAAATTTCAACTAGCGAGTACATCCGGCAGAAAAACGATGTTAAAGAGTGGCAATCTTGCAACACTGAAGCCACATGTCTGGCATCTACCTCTGTCAGCACATATTAGTCGTGCTGTACATTTGGTGCAGTGGATAGAGTTCTGGGTTACCATGCAGGAGATGGGGGGTTTGATCCTGGGTTGGCATGCATTTTATTTCTTTTTTATTTATTTATTTATTTTATTTTTTTTATTTGCTACTTTCGTTCTGACATTTCATACTGTAATATACACCATTTCTTGGGTGCCATATGTCCCCTATTTACAACATTTTGTAATGCTGAACGTAACAAATACGTGGTTAGACAAATAAGAAATAGACAGTCAAAACAAATGACCCGTCATAGGACAGAATAACTATAAAAACAATATCAATTTCGAGATGCTAAACATGATAGCATAGTACAGTAACACAACATCTACTTGTCATTTACACTACATGTAATAAGTGTTCTCAGATGTCGCACATTAGCAACCAGTGACAATAATAGCATCCACATTAATGACTGCATGACCTTCACAACAGAATACGTTATCCTCAGAACAACAGATGTTCAAACCGACTTCCCTGCATGTTCAAACACTGCACAACCCACCGGACCATAAAGCTCTGGACCCTTCACAGCAAAGCTGCTTCCACAGTAACAAGGGCAGCATGAACATGCGCTACCAATTATTCCATGTTCTTCGGCAGAGTAGAGTACACGTGCTTCAGGTGTCCCCACAGGGATAAATCCATAGGATTTAGGTCAGGTGAACGCGGTGGCCATACAACTGGACCTCCATGTCCGAGCCATTTCCCTAGAAATGTTCTGTCCAAATACTGTCGCACATTAATTCCAGAGTATGGAGGTGCACATTCATGTTGGAACCATATCCTCTGCTGAACATGTAGTGGAACATCTTCCAATGTATCAGGCAGATGGAAATATCGCGTGTCTAGGGCTCCCCGTCGGGTAGACCATTTGACAGGTGCAAGTCTTTCGAGTTGACGCCACTTCGGCAACTTGCATGTCAACTGGGGATGAAATGACGATGATAAGAATAACACAATACCCAGTCCCTGAGAGGAGAAAATCTCCAGCCCAGCCTGGAATTGAACCCAAGCCGTTAGGCATGACATTCCGTTGTGCTGACCACTCAGCTACCAGGGGCGGACATCAGGCAGATAGTTTGAGAGGAACGCATGATACCTTCATGCAGTCAACCAGTCAGGCAATATGTAGAGGCCCAACATGTCATCCAATATTCAGGCCCAGGCACTCATACCAAAGCGAACTTGATGTCCACGGTCATGTAAGACGTGCGAGTTAACGTCACACCCATAGTGAGCATTGTGCATATTGAAGACACCCTCACAAGTGAATGCTGCTTCATCTGACCATATTACGGTGTTCACGAAGTCATCATTGGCTTCCTGTTGTTGCTGGAACCATTCACAGAATTGCGTCCGCTGATGGCAATCTGCAGAATGTAGCTCATGCTCGTGCAGCACATTAACAACCGTGCCCTGCGAGACAAACAGCTGCCTTGCTACGCTATGTGTACTTCACTGAGGTTCTTGGTGTATGACCTCCAGAATAACTTCCTCAGTAGCTGGAGTATGGCAAGTCCGTGGACGACCTCCTTCACTTGATGCTGGAAGGAGAGAGCCTGATACCCAAAGGTGCAGCTCCAGATGGTGTAACACATTTTTATGTGGATGGCATCGATGAGGATATCTAGCTGTATATTCATGAGTGGCAACACCAGCCCAGTGTATCCCTTATGCCTGCCACACTGGTTTAGTGGTTTACAATGAGAAAATTCTAAATGTGCACACATGTTCATTGGAGTCTGTCACGGGCGCACTGTCGCCTGATAAACAAAGTAAGAGCCTGCGGAATATCAGACCATCTGTGTGGCTGGATTGAAGAATTTTTAGCAAACAGAACACAGCATGTTGTTCTCAATGGAGAGACGTCTACAGACGTTAGAGTAACCTCTGGCATGCCACAGGGGAGTGTTATGGGGCCATTGCTTTTCACAATATATATAAATGACCTAGTAGATAGTGTCGGAAGTTCCATGTGGCTTTTTGCGGGTGATGCTGTAGTGTAAAGAGAAGTTGCAGCATTAGAAAATTGCAGCGAAATGCAGGAAGATCTGCAGCAGATAGGCACTTGGTGCAGGGAGTGGCAACTGACCCTTAACATAGACAAATGTAATGTATTGTGAATACATAGAAAGAAGGATCCTTTATTGTATGATTACATGATAGTGGAACAAACACTGATAGCAGTTACTTCTGTAAAATATCTGGGAGTATGCGTATGGAACGATTTGAATGATCATATAAAATTAATTGTTGGTAAGGCAGGCGACAGGTTGAGATTCATTGGGGGAGTCCTTAGAAAATATAGTCCATCAACAAAGGAGGTGGCTTACAAAACACTCGCTCGACTTATACTTGAGTATTGCTCATCAGTGTGGGATCCGTACCAGGTCGGGTTGACAGAGGAGATAGAGAAGATCCAAAGAAGAGCAGAGCGTTTTGTCACAGGGTTATTTGGTAAGCGTGATAGCGTTACAGAGATGTTTAGCATACTCAAGTGGCAGACTCTGCAAGAGAGGCGCTCTGCATCGCGGTGTAGCTTGCTGTCCAGGTTTCAAGAGGGTGCATTTCTGGATGAGCTATCGAATATATTGCTTCTCCTTACTTATACCTCCCGAGGAGATCACGAATGATTAGAGAGATTCGAGCGCGCAGGGAGGCTTTCCGGCAGTCGTCCTTCCCGCGAACCATACGTGACTGGAACACGAAAGGGAGGTAATGACAGTGGCATGTAAAGTGCCCTCCGCCACACACCGTTGGGTGGCTTGCGGAGTATAAATGTAGAGGTAGGTGTAGATGTACTCTGCTCACAACTAGTCCATGTCTGATGGACGGCGCATACAGTATAAACACGTCACGCTGTTCCACCTAACGCATATTATCCCTCTGACAGATATTGTACTGCATGATTCATCCCAACACCGCTAATTGTGAAATGTTCAGTTTTGAATCACACTTTTTCCCTAACAGAAATAGATGTGATGTTTCCACAATCTCATTGACAGAATAATAATAATAATAATAATAATAATAATAATAATAATAATAATAATGCATTGAGATATGTATTAAACAGCATGCAGTTACCAGGTTCAATGAAGAAAGACATAATTAGTGGGACCTCGGTGATAACACATACAAGTAGTACCTGAGCCTGGATATTATTGACGAAGCACATTGCTAGTCTACTGGTAACGTAAGGCCCCAACGAAAGGTAATGGACCTGAACAAGGCAAGAATAATAGTTGGTACTAATCTATGGGACCATTGGAGGAGTGTGCAAGGAAAACAGGTCTTGCATCTAGTAGATGAATTGGAGCAAATAAATTCACACCTACAATGTGAAAAGGGCTTCTTTCAAAGCTGACCAACCTCCCATTTCTACGATTGTAGTATGTATAACAGATACCACACCACCTGGACTACTTTTACCAAATAAAAAACATATGCCTCAACTCAGGATCAAACCATCAACCTCCTGCATGCTAACCCAAAACTCTAGCCACAGCACCAACTGTACAACATGACTAATATGTGCTGACAGAGGTAGTTACCATACATGTGGTTACAGTGCTGCTAGATTGCCACTCTTTAACATCCTTTTTCTGCTGGATGTACTCACCAGATGAAATTTTGTGAGGGGCATTTTTTTTTATCACTGGCATGTGGGGAGTCGTGCTGCAAAGCCCAAAGCTTGAATTTCACTTCACCATGTTACAGAAGGTGTAATTATTTTAAACTAGACAACCCTGAACTAGCCAATAATAAAAATATTATATGCAACTCTGATTGACACTTTAATTAATAAATTACAGATGTTAAATACTTGAAAAAATTCTTGAGACATAGCTGTGTGATTGTATAGTTCACTATGATCACTTACAGTCATCACCATAATGAATATGAGTTACACATTGTATACACATAAAACTATTTTTAAGCTACAAAACCATAACAACATAAAGAGCACTGTGTATCTGGAAAATGAACCAAATTGACAAAAAAGTCACATGTAGTACACAGAATATAAAGTCAAATGGTTTCATCATGAGAGGTATAACTGAAATATAGTTTGTTATGGTTTTTTAGCTTCAAAACTGTTTTTATGTACATTTAATATTCATTTGGTGATGGTCTAAGATCAAAACCGGTCATTACAAAAATATTAATCCACAGGAAGTTTCAAATCAGTGCACAAATTGCTGCAGAGCGAAGACTCATTCTGGAAGCAATCCCCCAAGCCTGTGGGTAAGCCAGTTCTGGGATTCTTATTGTTCATATTTTTGCAGAATAGCAAATTATTCACTATACAGATGATACAAAAATTGTTGTTAGTTTCTTGTTCAGAGAAGTAATTAGTTTGTAAGTAAGTGTTGTTACCTGGGAACACAATGAGAATAATTTGGCACTAAATTTTTCTAGTATCTAAAGTGATATGAGGAATTACTGTATTCAAAACTAATCATTCAAGCTTAAATGTCAGTAAAACAGGTGTAATGTCCTTTCAATTAAACCACCAACCTGACAGAGTGCAATGGAATGTAGTGTCAAATGACGGTATTCAGATAAAATTGGATGACATAACTGCATTATTTTGTGTAATGTTGGGCAGGCATCTGACTTGCGGACATCACAGTTTACGCACTGAAGATAATGTCACAAGTTATGAATTATGACCAAATGGTGTATTTAGCCTTAGTGCATAAGTATCTCACATACGGAATGGGGTGTGCTGCATCCAAGCATATAAATAAAGTAGTAATCCTTCAAAAAATGCAGTTATGATTCTATGCTATGTCACTTAAAATGACTCATATAAAGGAATGTTCAAGAGTAAGAAATTATTCCAACTGCCATCATTAATCTTAAGATACAAGCAGTACATCATTTCAAATGAATTTATAACAGGAGAGATTGTGATTATCACCTGGCAAGGCATAACAAAAAGAGTGCAGACAACAGCCCCTTTCACACAGGGATCACTTTATTTGTAACAAATTTATGAAATGTATATTAAGTTTAAAGGGTAGCTGTTTTGAAGGGGCAACTCACTACATATTTCTATAGTAGTACAGTAGAGAAAAAAACTGTCTTCATTTGAACCATATTATGTACAAGCAACGGAGATATGTTTGTAATTGATCTCAGAAAGTTATGACTTGAAAAATAGGCCCACAGTCTCTTAATTTACAACATGTTCTGTACAAACAAGGGAGATATATTCATAATTGATCCCAGAAAATTATGACATGAGTTATAAAATGAGCCCACATCTAAAACAAATCTTGTATTTATCTGGAGAATAAATAAATCAATAAAAAAATAAATTTTCAAAACCTGTATCACATTTGTTTGAATATTAATTGCCAGAAGTGTAAAGATATTTTTCACCAATTCAACAATTACATTAAGAGATAACAATACAAGGAATACAAATTGCTTTTATTTAATGCCAAATCTGTCAGTTGTTCATTAAAAAGAATTGTCCCAGACAAAACATGTTCTTAAATGCTAATTACAGTACTCTATGTTCCTTTTTCTATCAGACATTTTTTAAAAGCAGCTCTATCTGATTCAAGTGGTCATTAATAGTAAATTAATGATTACAGACAAAGGAAATGTTGCACTTACAAAAATGGCAAACAAACACTGCATATAATTATTCATCCTTTCTTTATAATTTCATAAAGTCTCTTAAAGTGGATTTTCGTGCAGCATGATGAAGTACAGTTAGGTAGTAAGTATTCTTTGAAGAATATACATGTTTTAGACATTAACTTCATGCCACATGCATGTGCAAACAAGGTTTCTTTTCTTTTTTTTTTTTTTAAAGGAAATGTTGTAATGCTACATGCTGGTAAGTATGACATAGCTGAAAGAAATCATTGCAACAATCAGAACACATGCAAGCCAAGCACTTTTTGCAGTCAAAATGTAGTTTGACCTGAAGTAAACTAGTATTAGTAGCAAAAAGTGAATGATTAAACAGATATTTGCTTCAATTACTAAATATGAGAAATTAATTTGTTCAGTGTTAGCAAAGTGATTTTTTTGCATGATGTCCACTTCTACATATACGAAGCTAGTATTATTTGTTTTAGATTTAATATCTATCTTGCAAATAATATAACTGTAATGAGCAATTAATTTCTCTCTCTGCAGTCTGTGATTTTTATGAATTCTCGTGATATGTAATCACTGCTGCATACATAGAAGTTAATTCACATCAGTGTCTCTGTTAAAATAACTGGACACAGCAAGCTACTTGCAAAATCAATGTAGTAAGAGTTTATATTGTTTACATTATTAGCACACTAACATGACAATCACTCAGAACACAAAAAATTTGGAAAAAGTGATGGCAAACATAATGAATATGTCATAGAATCACTACCATCCTGGCCAGGCAATACTGTGCCATAATTTGCACAGTCTGATAGCTCATACAAGAACACTGATAGGAAGTACATCAATCAATCGCAATGATCAGGGCATACTTCAAGATATTTTAGCTGCACTTTAAAGCACTCTTTAGAGCACTGTCATTATCATGGTTAGGATTAGGATTATCCCTTTTTTCCTTCAACCGTGTCCATAATCCCTGTTTTCTCTTCATTTCTTTTACTATGGCCTCTGCTTCCTTTTCAGCCTTCTCAAAACTATTCCCCCTTTTCTCTAAGAAAGGAATTAATAGTTCTGAAAGTTAGGACAGCATTATCGCTTTAAAATTTAGATGTGTCCATCAGCAGTACTAACCATTTCATCTCCTGAAGGCAAGTATTGGCCAGCAACTCTGTCTCATAATTAATTTATTAGATTTCTCAATTGAATTTTTCTTTGGTACAAAGGATTCTTTCTAAATCAGTTAAGTTCAGTTACTTTTACTCTTTGTATGATTGTTAGTCTTGGAAACAAATGAATCAACCTCCTGACATATTTTGCATATTTCTACTCAATAATGTTTTATAGAATACTTTTCTGGGGCAAATCATCACTTATAAAGAAAGTATTGATTTCAGGAAAGCCAGCAGTAAGAATAATACAAGGTGTTCATCTGCCATCATCATATGAGCACCTCATGAAGGAGTTAGGTATTTTAACTGCACCATCAGAATACATACATTTGCTAATGATATTCATCATAAATAATTTGTCACAGTTTGATAAGAATAGTGATGTCTGTACCTACAGCAATGGGTGAAAAATGACCTTTATTACCCACTATCAAAACTGTCAGTGGCTCAAAAAGGAGTTCAGTATGCAGCAACGAAAGTTTTGACCATTTGTCCAGGGACATAAAATGTCTGACAGGTAGCAAAGCAAGTTTTAAATCTAACCTAAAATCATTTCTCTTTGTTTTTAAGCATAATTGCATGAGTGGGACTAAAATATAATACATTCATTATTGTTAACACTAATATAATTATCTGTGAAACTTGTAACTAACTGCAACCTCAAATAAATCAAAATGACTTACTGGTGCCAAAAGTAAAGATCAATGGGCACACACTGGATGTGCCTCCATGTGTGAAGTTCCTAGCCATCTAAATAGATAATAAATGAGATGATTAATAAATTACAACACAGAACTGTAGGCCATTACTTACCTTCAGAAGACAAAATGTGTAGTACTGCTGACAAGACACAACTATAAAAGTAAAATGGACACACTACCTACCTTTGATAACTAATAGTTAATTCACCATGGAGAAGAGGCGGAGAGGTTGGGGGAGGTTAAAAAAGAAAAGCAGGCCAGCCAGATCCCAGGATGATAGGGGTCAACCTGTAGTGAAGATGAGGGTAGAACAAATGAGATAACATCCGTAAGTGGATAAAAGCTGAATTCTGGCTTCTTTGCACTTAGAAAGCTCCCAAATTGTGTTGAACTGCTGATGGGATTGTTACCATACTCTGTGTTTATTTATTTATTTACTATTCAGCTAATTCAACCTTTACAAGGTGTAGTCTCTCTAATCGTAAGGTAAAGAAAACTATTTCAGTAGCTTCTTCCATGCTTTTCTCTCTCCTGCTGTACTCTACCAATTGCAGAGGGATACTGACCACCGTCATTGACTGCATTTTAAAATATATGAAGCACTATTCACTGCTGGGCTTCCCACAACTGCCACTGCCAATAATACATGAGGGAACCCCCACTCCGAGGTCCAGTGGTGAATGCATTTAAGTTACGAAAATAGCTTCTCTCACATTCCCTTGTGACTTGTTCTTGTACTTGGTATTCTGTGTTCTCATGCACCCATTGGCCCGAGGTTTAATGGACTTTGTAATTATCATCTATAATGCGAAGCCTGTGTGGATAATACATAACTTATGTATCTGTCTTAACAAGAAACGTGTACAGTCAACTGCTACCAGAAAGGTATATTCATTCTTTTCTTAATGTTGTCAGTACTTACAATATAAGATACTTGTTTGTTTTTCTATTAACAGTGCAGGTCAGTGCTCCCGTAAACCATTTAAGATCCCACATGTGCATAAGACAAAATATAACAGAAACTTTCTTCAATTCTTTCTTATGATGGTCAGGTGGTCGGCCTTGTGATATTCATCTTTCTCTGGGACTCCAGTCTAGTACTACCCATGTCTATCTTCTGTCATTTCTTCATGTGATATGTCCTGTCCATTTCTATTTTAGAGCCTTTACTCTTTCCACAACATCTTGATCTCCTCTTGTTGCTTTTATGTCTTCACTTCTTTTCTGATCTTTCTTAGTGAGACCCAGGAGTGACCTTCCCATAACTCTCTGAGCTGTTTGTAGTTTTCTTTAGAAAAACTCACTGAAAACCCAGGTTTTACAGCCATGTGTTCTATTTTTGCTAAATACTGTCCTATGGTATAATCTTCTGGGATAATACAGATGAGGTCAAGAATATTTAGTCTACAGAAGCTCCCAGTAAGAATATTATGTATTAAAAGCTTAACAGCTGAACATCTTGGAGAAGCTCCTTCAGGGACATAGGAATTTTTACACTCATATTACTCCCAACTCATTTAAATATAAGAGCAAATTAGGATGAACTGTGCAATTCACAAGCACAACACTAAAAGTAAAAATAATTTCATGTTTACTGCACATTCCTATCTCAAGTTCAATAAGGAGTTTAACATTCTATTTCAAAAGTCTATGTCACATTACCGACAAACATCAGGAGTGAAATTGTAAATCCTCACATATCCAAAAATAAAGTAAAAGAATATCTCATTACAATTTATTATAATATTTGCGTTCAAGGATGTAAATTCCACATAACTCTAATGTTCACATTAAAGAGATCCAGACGTTACCTGTATATACACAGTCGATGGTAGTCTGTGTAAAGTTGCATAAATGCTTAGTTTAAAGTGTGAGAGGAAACAGCAGATAAGTAGTAGAGAAGGACCAGCATGGAAAAACGATATATATTGGCTTCCCTGATAAAAATGCAACTCAAGCACAGGTGGTATGCATACAGCAATCACAGAACTATTCTCAGCAGTCCTAGAGAACATTCCCAGCCTTAAACTAAGAAAACAAAGATGGGATGCACGTTAATGGAACATATATGATCCACTTTCACTTTCCATTTTGCTGTTGGCATTGTACTTTTGTCCCAAGTGCAGAAAACCTCAACAATGAATGGAAAAAATTAACAGAGTAATTCTGTATTTCTATCTGAAAAACAACTGTAATAACACTAAAATAATGTACAGTCTTAGACATACAAACTGACCGCCGGCTGGCCGCCACAGAGATTAAGTTCAAGTCATTCACTTAAGGTGGCCAATAAAACCGACCGCCCCTGACAACGCTAAGTCAGGCCATCTCCACAATCTAGCAACACTGTAAGATGCAGAAGTGTCAGGAGGAAGTATTATCTACTTCCAGAATGTTGTTGTGTTGTGTGAGTCCATGGTCTAGTGGTAATCGTTGTGCATTCTAAGCTTATCGATGCGTGTTCCTGACTGACTGTGTCTTGTCTTTAATACCAGCCCTCGTTATGATAGAACATCGAAGATAATTTGCTTCACACTCTACCCACCAGTAATAACAAATACTTCAAGAACCAATTCCGCAGGACAGCTCGTGCCTGCGTCACGATCAGAACAGCTTGTGCTCGAGCATTTCCTCGCGCTGCAGTGGCTACCGGACACCAGCCAGACGCCACTTGTCGCCTGAAATCGGGTGTCATAATCTTGCAGTTAAGCATTGGATTTTCCATACTTGAAAATCATGAACAACGGTTAAGCATTGTAAAATTTGGTCGCAAGTGGAAAAAGGTGTAACATCTGCAACACAGTATTTACTTTTGGTATAACAGAGGGGTGAATGCAAAGGAAGCAGCTCGAAAGAGTTGAGCTATGTGTGGAGCGAGTGCTTTTGGGGGAAATACGCCAGAAAAAGATATTCCTGTTTTAACAGAAATCCTTCTGGCATGAATGGTTTTCCACATTAAGGAAGTCTCGACTACTGATATAAGTTATGGATTACAATTTAACCATCATCTGACATTTGCATTCAATATGCAAGGTTCAGAAGAAGTCTGGTTTGGGAGTACTGCATGCTTATATGATGCCTTTATCGCTAACTTCTTAAGAATAAATTAAAGGCTGAGCCCTACCAAAACATGTCAACTAGAGCAAAGAGTAATGTGAATACTATATTTTCCATCTGATGGCTCCAAAAATGTGTTTTGCACTACAGATTCTTCCCCAAGGATGTGTCCATCACAACTGGAATTTGTTGCCAACAATTAAGACACCTTTCGGTCGCAGTGTCAGAAAATCGACCAAAAAAACTACATCATGTGTGCTACTACACGATAACGCACTCTGTTGATTTGAGAAACAAAATTATTCAGGAGATTGATAGGGAAGTCATCTCTAATGCACTTGTATTGAAAGAGAAGTCATCTCTCAAGCACTTGTCCCTCTGATCGTATACTCTTAAAATTTTACCTTTCTCACTCTTGATTCATCAACCATCAAGGTAATTCATTTCTAGATGAAAATGCTCTTCAAACTACACTGGTTTAATGACATAGTTAGAACCAGTAGGTTTCTACAGGCGTAGAATTTGTAAACCACTTTAGCACTGTCAGATAGTTTTAGATATTGTGAAAGAATATACTGTTGCTAATTAATTTCTCTTTGATGATTACTGTTGTGTCCAATAATCTAACTGAAAATGCAATTAAGATATTCACTGTACTGAAGTAAATTAGATTCAACTTACTACAGAAAATCACGACAGCAGTCTGTCTTAATAAAGCATTAAATATCTTGTACGATTGGGTCTCTTTTAACACAAATTAGTAGGATATTACCGACTTTTGACTTCAAAAAGGTCTGTATTTACTTCATGTCCTGTATCATACTCAAGTATTATGAAAATGTCACAGTCCATAGATAAATTTACGTATTCACAACAAAAACAAAGGTGGTATTACGAATTTTGCAGTACCATAAGGTTTACGCCCTGACACTAAGGGGTACCGAAAGTAGCAAGATGAATTTTGCTTGAGCATTGTCTTATGATTCCCTTATTGAATTTCTATCTGCCTGCCTGTAGCTCTGCTACAAAAGAATTAAAAATCTGGCTTTCAGCGAGTCTCGAAAGGCGAGTGAAAGCAGGTTGCTCCTGGTAGGCAAGCATATTACCTGAGAGCCAGTGAAGAGGTGCAGCATAGGTGTCTTACTTATTGGCCCAGTAGCCGCAATGACAGATAAATTGTAACACAAGAGACAAGAGCAGTTGCATTTCTCATGTGGAACGACTTCTGTGGACTCAAAGGCATTAACTTATATCCTTATATCACATCTCAAGAGAAAAATCACTCACATTATTCAATTGAAATGACATGATAATATCAGGTGAATTTAGCAGGATAGTTCTGTGCCATCACGGAAGTAACTCGTTGGGCACAGAATGGCCAAACATATTCTGTGTTGTTGCCAAGTTTCCGTTATACTACTGGGAAGGATACCAGCTGATAGTGTTCTGTGAGTGACCTCAGAAGTGGCTACAGCTTTGTGTCAGAGTTGTGGATGCCAAGGGCCAGAATATCCTCATTATATGTCAACGAGTCTTACTCACATTTGTGTAACTAGTTTTAGGGGCTAGAGTGTAATTATCTGTAATATATCAATGTGCTGAATGCAAATGAACTGTCATAAATTAATAACTGTGACAATTATTTGTGTTTTACTGTTTCAATCAGACTGAAAACTTGAAAGCATATTCACCACACGCGATTCACAATTTTGGAGCTTCTCCAGTGGTTGATTTGGCAACATATCTTTGCTATATAATATTGTTGTTGAGACTAACTAAACAAGTAGTGGAATTCTACGAAAATCGAAGTAAAGCTAAATTTGAGACAATAAAATGGATTGCTGCTATAAAAGAGGACATGAAAGAGGCAGATATAAAACAAGATGAAATTCAAGACAGAAAATTATTTAGGCAAAAAATTCATGACTGGGTAGTTGGTCAAGCTGAAAAACCAAAGAAAACTGGAACCACATGGTCTGATGAAAGGAAAAGAGCTCATTCCGAGAGAATGAAAACAATTTGGGCAGAGAGAAAGTCTTAAATAACTGAATGCCCCGTGATTGTACTTCGCGTGGTCCAGTAGGGCCCAAACGTGAATAATAATAATTGTTGTTGAGATCACTGTCATTGGCACACCCACCAGAAGACAGGCGATGACCTGGCTTCTTGTTGTCAGCTTTTCTGACGCATATTCTGTCGTTGCTTGAAACGTGAAGAATTAAGGTGAATTTGAATATTCCACATGGTGAAAATCTATGTTTCTATTCTTCCAGCTCTAACATTCAAAAAATAGTTACAATAAGCAGCAGAAAAGTGCCTATGAACCAACAATTAATAATGCATTCATAATTAATGGAAACTGACAAACTCCATCTGTCTTCTGATAGTTGTGAAAAACTACTTTTTTCATCTGCACTGCGCCGTAGTGTGAATTCAGGGTTTCATAGGATTCCTATACTTAATTTGGTTGTGATTGTTTTCAAAGATGATAGAGGAGGAGTAAAACCATCTCACATGAAATTTAGTTTTCCAGTATTATTTGAATCTTTTGGTACAGTTGCAGTAGCATATCCAGTGAGGTATCAACAATGTGAGCATTCAGTCATTGTTGTAGTATAGGCTAGAGCAGAAATAAGTTGGTCTCCCACAAAGTAAACGATGAGAAATGCTGTAATTCGTGCATAAAGTAACCATCTCGCAAAAGTAAAGGTTCCAAATTGCTATCACTTATTAAACATGAATTACAACTATACCTAATGAAATGAGTACGTTAATGTCGCTTCAGTCTGCCACTTATCACTGAGTTGCCAAACATTTCCCGAATAGCATTTAAGATAGAAATCTGTGTGTATGTGTGGTGTCTGTTCTTTCAGACATGTCTGAAAGAACAGGCACAACGAATTTAAACAGACAGTCTTCTTAATCAATCAAATATCAAAGGACAGATGTCCAGGCTGTTACAGGGCGTTAAAATACAGCTATGGCAGCAGATGAAAATTTGTGCCTGATCAGGTTCGAATCTGGATTTGTCCGGTCTTTACTTTCAGACATGTCCAAAAGAAGAGACACCACACATATATGCATATACAGGGTGTTTCAGAAGGAATAGTAGATATTGCAGCAGGTGGTAGTATAGACGAATTGCATAAAAAGTTCCATATAAATGTGTCCACATTTTATTGAGTACAGAGATACAGCTGTTAGTATTCAAAGTTGATTTTCACAAAAATCTCCCACCAACTTCGAAGGACTTTTGATTTTTCTTGATAACAGCTATTCTGAGGTCATCTTTGCATTCTTTAATGAAGTCTGCACTATTCATAATCCGAACGATTAGATAGGCTCTTTTTCAAATAAGCTACTTTTTCTTTGTTAACTTCGCCTTTCAACCATTCCTACAGGCAAAATGTCTGGGGGGGGGGGGGGGGGGGGGAAGAAGAAGAAGAAGAGTAGGACAGGATGGAAGACTTGCCCAATCCATGCATCCACACTTCCTATTCCAGTCCTGTCACAGATATATCCTATCCCATCAGAGGGTGTGCCACCTGTGAAAGCAGCCCTGTCAGACACCAGTTCTGCTGCAAACACCACACAGTCTTTTATGGTGATATGATTAACAGGCACCTGTCCACCAGGATGAATGGCAACTGCAAATCGCTGCCAAGAACAAAGTTGGCCATTTGGCAGGACAACATGCACCTGAGCATCACATGTTGCTTCAAAACTCAGGCTATCTGGATCATTCCCTCCACCATCAGCTTCTTTGAACTACACAGATGGGAGTTATCCTAGCAACATATCCTTTGCTCCCGTAATCATCCTGGAGTCAATCTCCGGTAACCCAGTGTCCCCACTCTCTGTACCTGGCAATAAGTGGCTCCTTTATTTACATTCCACTAGAACTTTCCAACAATATGTAGGGGTGTTCCTAAGAATAGCTTCCGCTCAATCATAGTAGGTACAGGCATAACTATCACAGATGTGAAGATGTAAGATAAAAAAATCTGTAAACTGAGATGCTGCAAGCATGACAATTTTTATTGTAATGTGCTAGATAACACCCAACAGAGCGAAATTAACTAATTTTTAACAATGAAAAAGTGCTTCTCTGTTATATATACAGGGTGTCTCAGAAAAACACCGACAATGCTTAGTATGTTGTGCAGGAAGGCAAACTCATCTGTTTTCATGCAGGAACCCACAACCAGAAATGCATGGCTTGGACACTGAAGAGCATCGAATTCTGAGCATGAACGGTTGTGACAGTTTGTTCCAATTAGTTCCGGTATCTGAATATGGAAGGTATCCACCCCTTTAGTCATCTAGGTACCATGGATGGACAATCTGAGCCTAATAACATTCCTGAGCATGAGCTACATTCCACTACGACAGCAACTGTGCACATCCTCCTGTGGACGTTGTATAGTCTGCCAGTGCAGTAACGTTGGTGATACTAGTGAGACATGTTTCGTTATGCAGCTGCAGAAATAACCGACATGGTATTTGCATACATTAAGGTGGAGATTTAGATAGCTGCTACTAGATTGTATGCAGAATGTTTTCCAAACTGATGTAGCCCACATCATTCCACATTTGTGGCCACTGAGAGACACGTCAGAGAAGCTGAAAA